>NC_056746.1:909602333-909929673 GCF_019279795.1 Protopterus annectens | reverse complement strand
TAAGTTAAAATTAGAAATGGCAGCAAGTTGGACACTGACTGTAGAATAACTAGCTTCATTATTAAAAAAATGGAAGCAAGAAAGTCAATAATTGCTGGAATTAGTGCTGAGAATGGATCTAGTTTCTTCTGGAGAACCTGAATGGAAAATCTTTTCCATTTGCTCTTCTTTAGATCTTTCCAGTTGAATCTTTCTGGGATGATGTAAGGATAAGAAGACCTGGGGAAGAAAGTCTGGACTGCTGAATCTTCACTGGAAGTGAAGAAACCAAGCAGTCAGGGACCAAATGTCAGGGTGAGGTATCCCAAATGGGTTAGATACAAGGTCCAGAGAAGGATCCAACACCCAGGGAGGGTGAACTAGATGTGGCCACAGGAAGGGAAACCACACTTGTCGAGGCCAGAATGGGACAAAGAGGCCTACTCTGTTCTTCCTCTGAAATGTTTTCTGAAAAAAACTGTAAAATGACAGGAGTTAGGGGAATAGGCAAAAGTGAGACCACAAGGGGGCCAATAGTGAACCAAAGAGTTGCTTGGTGACTCCCCAGATGTACGGATCAGGGCAAAGTACCTGCTGGACTTGGAACTCTGGGAAGAAGCAAAGAGGTCACAGCATGGTCGGCCCCACTGGCAAAATATCACTTCTGTCACTAATGCATTGAGAGATCACTTGTAAGTGAGTAAGATGGACCTGCTAAGTTTGTCTGCCAACACATTGGGACTTCCCTGGAATATGCATTGCCAGTAGAAAGTGGCCAGAAGAGATTGCCTACTGCCACACATTCATTGCTTCTCAACATAAGGTGAAGGATCAGGTTTCCCCCGTTTGTTGATGTACCAGGCTACTGATATATTGTCTGCCTAAACAGCAAGCATCCCTAGAGGGACATCATCTTGAAATGCCTGCAATGCTAATACATATCAAACCCCCAGGTGGAAAGCATCCACAGTCACTATGGCCATGAATGTAGAAGAGATAAAAGGACATCCCAGAGAAACTTCTGCAGGAATCCACCAGGCTATGTGCTTTCTGCAAACATTTGTAATTAAAACTGGTGTGGTCAAGGGTGGCATCTTATCAACCATTGCAGTACCCTCGTGTACCAGAACTATTGAAGCTGCCAAAGATCCATGAAGCAGTAAAACTAGCCTGGCAAGAGGAAAAGGAAGAGAGAGAATGAATGAATCCTGACTCTGTATTGTGTTTAACCTTGTCTGTGGTAAGCTTGCGATCTGTGTCACCATACCCACATGAGCATCAATGAATTCCAGGACTTCAGTGAGTAAGAGCTGAGACTTGCCACAGTTCACTGTGATGCCCAGTTAAAGATCTAGATGGAGCAAGTAGCCCCTGGCCTGAATCAGTTCAAGTTTGGTGGGAGCAGAGAGGAGCCAGTGATCAAGACAGGGAAACACCTGGAATCCTACCCATCTAAAAGTGAGCTGTGACCACTGCCCTGCACTTGGTGAACACCCTGGGGGGTTGTGATGAGACCAAGGGCAGGGCCCTGAACTGGTAGTGGCTGGTTCTCAGCCAGAAATGCAGGTATCACCTAAAGTGCCACAGGAAGGGAAACCACAGAGCATCCAGTCTATTGTGATGTGATACCATGCATACTGGAGATCTACAGAGCACATCTAATCATCCTTGCACAAAGCAGCAGAACTGACCAAATTGTGATCATCTGGATCTTCAAGTGTTTCACAAATTGACTCATATCTCTGAAATCCAAAATTAGTTTTAGCTCCCACGTTTTCTTTGGCACTAAAGATAATCTAAAGTAGGTTCTGGATCACTGCTGGTCTGGAGAAGGAACCATCTAGATGACTACTTTTGCCAGAAGCTTTTTCTATTTCTATGGTTGCTGCTTTCCTCTCAGTGGGTGGAACATTGGGAACCTTTTTGTTGCATAAGGGAGGTGGAAGAGAAAATGATATGTAATAACCTCTGGAGAAAAAAAAAAACAAGTAATCTCTGTGGCATCCCCGAAGTCTCAAAACAACCCACTAAACAAGTGTAGTGGGTCCAAAAGCAAACCAGTGCAAGAAACATTTGTGTGTGGAAGATTTTCAATCCATATATCTCTAGTTAATCACGGTATATTAATCAGATCAGACAAAAGTAGAAGAAGTAACTTAAATTCGTCTTAAGTAAAAAAAAAAAAAAAAATAATTAAAAATATATAATTGTACAGAATTACTAAGTATTAGAAAGTAATCCAAGCAAGGTAGGCAGTCTGTTTCCAGTCGAAAGTCCTTTATTAAGTACACAGACTGGAGATTACACTGAGCATCCACGTATATTTGGTGATGGGTGTCCAGGCTTCTGAATGCACAGATAAATGCCCCTCCCCAGTGCCTCCAGAGTGAAACAGACGGGCAACCTCTCAGGCACACTAAGAGGGCTTCATAGAGTAAGGACCCCCTGAAACCATGATGTTGCAGGCCTCCTCTACCACAAGGGAGGCATTTGCCATTAGAATTCCCCCCTCTAACACAGACAGACCTGTCTCCACATGAGTTCTGGGAAGATCTTTGCATTTTACAGAACCACATCTTCATACCTCCTTTTTTCTGGTTCCGTGAAAAAGTCCTCTGAGGAAGAGAAAAATGTATCCCTATGGTAGACCGCATCTTCATATCTTGTTCGCTCCTAGAGAGAGTTTGCTTTACCTTAGGGCCAAACAAGGTGGATACATCAAAGTCAGCATTGATGAACGAAGTCTTGAAGGGATCCGCAAAGTCCCAAAGGCATATCCAAGTGTGCTTTCTTACAGCAATTCACGACCCTACAGCTCTCAATGCTCCCTCTGATGCATAAGAAATCAACCTCATGGAAGCATCTGATAGGGACTGGAGGGTAGCCAATTGTGAAGAAACCACCTTCTTGTCCTCCGCAGACAGGGACCCTGACAGGGTATTGGAAAACTCCTTGACCAATTCCTTCTGAAATCTCATAACGTGTGCCAAGTAGCTCAGTCTGAGGCATAAGGTCACAGATGGTAAACATGCTTCCTAAACCTGTCCAATGCCCTGGACTCTCTGTTCAGGAGATGGGGATTGGACTCTGTTCAGCAAGTTCTTTCTAGGTGGCCATGGCTACTACCATAGCATCCAATGGAGGACCCTTGCTCCAGTGAGCTCTGTCCTTTGGAGCAACAAGGTACTTATCTGGCCTCTTGAGGATAGGCTCTGTGACATCCCGATCCTTCCAAACCCAGAGGGAGATGAGATCCACAATCTCATCAGCCAGGGTGACTACCTAAAATGTATCTGAATCAGCTCCAAAAGTCTAGAGAAACTCTGACTCCTCTGGGGGCGGGGGAGGAACAGCCACCTGTCTCAAAATTTCAAGTATTTTGCAGAAGGCGACATCATCAAAGGGTAACCAAGGAGACCACTCCCCTTCATCAGTGTCAGTGTCTTCTGTCAAAGACTCCTAAAGGGAATCTAAGTGGCTCTTTTGCAAGTACATTTCAACGGAGGTGCTCTAGACATAACTCAGAAGTATGAGCAGAACCCTGGATGAGGACAGTCTCTAGGCTTGACTGGACTGACTGTCATGATGGGACAGAATGAAAAAACTCAAGACCCAATGTAGACAGTTGTGGAGGGGGTGGACCTGAGAGGGTTAAAGATACCTTGTCCACAGAGGTGAAAAAAGCACTCTCCACAACCTCAAAGGCAGAGGCCATGGGGGACCCCAGAATGGACTTGGTAGAAGCTGAAGCCACTTGTTCCCGATGGCTTGGAGCATTCCCATGATCCTGCCTTGATGCAGAGGTCAGAGCTGAGCTCCAACAGGAAGGAACTGCTCCAAGAACATTGGAGCAAAACCACATCCCTGGATCTGATGCCACAACTCAGAGATCCGTCCTTCTCTGACAAAGTCAAACCACATCCCTAGATCTAATACCACAACTCAGAGATCCTTCCTTCTCTGATAAAGTTGAAGCCATCTGGATCACAGAAGGTGCTGGGAGTCAACAAGGAGCAAGCCATAGGATCTGACACAAACTCGGGATTTTTAGGTTCAAATACTCCAAAACCAATGGCGGAACTGGAGAAGTTAAAAGCTGAGGCTGGACTGGTGGTAGGCTCGAGATCCAATGGGAGACAGAGACAGAATTACTAGCAACTGAATCTGGGTTCTGAGAAAAGTTCTCATCATTGTGTCAACATCTGCTTATGTTAGGCTCCTAGATGACCAAAGAGATGAAGTTGAGGGTGGTCTGGACATTCTTCAAGGTGTCTCCTGCAAGAAAGATGATTGAAGCCTCGAGGAAATAGGTTCCATGGAACTTCCAGGTGACCTGCCCAAGGAGATTTTTGACTTGTCATGAGTTGGATCCAAAGGGACAGTTGGATCTGAGAATTTCAGTTTAGGAAGAGTCAGATCTGAAGTAGTAGTTGGAGAAAACGTTGCTACTTTCTCAGGCGAAGCCAAGCCCAAAGTATAAGTAAGAAAGCGATCAGAGAAACACTTTGAGTCAGCCTTGCCAGCAGTATTCCTAATTCCTGTTCCCTAGCCATCTTTTATGCCCCAGAGTGATGTACGATTGCTGTTTTTGACTGAGACCTTAATCGGTGATATTCCCATCCTTTTCCCGCTCTTCCCTCACTCTGGTGAATACTGTGAATCCTGCATACCCCAAGCTGAACCTGGTCCCGAGACCATAGCCTTTGGTTGAAGATCGGACCCTGTGCCTGCAGCCTGTCCTCCTACAGTGAATGTGATATTCCCATCCTTTTTCTGCTCTTCCCTCACTCTGGTGAATACTGTGAATCCTGCATACCTCAAGCTGAACCTGGTCCAGAGACCATAGTCTTTGGTTGAAGATCGGACCCTGTGCCTGCAGCCTGTCCTCCAACACTGAATGTATGTGTACAAGTTTAACTTATCTTAACACCTGTATCTCAGTCTTAATCTGGTCTCCCCATCGTACATCACCCTCTCCCAATCACCCCAGTCTATACTGCCCTACTCCTCCTGAATCTCATTCCAAGACTTCCCACTACCTCTAACTGACCACAAGCTCTAATACCATCCCTGACAGTACTACCCCTCTTTACTAGCTGTTCTATCCATCCACTCTCCTACTCAAAGCTGCTATCTCCTCCACACAGGACAGCCCTGCCTTTAATTAGCCTCTCTCCCTGCATCTAAACATAATTACTCAGCCCCTGCCTCCTCCTTATTGCTGACATCCATAAAATAAGCATCTCTAACCCCTCACACCTGTATCAGTAAGTAATACTACCTCCCCTTTCTCTCTCTTCTGCCACTCCAAGCTTTCATCCCAACTCCAACCTACCTTACTGATTGTTTTTCTTGTTCCTTACCTTGCAAGTCGATCGGGCCATCTTACCAGCCCTTCCCCCACCCCCTAACCAAGACCTTAACTAAACAAAAGAATATATGTTGCATACCTACATATATCCCGCTCTTAATCTTATCTCCCTTAGTGGCTCCCATGATGTCTTGCACCATTTAAATACCCTTCCCAGTTTGGTGCCTTCCCTTCTCTACTATTCCCATTCCCTAGCTATCTTGTACACCCCATGGTGATGTACGATTGCTGTTTTTGACAATGAGACCTTAATCGGTAAAGTAAGCTACCTAATACTGCAATTGATACTGCTGTTAATTGCATGCTAGCTTTAGCTATGTACTTTGTTTAATTTACATGCTGTTCTATATCTTGTCAGCATATAGTTCATGGTTAATTGGTCAGTCCATGGAACTTGCCTACCAGCCTTTGAGTTGACTGTTGTTTTTGCTGTTTTTGCCATTGTCTAACTAATTATGTAATTGCATGCATTCATAATCTCTTTATTAAGTGTGCTTGCTTCACCCGACTTCCTGAGACGCACGGCTTTCAGATGTAGCATTAACAAACTATCGGCAACTGTTTAATATTTATAGTTAGTTGCATTTGTACTGTTTGTTGCTCATTATAACTGCTATACAAACTGGTCTTTAAATATGAATGAGCTACAGTTAATTACCCCCATTACCTATGCTTTATGTGATTGATTTGAATGTAGCCTGACAGCACTGTACATATAAACTGTGTTGTGATAGAGTTCATGTGATTGATTTGAGTTTAGCCTGCTAGCATTGTACATATAAATGGACACTAGTTGTTTGCTCCTCAGGTTATCAGGCTTGGAGCAGGGAACCTACACCGGGGTAGGACACGGAGTCTTCCCCACACATAACTTAGATGTAGCGCTAGACTACAGACATATATTACCGCTCAGGACTCCTCAACTAGGCCAATTCTAATATACCTGCCCTTTCCTACTAACATCTAGCAGAATTTCACTGCTATACTACTGCAGATTTAAAACGCAACACAATCTCGCTTCTCTCGCAATTTCTCTAGTTTACTCCTACAGCTTTTTTTCTACTATGCAAACTATATGCTATAGCCACAAGATGGAGCACTTTCTTCACTAAAGTGTCTTCTTCCTGAAAGACATCAGGTACACTTGAATATAGTTAGCACTCTTGCCCATTTTTTCCCCAGTCCTCTAACATTTCTGAAGTCACTTGGCAAGCCGATGTCTCCTGGTGTAGTGCCTGTGCTCCTCATTGCTTAACTTAATAAATATTAAAAGCAAAGTGAGGCATGTATAAAGTTGATGTGATGTGATATTGTCTGCAATTACATATGGTTTGACAATATTCTACTTTGTTTCTTAAACAGTTGGGTGCTACTATAGCTGTGCATGCATTTCAATTCAGATACTTCCTTTAGTATTTTTTTCCCGTTGAGCCTTGCCATCATTTGTTAACCTAATACTATTCTAATTGCTATTGATTGTGATAATACTTGTGCATAACATGGCTTCTCTTCATCTCTTTTAACAAGCACTCATTCCACTCCTAACAGGTGATATTCCCATCCTTTTTCTGCTCTTCCCTCACTCTGGTGAATACTGTGAATCCTGCGTACCCCAAGCTGAACCTGGTCCCAAGACCATAGCCTTTGGTTGAAGATCGGACCCTGTGCCTGCAGCCTGTACTCCAACAGTGAATGTATGTGCACAAGTTTAACTTAGCTTAACACCTGTATCTCAGTCTTAATCTGGTCTCCAATTGTACATCACCCTCTTCCAATCACCCCAGTCTATACTGCCCTACTCCTCCTGAATCCCATTCCAAGACTTCCCACTACCTCTAACTGACCACCTCTGACCACAAGCTCTAATACCATCCCTGACAGCACTACCTCCCTTTACTAGCTGTTCTATCCATCCACTCCCCTACTCAAAGCTGCGATCTCCTCCACACAGGACAGCCCTGCCTTTAATTAGCATATCTCCCTGCATCTAAACCTAATCACTCAGCCCCTGCCTCCTTCTTGCTAACATCCATAAAATAAGTGTCTCTAACCCACTTACACCTGTATCAATAAGTAATATTACCTCCCCTTTCTCTCTCATCTGCCACTCCAAGCCATCATCCCAACTCCAACCTACCTTACTGATTGTTTTTCTTGTTCCTTACCTCGCAAGTTGATCGGGCCATCCAACTCTGTTCCCTCTCGCTTCGCTCCTCTACCCTACCCCCATTCCCACACACCCCATATTAATTACATTTATACTTAACCATACCCCACCCATTTTCAAGTAACCAATCAACTTAAGTCCCATACTAAACCCATCCCATACTCAAAGAATCAATCAACACAAGCCTCGCTCTGTAAACCCATCCCACCTACCTCATTTAACAAACACCTCTTTCAACTGTAGCACAATCAGCCTTTACTAATCATTCCCACTTTCCATAAGTGGAAACCCTTTCTCTCCCCACATCCTATTCTGGTACCTCTATATTCATCAAGCATTTACTAATGCCACTAATTACCACTTCTTTTTTCTTCACTATGTCTCATACTACTTCTACACCTTACAGCATTCCATCCTACTCCTACAGAACCAAAAACTACCTCTTGGACAGCTATCCAGCTTCCCAAACACAAATCTTAAGCCACAATATCTCCTATTAACACATTATTATTCTTCAAACATACAATCCTCTCACATGCACAGCAAACTCTACAAACTACACTCCCCATAACTCAAATTAAGTGTAAACTGCTTCAAAAACACCATTCAAACAGTACATCCACACTCCCCCAATGTGGAGACATCCACTCCAACCCAGGACACACTCCATCTACCCTCCCCCCTCCTAAACCTCATAAATCCCTAAAGCTCACTACCATTAATGTACAAAGCATCAGAAACAAAATTCCAGAATTCCATGCCTGGATAGCGCATTTCAGTTCCAACATAACTGCCGTAACTGAGACATGGCTAAATCCATATATAAAAGAGACAGAGTTCCTCCCTCCAGGTTTCTCCTGCTTAAGGTCTCATAGACCTCAAAAGAAAGGGGGTGGAGTTGCTCTTCTCTACCTTAACTCTTTCACAATCATTCCTTACCCAAACTCCATTCCCTAATTCTCTGCAACTGAACTCATCATAGCACAGCTAAAACTAAATTATTTCAAAAGTCTGCGCTTGATAGCCATTTACATCCCACCTGGCAACAATGTTTCTGTTCTAGAAGAAATATTACCCTGGACCTGAAATAATATCCACAGTGAAACTATAATCCTAGGGGATTTCAACATAAATTGGCTAGATCATACAAATCCTTCTCCAAATGCTTCCATCAACCTCTATAACTTCACTCAGCTCATTACTACTATAACCAGGCCTAGCAACAATAATACCAATGGCACCTTACTTGACTGGGTTTTAGTGTCCAATCCCAACAAAATTGCATCAGTAGGCACTCTACCCTGCAACACCAGTGACCACCTGCCCGCCTATATAACACATGCCATCTCTTCAACCTTACATGATCACCAGTACAGCCCCTCCAGACTGCTAGCTAACTTCAACCCTACAAGTTTCAATGAAACATTAAGCAAAATTGATTGGAGCATTCTAAAGTATTTGCCTCTAGATGAAGCAGTTGAATTTTTCAACTCAACTTTCCTCAGTATACTCAATAGAATGGCCCCCCTCCGGAATAAGAGAATAAAAGCAAATCAGGCAATCTGGCTTTCTAGAGAAAAAAAAAATTATGAATACCAGAGACCGAGCATGGAAAATATGGCATAATAGTAAAAACCTCAGAGATCTCCAGCTTTTCAAACAACTCTGCAATCAAGTAAAACATCTAGTTATTAATGATAAAAAAACACTACTACCGCCATCTACAAAACAATCACAACTATAACTCAAAACACTTCTGGAATTCAGTCTCCATTCTATTAAACACTGGCAAAAAAAGCAATCATTGCCCAAATCCTGACAAAACCCCTGCTGAATTAGCTACCCTTTTCAACTCCTACTTTATAGACACTATATCCAAACTTGCCTCCACCTTTCCTACAGCTACTCACAACAGGATCCCCCACTGCAACACACCATACCCCAGAAAAGCCATCTCCCCAGACTTTCTCCTTCTCTCATATTCCCACTTCCACTATTACTAAACTCCTGCTAAAACTCAAACCCGGTAGCACTGCCCCAGACAATTTACCCCCAGAATACCTTCAAATGTCAATCAAATCCATCAGCTACCCCAAAAGCATTCTCATAAATAGATCTATCCAAGAAGCCTATGTACCATCCATTTGGAAGAAAGCTTACATCATACCCTTACACAAAGGCAGTATTAAGTCAGACAGCTCAGATTTCCGCCCTACAGCCATTGTATCTCCTATTTCTAAAATAATGGAAAAATGTATTCAAATTCAACTTATGGATTACCTATTCCAAAACCAACTACTTTCCACAACTCAGCATGGCTTCTGCCCTGGCCACAGCACTACAACTGCTCTCCTATCCTTCCTAGACACTGTTAACCATAGCCACAATGATGATAAACTTGTCTCCGCACTTTTTCTTGATCTCTCTAAGGCTTTCAACACCCATATCCCATCCTCTCCTCCTTTCCAAGCTCTCACACCTAGGCTTGGCCGCACTCATCCTTAACTGGTTTACCAGTTACCTCACAGACAACAATCCCCCAAATGGTTACACTCTTTCTCTCCTTTTCTCATTACTTCCACCGGAGTTCCCCAAGGATTCATCTTAGGCCCCCTCCTGTTCAGTATTTTTATTAATGACTTTCACTCCGCTCTCACTCATGCATCTGTAATTCAATACGCAGACGATTCTACTATTATCTGCTCTGGTAACTCTGAACCCGAACTTCTGACCATCACCCAGAATGCTTTCTCCATTACCGAAACCTGGAAGACAAATAATCACCTTGCCCTCAACCCAAATAAAACATAACTCTTGTGCTTTACACCCCAAAAAAGTACCACTGTTAATAAATCTGAATTCATCATTTTCTCCTCCAACAACATTGCCTTAAAGGTAGTTTCCCATACCAAGTTACTTAACATAACCTTAGATGACAACTTAACCCCAACACATCCACAACACCATCAAAAAAACACACCAAAGACTTGGTACCCTCTACCAACAAACACTTTTTAAAGTACTCTACTAGAAAAACACTCGCCCAAACTTTTCTCCTACCTTTCCTCCTCTATGGTGCCTCCATTCTGGCAAACATCCAATCATTAAAAACTAAAAAGGAGAGCTGCTATAACAAAATTGATAAATTCGTGACCACAACAAAACATTCTACCCATCACTGTCACTCATTACAATCACTGAACTGGCTAGAACTTCCAAAACACCTCATATACATACAACTATCTACAGCACACAAATTCATCTATAATTCCTCCAAATGTCCAGCCCTTGCTTCACTTCTGATTCTTTGATTTCAGATCTTAGAGGTCGGTTTGGTTATTAATCACTTATCCAAGTTAAGAGACCTAAACTCCCTGCAGGCCAATACCTTTACTCTTTCACTGTAGCTAAACTCTGGAATGCCCCTCCACCTTCTCTCCGGACTATAAATAATGCTCCATCATTCAAAAAACACTTCATCAACATCTCGCCTCTCAATGGCTACGCCCTTGTACTATCCCCAATTCCTCAGTAACCCGATTCCGGACTTGACTCATCTCTCAGATACCCATACTCTTCATCACTCTCCCTATTGCGTACTCACCCTTAATCACAACACAGTGTGCCTTATCCTGCCTCACATGGTGTGCAAAAAAAATGTGTATGTGTAGATTATCATTATCTATCTGTTCTATTGAATACCTTGCCAAGCATCCAAGTCTTCCACAAAATATAGCCATACATTGTCTATGTTACTGGGTTACTTCTAACACATATGGTTACTCTTGTATATTGTTAAATGATATTACTCTTGTATATTGTAAATGCCATTATTAACTCTCTAAACAAATTCTTTTTTTGTTTTTGGAGCTTTTCTCCCCAGGCCTCCAGTGAAAATGGGCTCATACCAGCCCGGTGGACTTTCCTGGTTAACAAAAGCAAATAAAAAGCAAATAAATAATAAGATTCTGAAGATTTCTTGGGGGTGGGGGGCTCCAGAAGTAGTAGTAGTAGTAGTAGTGGAGGGAAGCAAGCCTTTCAATATCAGTTTGTTCTTGGGCTCATCGAGCACTCAATGGTTAAGCCCTGCACAAACCTCATACTAAGTGTTAAGATGCCCAGCAGAGAGGCAATAAACGCAACTGGAGTGGGCATCCAAATTAGGAATCTTGTGACCATAGGATGAGCACTTTTTTAAACCCAATTGGTTTTTCATACATGTCAAACAACAGAAGTTAACTATAAGAAGACAGAAAAGCTGGGCTACCAATAATGTTAACTTAATACTAACAATAGTAAGAGAAGTACCAACTCTAAGGTAGTAGTAAATGTGGATAGAAAGGCACAGGCCTAAGGAACCAACACTCTAACAGGAAAGTAGAAAGCTTGGCTAACAGGAAAAACAATGCTCCTACTGAAGAGTGAATCTGAAAGTTATCCTAAAAATTATAGATCAATAACTTGCCTTCAGACGACATGTAAACTACACACTGGAATTGATGCTGACAGTTTATAATTTAGAAAAAAAACTCAATTATGGCAATAGAACAAAAGGGTTAATAGAAGAAAGTCATATGGAACAAAGGATAACTTATTTTTAAATAAAGTCATAGTGGAGAAATGTAAAAAGGGGAAAATCTGGGTATTGCATAGATAGACTACAAAAAAAGCATTTGACGGTATCCCACATTCATGGATAAAAAGAGTGCTTAAAAATATAAAGTACACCCTACACTGATAAACTACATCGCAGTGACCATGAAACAGTGGCAAACCACTTTGCAGTTAAGCCATGATAAAGGACAATTTATTACTCCAGGGATAAAAATCCAAAGGGGGGCATTCCAGGGTGACTGCCACCACTGCTCTTTTGCCTTGCCTTAACCCATTAAGCTGTCTGCTTAGCAGATTAGGTCATGGCTATAATTTGGCCCACAGAAAAGAACAAAATGTAAAGACTTATCTTCTCTTTGTTGAGGATTTAAAACTGTACAGCTCATCAGATGAGGAACTGAAAGCACAACCGCAAGTAGTCAAAACTTTTTTCAGAAGCTATAGGAATTGGTCTTGATAAATGTGCAAAAGAAACCTTTAAAGCAGGAAAGCTGCAGCACCAAGAAAACATCAGTTTGGGACAAGAATATGATATAAAAGAATTTGAGCAAGAGGGAGTATATAAATATTTGGGAATTGATGAAGGAACAATAATAAAACATGAACAAATGCAAATAAAACTCAGTAAGGAATATTTTAGAAGACTTAAATTAATCCCAAAAACAGCACTGACATCTAGGAACAAAGTTCAAGCTATAAACCAATTTGTTTTTCCTGTCTTAACTTACAGTTTTGGAGTGATTGCCTGGCCCCAAAAGGTGTTGGGTAGATCAGAGAGGAAAACAAGGATGCTACATGCTCAAATGATTTATACAAATCAGTGCATACCAAGATTACATATTCCACGTTCCGAAGGAGATATAGGGCTCCTTGAAATTGATTACATGTACATATCTGCAACTGTGGGACTGCATACATATCTGCTGACCTCAACACCCAAACATAGTGAAAAATTTGAAATATGAGGAGAATAAATCTAAGCTGACTTCCCTTTTTAGTCTAGCAGAAGCATATCAGCGTCAAGCAGGAATGAAAATCAAACCAGAAGTAGATAAAATTAGGCAGCAACTGAATGTGCCAAAAACAAAATAAACAATATAAGGTGAAGTATCAGATGAGAAGGCAAGACATGTGGAAAATGCATATAGTTGCAAGTGCATAAAACTCCTAAAACAACCTCATGTTAATCAGGATTGAACACAGGAATGGTTAAAGAAAGGCGACTTCAAACCAAAAGATGAAAGGGTAATACTGGCAGCCCAAGACAGTGGACTACATACACACTGGCTTACAAAGTCCATTGAACAAGTGGGAGAAACAGACAAATGTAGGTTTTGTAAAACAAAATTGGAAACAGTTGCACACCTTGTTGCTGGTTGTGATATACTAATGGCAGAAGGACTGTATAAGACAAGGCATAATGTGGTCAATGAGTACAGTGCAAACATTATAATACTGAAGTAGCTGAAAAACACTGGAAACATGAGCCACAAAGCATCACAGAAAATTATGAAGTCCATCACATGGGATCATCCATTACCAACAGTTCAAAAGATAGATGTAAGAAAACCAGATACAGTGGTCCATGAAAAGAAGACAAAAGTATTGATCATTGAAATCACTGCACCCAGTGACTACAGTGCCTTGTGTACAGAGAGAGCCAAAGTCATAAAACATCAGGATTTGCAAGCAAAAACTAGAGGAATGTGGAAGAAAGATACCCAGACAGTTCCAATAGTAGGAGGAGCAAAGGATCTTATAAAACAGAATCTACAGTCATATTTAGATATGTTACCGATACATGTAACTCCGTACAAATTGCAGGAGTCATTACTGGGCACATTTCGGGTGCTGCAAAGAGCACTTCTGGCTGACATCAAAAACTGAAACAATACTAATTTCATGAATTTTAAGCATACTTTGACTTAAGAATGGGGTCCATTCCTGTCATGATATTAGAAACCGAAACAATTTGGTAAAATTAGAAAGTAGCAAATATGCTTTTTTAATGCAGAAAGAAAAGGGAGGAAAGGAAATAGCTATACAGAAACCTACTGGGGACGAATAAGTAAGAAAATCTCAAATCACACTCGAGCTACAGGTGACCATGTCCAAACGCTGAAGTGGCATATGGGATCTTGGGTGATTTAGGAGAAAGATTATGGGTAATGGGGTGGAGCTCAGGCTACTCAGCCAAAGTCTCAGCCAAAGTCTAAGGAAGTGGCCGAAGTCAGACCTGAGACCCCATCGGTTGAGAAACAGATTAAAAGGATTTTAGATCTAGTAGGCACATTTGTGTGTGTGTGTGTGTGTGTGTGTGTGTGTGTGTGTGTGTGTGTGTGTGTGTGTGTGTGTGTGTGTGTGTGTGTGTGGCAATCGGTTAAACTGTACTCATCTGACAAAAAAATTAGATGAAATAAATAGCACAGTAGCTGTTATATACACCACATATTCCTTTTGGTCACAATCAGCCACCCAAGGTGTACACAGTCAAAGTGTAACTGGGGAGCGCATCTGTGTTTTTGAGGGGCTGTAATGGATTGCAGTGTGTGTGTGTCTGAATGTCACAATTTGAAATCTGCAGTGGACTAAATGCATTTATGCTTTTCATAGGTTTTACAGGCAGTACTGCTGTATGCATGGAGAAGAAGCACTCTGCATTTTGGAGAAACTCTTTACATTGAAAATTTTTGTCAAGTTGTTTTGATATTAGTAACCACTCTAAAACATACCATCGCACTGTAGTCTTACCAGTATTTTGACCCTGGAATGTCATGTTTGTTGTTTACACATTGCATCTCATGGGTCTATAATATGTCAGAGAAATGGCATTGCAGCGAATGCCGTTTAGCTGACCATATAGACCGAACTCTTAAAAGAGCGAAACCCCAGGTCACCGATTTTACTCCCATGGGGGAAGAAAAAAAAAATCTGTGAACCAACAAAACACAGCATACCACTCAAAACATTACAAAGTGGGGACTGCGTCTCCCCCAAACTAAATATACCAATTCCGGGATCGCACTACAGTCGAGGTAAACGGAAATGTCAAGGTTCAGGCCAAAAGATTTCTTTCCCTGGGAAAGAAATCGCTGACCTGAGCTTTGGTTCTTTTCCGATTTTTGTCTATATGTGCCAGCGAAATGGCATTCGCTATAATGCAGTTTCGCTGATATGATGTAGACCCCATCTCACAAAATACTCCATACCGTGTATTTAAGGAGCATGAGGTTAAAAGTTGCTGCTGGGGTTCCTTCTTTGACTAATTTGCTGGAGGGCATGTAAAAGCTTCAACCTGTATGACACTCAATAGCAGAGTACATTCTCTGGGTTTTTATGCAAGGTCACTTAGAAGCATTTTTGAGGATTGTTTTACAGGGCGAGTCAGCACACAGATTGGGAAATTATTTTGACAAAAATAGGGTTCTCTAAGTGACATACTGAGAGTCACTTTCATGTAAAATTATGAAAATGTGCCATATTAATTTTTTCTTTCACAACTTAAACCTGGAGGAGTATCAACATGAAAGAATAAATAATGCTCCAAACCCATCATGATAGCTGGTGTCTTGGTTTCCACTCAGCATACAGGTCAAGAAAGTCTGATGACCTAAATGGAGTGGCTGGTAAGTGAGATTTGTTTTGCCAGTAATATTTTTTTAAAAGATGTAAAAGATTCTTCACAGCATTAGATGAAAATTTCATTAATAAAGGAAAAGTTGCCCCTTACACCTAACTGTCTACCTACCACCACTCTGCAGCATACCTCTCAACTGTACAGATTTTCACAGAATGCCCAGATTTTTGTCTCATATTTTTTATCTGTTTTTCATAAAATTGTGATTTTCTAACATATCATTGAGGGTTGAAATCAGAAAATAATGACAGACATTTGAGTTTTATACTTCATATCCTTCAGAAAATTCATGCTAATGCAAAATCTGTTATTCTATCAACTTTATAAGTTTGTAATAGCAACATTTAAAAAGCATCCCCATTTCTGGGTCTTGTCCCCCCCCCCACCCAACCATTCTTTATAGCTTTGCCAGATTTCTTGCCTTAAGAGGTTGAGAAGTATGCTCTGCAGGCATCTGTGCTTTAGTAATAAAATATGCATATATGCAAAAATACATTTCTGTAAATATCTGAGGCACTACCCACTTAGAAGTGCAATGGCCAGTCAGAACACAGGCCAGAATGAACCCTAATACAAATGGAGTATTCAAAACCTGAAAAAAATGTAAGTTACTTTCCTGAAATATTACAAATGTGTTGTATTAACTTGAACTAGGTTTTAAATGATACTTCATGGTATCAAAAGAAGGCATCAACAATGCTTGAAAAACATTGCACTTACTGCTGGAATCTAATTAGCACTCCTTTGTAGCTATTTACATTTATTTGCCCGTTAAATATAAGGTCACCTGGATACTAGTATGCAAGCAGGTATTTCACACACTCAAGGACCTCTGGAGAGGTCCTCCTGTAATTACCAGCCCTGATTACAGTCAAACATTTGTATAGGACTTAAACCAGCTTACAGGCAATGCTTAGCTTAGTAAGGTCTCTACAACGGCAGAGAATCATCCTGAAGTGCGTTTTCATCATAGAATTCAGCCAAGAGAGGACTCCAATGCTCTGGTTGTAAATGGATGTTTTGGCACAGTTCTAAAATATTCAACACTAATAACTTAACATTTTTGCAAATATTTGTGCTTTGATTACTGATAAATATGCACAATTATCATATTTAATATTAATTTTAGCCAGTGTCCACTTGTTAGCATTGTAACATGATAAACCGCCAGAAGGGTAAAACATCAAGAGAGAACACCACCCAGAGGCTCAAAAACATGTTTATTTAATTATGGTTTGGTGTTTCCCACATTTTAAACAGCACTCTGGGACTATTTACTGTTTTTTTAAATATTTTTATACGTAATTTCTGAGTCTGACCACATGGGGTATAGCATCTTGAAGTGATCCTGATTGTTCAGTTTGCCTCCAGGTATCCCAGAATGCAGTGCTCATCTTTAAAAAATTACATCACACAGGCATCTTCTTCCTAAAGCTCCTGTCACTGCATTGATTTTAAATGCATACACACGGTTGCCTTTGTTAGTTTTAAGTAACATTTCACACCATTCAATGACTATTTAAAACAAAAACAGTGCAATTGCCACAGAACAGACTTTTCAAAGTGCTTTTTACTGCTGCTGCTTTTTAGAATGGCTAAATTGCAGTATTTTGTGAAGTCTGAATTGTACCTACTTCAACTCATCTCCCATCCCCCTTCACACCCAACTTCCCTAGCTGTCAAAGTGCCAAGGGTAATTTGAGCTGTTACCTGCTGCAATTGACAGCTCACAGCAGGAGACTTGACTCATGTACTGTTTCCTTGTTCTAGTATTTACTTTCTGTATGGGTAGGGGAAGGACGAGGGAGCTGTGACATCACAGCATGGGTGGGTTTTTAGGATGGTCATGGTGATGTCAGTTTTGGGAGGGAATTGGCCAGAAAACTGCTTGTATTCATTGGCCTTGATGACATCAATGAATTGGAGACTGCAGTAAACTTTACCTGGGCGGATTAAATTTTTGTGAGAGTGAAACCAGCACAGTACAGTAAGGTATTGCTCTAGTGGAGAGAAACATTTGATTTAAAATATTTTAAATGCTGTATTGTTGTTATTCTGAGCAGGGACTGTAATTAAGGAGAAAAAGGACAGAGAAATTGAGCATTTAATAATAAAATCCTGTTGTTGTCCTTTAAACTTCTGAAATGGAGTATAAGATTACACACCTACAACATGGCAATCAAGCTCTAAAATGGTGTCAGTAAGGCAAATGCAAATGGTTGGTCAAAACAGGTTACTGGGTAGTGTAAGGAAAGGGATGTACCTTCAACCCAAGCTGTGTTTCTTGCATTAGTATCAAACATCAAGAGGTCTATGAAGTATGTAGAAATATGAAAAGCTGTGCAAAAATGAACTTTTTTTCAGCTAAGATGAGAAATGTGAAAATTCTGCACAGTAAAAATGCAGCAAAGATATGAAATGTAAGGCACTGTTAAAACACCTATAATTTCAGTAGAGCTTTGAAAACTGAAACTGCTGCAGACACACATGCAAAAGTTAGCAAAGCTTAGCATTCTTTATGCTGTTAATTTCTGTCAAATGTTATATGACCTTAAATGAGTTGGAACTTTATGGCTATATAAGCAACTTTACTTTGGGTGATATCTGGATTCAAAACTTTAACGCAGCACTATCAGCTCAACGGCGCAGACAGAAAAAGCCATGTCTCAGGCAAATTAATTCAAGTACCTGCTTGGCTGACTGGGAAGATGGAAGTGAGTGGCTCATCCATCCTTGACAGAGGGAGGCAGAATTGTCTCACCAAAATATTTACATAAATGCTCCACTTAAAGAAATCCCAATCCCTCAGAGCTATATGCTCTAGGGACCTAAACCTTGTCACCACAATAAACAGAACATGCTGGAGGGATAGATTCCTGTCCCAGAGACTTCCCATACTCTGGAACAGACTACCTATATATGTCAAACAGAGCTCCTCATTAGTACTCTTCAAGAAAAATCTTGATGATTGAATGGGTAATAGGAAATTCACCCTGGGGATCACTTCTGTGGTTCTGCTTGACAGGGGCACAGGAAAATAACTTTCTTGGGTGGCGAAAGCCAGGGTACATTTTTGTCTAGGCTTGGATAGGCCCTAGGGCCAATAGCCTAGCACCTACCTATGAACCTATGAACAACTGGCAGGAACAATAGATGTAACCCACTGGAGCTTGAGCCAGCCAAGCCCACATTGTTATGGTGTTTAAAATTGAAAAAATATACGTTTTTCAGCATATCATAAACCTATCTGTATTACTAATGTCTCTGTTATCAAAGTAAGTGGATATTTTTTTTTTTATAATTTGGTATATCCCAACACAGCCTGAAAGTGGACTGCCATTGGTATCATGATTTTGTTTTACAGTCAATGCCTTCACCTTCATGATGTCATTTAGAGGGGAAGAGAGAAACACACCTGAGATGAGATAATTATTTATTGTGGGGGTTCTCTCTCATCGGCTTTCGACAGTAGTGTGGCTGCATACTTTTGATTGTCAGCATAAATCTGCACTTTTAATTACTTTGCTTCCTTTGATTTTCATTAGTGGCAGTCTCCAATACAGCAATTTGGGGAATGTTTGAATGGTAGGCGAGAAAATGTAACAGAGTTAATTGTTCTTTTCAAATTAACGAGTGAGTTCAGTGTTCAAGGATGAGAAATCTGATCTCTATGATTAATAAGCATTACTTGGACTGAGATGGTTTGTGTTGCATTCACAGTTTTTAATACTGTAGCTAGAATTAGAGTCTTTGATGTTAATCTACTTTCCCCAACTCATTGACTTGTCTCAACAAAACAATGCATGCAATGCAAAAATTATACAAAACACCACAAGAAACATGCACTTTTGCAGAAAACACTGTGTAGAAAAAATGCAAAATCACATACCAACAGGAATAAGAAAAGTAAAATGAAAATATTTTTCTTTGTGGCACTCAGAGTTTGATTAAAGGGAAAGGCACCTGCCCAAAGGTTCCTCGACTTTAACTCCAGTGGACTGGATCAGCTGGTTGGCACCCCCCACAAATGGTGCCAACATCCTGGATCTGGTGCTTACCAATATGGGGGACCACTGTAGCACCCCCACTATGAGGTCTTCCCTGGTGAGATCTGAGCACAAATCAGTCTCATTTGAACTAATACACCCCCCCCAGCAGAAACTAGACTAAGAAACATCTCCAGATAATAATCTCTTCTGGGATGATATAAACAGCTTCACTGCACCTCCCCCTCAGATGGAACTGGCAACTATGCAGAGTTCTACACCAGTGCTTTAAACAAACAACTGTACAACTGCATTGACTCAGCTATACCTGACAGGACCAAAACAAGCTCTTCAAGGAAGAGCAAACCTGCCTGGTGGATAATGAGAAGTTATGTACCTACCATAACGTTCCATGTCAGTTGTCTTCTTCTCGCCTTCTTTCTTGCTGGATGGGTTTGGAGTCGATCCTCGGCTCCGACTCGGCCTATACTAAAGCTCGAGAGCTATTTTTACCGGCTTGAGGATACCCTATATCCCACAATGCTAAGCACTAACTACCCAGATCTCGTTTGATAGCTGAAACCATAGCAGTTCTGATCTCCAAGATAAGGAGAAGAGGAAACCTTACACATATAGTCACCTAGACCTACAGCTACCAGTAAAAAAGATAGCCAAGGGGGCTTATACTGAGGCAGAAAGAAAGAAACCCAAGGATCCTTAGGTCTGTCCAGGCTAGGGGGATGGGGGGGTGGGACGCAAGAAAGAAGGCGAGAAGAAGACAACTAACATGGAACGTTATGGTAGGTCAATGTTAAGTTGTCAATCTCGCCTTCATTCTTGCTGGATGGGACCGCTTCCCTAGTACCTTCACCCTGGGTGGCTCATCGGAACAGACTCTTGAGAACGGTGGAACCAAAATTAGCCCGGCTTCGAGAGGCCATGTCTAATTTGTAATGAGAGATAAAGGTATGAGGAGAGGCCCATGTGGCTGCCGCACAAATGGAATTTATTGGTAATCTATCCTGAAAAGCTAATGACATGGCTAATGCTCTAGTTGAGTGAGCTCTGGGCCTTGACGGTAATATTTGACGTCTGAGTTCATAGATGAAAGTAATCACAGAGGCTAGCCATCTAGAAAGGGTTACTTTGGAAACTGGAAGGCCTTTCTTCCCTGCCACATAAGATAGGAAGAGCTGCTCAGATTTCCTAGCTTGCTTGGTTCTATCCAGATAGTAATGGAGCTGACGATGAACGTCCAGAAAATGCAGCTTTTGTTCCGCTCTGTTGGAGTAGTTGGGGAAGAAAACTGGGAGATCGATAGTCTGGTTTAGGTTTGCCTCAGAAGAAATCTTGGGTAAAAAGGATGGGTTAGTCCTGAGAGACACTCTGTCTTTATGGAAAACTAGATAAGGTGAACGAATGCAAAGGGCATGAAGTTCTGATACTCTTTTTGCAGATGTTATGGCGACTAGAAAAAGAGTCCTCCAAGAGAGCAACTTCAAGGAGCAGGAAGCCGCAGGTTCAAAGGGGGGAAGAATCAAGGAAGTTAGAACCAAATGTAAGTCCCACTGTGGTGGGGGGTCTCTGATTGGGGGCTTAAGCAAAAAGATTCCTTTAAGAAAGGTTTTACAAAGCTTATGGGACATGATACTGGAGTCCGAAAAGCCTACATGAAAGTTGGAAATAGCCGCTAACTGTACTCTGATGGTGGAGGAAGAAGACCCTGAGTGAAACAGTTCGGCTAGGAAGTCTAGGACTGATTGGATAAGGGCAGTAAAAGGTTCCATATTCTAGCTCCTGCCCAGAAGGAAAAACGCTTCCACTTGCTGGCATAATCCTTCTGGTAGATGACTTAAGGGAAGCTATAAGGATGTCACGCACATAATGGGAAATAAGGGGAAGCCTGGCTAGGGTTGGAATTGGAGCAACCAAGCTGTGAGGTTGAGAGATTGGAGGGAGTGGTGCAGCTGTCCCGACTGATGGGTCAAGAGGTCTGGTACTGGGTCCAGATGCCAGGGCTGCCCCAAGAGGTAACGATGCAGGAACGGAAACCATATCTGTCGAGGCCAGTAAGGAGCAATGAGTATCATCGTGCCTCTTAAGGCGGTAGCTTTCTGAATCAACTGAGTGATTAATGGAAAGGGGGGAAAGGCATACAGAAGTCCCCGGGGCCAGTCGTGGACTACAGCGTCTCTGGGGGGGGGGGGTGGCCGGGAAGAGAGTGAAAAAGTCGTGGCACTTGCTGTTTGAGGTGTTGCAAAAAGATCCCAGCAAGGTCGACCCCATTTCTGAAAAATTTCTTCCACTACTGATTGCTTGAGAGACCACTCGTGTGGCATGAGAATGGCTCTGCTCAACCTGTCCGCTATGATGTTGGACTTCCCAGGGATATGCGTTGCTATCAGAAACCGCTGAGAGGAGATCGCCCACTGCCAAAGTCTGAAAGCCTCTCGACATAAGGGATAGGACTTGGTTCCGCCCTGCTTGTTGATGTACCACACTACGGACATATTGTCCGTCTGAACTGCAATAGTCCCGATGGGAAGAGAGTCCTGAAGGGCTTGCAACGCTAAAAGTACTGCTCTCATCTCCAAGACATTTATGTGCAGGTGGCATTCGAAAGGTTGCAATGTGCCCTGGACCGTCCTTCCCTGAAAATGCCCCCCCCACCCGACCAGGGATTAGATTCCGGATCCTTGTTGGTCTGCTGGGACTGGCTGGATGGCTCTTTTTGTTAGCAGTTTTGATATTTCTAGTACTGCTTGTACCCTTAGACTGGGTGGAACGTCTGGAAGGGGCCCTTTTGGCTGAGTTGGGGTGTGGATAAAGGGAATTTTGTAACCCTCGGATATAATCGACCGTACCCATTTGTCTTGGGTGAGTGAAAGCCAGGCTTCTGGGTACAGTGATAACCTTCCCCCGACTGCCTCCGAAGGCGGACAGTCGGGCAGCTTCTCAGGGATGCTGAAAGGGTTTGTCAGAGTGTCTCTCTGCTACCCTGATTTTGCGGACCTCCACTGCCTCTAGGGCGGCGTCTGTTATTGTTCCCCCCCTGCCTCTAGAGGGGAACTGACCTCTTGCATCAGGCGCGACCTCTTGTGGTTTATGGAACCACATTTTCCCACCCTTCTGACCCTTAGGATATGGTCTAGACGGGGTGGAAAAATGGATTCCCACGGCAGAGAGAGTCTTGCCTTCTTGCTCGCATCTGGTCAAAGTATCCTTCACCTGAGGTCCAAACAAAGCTGAAGCGTCAAAGGAAGAGTTAGTGAAGGACGCCTTGAAGGGGTCTGCAAAGTTACAAAGCCGCATCCAGGCTTGACGCTGTAAGGCCACGCCTGTGCCTGCAGCCCTACTCGCCCCATCGGCCGTGTAGGAAATAAGCCGCATGGAGGAGTTGACAATCGAATTCAGGGTTGTCAGCTGGGAGTTGATTTTGTCTTGAGACCCCACAGCTGTTGGATCCTGTAGGGCCTCACCCATTTCTTTGAGCATGTCTCTTTGAAGGCGGGTGAAATGGCGCAGGTAATTCAGCGACCGCATGACAAAGGTCGCTGAATAAAACATCTGCTTGCCATCCATATCCATAGTCCTAGACTCCTTGTTAGGAGGATGGACAGGTACTGAAGAATCAGCCAGTTCTTTCTTAGTGGCTGCAGCCACCACCATGACATCAACCGGGACACCCATGGCTAAAAACTGTTTGTCCGAAGGGGCTGTTATGAATTTTGAAGGCCTCTGTGGGGTAGGTTCCATCGTATCAGGGGCCGTCCATGCCTTCCGCGCCACCTATTCCATGAGGGGGTCAAAGGGCGGAGACACCCAGGAGGTGGAAGGGCGAGAGCCAAACGCCTCTAGGTAAACCGACTTGTCCTCAGAAGGATTGAGGGTAGACCAGTTCCCCCTCTGCTTGTGGATCTCAAGGATGTCCGAAAAGGAGACATCCTCACAGGGGGACTCATCCAAGTCGGTATCAGATGTGATGGACTCGGGGGAGTCCACATGCTTCCTCTTACATTTCCTCTTCCGAGGGGGTTCCCCTGACAGATCAGGGGAAACCTTGGAAGAGGAGGATATTCCCAATGGGGAAACCTGAGGCGTTGGATCTCTACGGTCAGGAATGAGAGGGTGGGTAGAGACCGCAGCAGGCACTACAGAGGGAGGAGCTGAGGGAGCCGACCGTGGAGCAGGCACAGGGGCCAGCACACTCCTCATGACTTCAAAGGCGCCCCTATCAGGCAGGGTAGAAGGTCCCTGCTCCAAAGAGATAAGGACCCCTCCTGGTACTGAGAGGGACGGCTCCGAAGCCGATGTCGGGGCCGAACTCACCAGCGCCAAAGCTCCGAGAGGGAGAACGGGGCCGGACAAGGGTCCGATGCCACTCGCCCCCTCGGAGCCGACGAGGAAGTCCATGCACCCGGATCCCTCCAAGGATGGAACCATGGAAGAGACCAAAGCCGACGACGGAGCCAAAAGGTGAGGTATCGGCTCTGACGTGTCGACGGCCACGGCTCCCACAAGCTCCAGCTCCGAACTCAAGGGAAGAGTCGGAGGAGGAATTGAAGATGGAGTGGGAATAGCCACTGTCTGTTGAGAAGGGCTATGAAGCATCTGAGCTAGTGCCTGAGACTTAACGAGTCTACTAACTACCCTCTCAAGGTCATGGTCCGAGAGCCTGGAAGACCTAGAGGAATGGGATCGATGGCTCCGCTCCGAGAGTAAGGGAGACCTCGGAGCCGAATTAACAGATTCCAAGGACGGAGACCTGGACTGTTTACGGCTGGCAGATGGCACCGACACAGTCTTAGAAACATCGGCTCCGGCTCAAGCCGATGTAGAAGACTGAGTCTGAGAAACATCGGCTCAGGCCGGAGCCGATGAAGAAGACTGTGTCTTAGAAACATTGGCTCCAGCTGGAGCCGATGTAGAAGCAGTCAGGGCACCACCAGTCGAAGGCTCTGAACACGGAGCCGACGGCTTGGAAGGCTTCCCCGACGATGACTTGGCCAGGGAACCTTCAGGCTTTAATAAGCCCCTCAAAATTAACTTATTTCTGCATTCCTGCAGGACTCTCGGACTGACCGCATGACAGACAGAACAAGAGTCCTGCAGGTGCAGAGGGCCCAGGCAATAAACACAAGAAGTGTGACCATCCATCAGCGTCATTTTCTGACAGCACGAGTCACACTTCTTGAAGCCTGAAACCCTGGTGTCTTTAGACATCCTAATAAAGGACAATAACAAATATACACACACACACACACACACACAGACACCCTTTAACACAAATCTAAGTCAGTCAGACAGACAATTTCACCTGACAATTTAAGGAAAAGGGGAATGGGCCCAAAGGCCTAACCTTTTAAACCAAACAAGGGGTTAGGATTTTAAGGAATTTAAGGGACCGGAAGGAAGTTATGCTAAGAAGGATAGCTAATGGGATGGGTACTAACAATAACTATCTAAAACTGACTAAATTAGAGCAATTTTAAGAAAATATTAAATCCAACCGGCAGAGCCGGACAGAAACGCACCTCGTAGCTGAAGCGGCAAACGAGATCTGGGTAGTTAGCGCCTAGCATTGTGAGATATAGGGTAGCCTCGAGCCGGTAAAAATAGCTCTCGAGCTTTAGTATAGGCAGAGTCGGAGCCGAGGATCGGCTCCGAACCCATCCAGCAAGAATGAAGGCGAGACTGACAACTTAACATCTACCATTAACAGGCTTTACAATAACAGAAGAAACTGCAGTCTAATAGTAAAAGGGAGCAGGCCCTAAACTGGAAATACACCCTCCTCAGCTTAAACAAGCAAATAAAACTTCTTGTGAAGTCCTCCAAAGCAAATTACAAATTCATATTAACTTAATCAACTAAGGACAATCACAAGGCATTCTTTAAGTTACATCCACAATCTAAAAGGAAAGGCCCAGTTGTGCATTGAACTGGTAGTTAATGATACCAATTATACTAAGCCTATGGACCTAGCTAACCTGTTAGCAAGACAGGTTCGGTGAAAACTTCACTCCCCTGTCCCCATCACATGTACCCCATTACATCCCTACCACCTGTCCCCTACACCTTGTAGCTCTAAAGAGCTGGTCATAAATGCCCTCTCCAAGGCCAAAAACACAGCATCTATGGGACCTGATAACATCACCGACTGTGCCCTACATGGGCTCCAACAAGAATTAGCAACACCATTAGGTACTCTTTTCAATCATGGTCTAAGCACTGGCTTCATCCCAGCTGAATGGAAAACGGCCACTGTTATCCCCTTGCACAAAAGTGGTGCTTCCACTCACCCCAGGATCTATAGACCTATTCGCCTGACTAGCCTTTTCTGCAAGGCCGTGGAGGGAATCATCATGGACCTTATCAACAAAGATATAGGTAATCTGAAACACTTGACCCTACTCAGTTTGGACTTGTCAAAGGGAGAATGTGCCTGTTAAACTTGATGGACTTCTTTGAGACAGTCACCAAGGCCCTGGACGAGGGAAAATCTGTGTATACAGTCTACCTAGACTTAGCCAAGTATACCCCACTCAGGAATAATTGACAAACTCACCCAGCTAGGTATTAACCCATACATCATTAGGTGGGTCGCAAACTGGCTCACTGATAGAACACATACATCAAAATACGGGAATCCACCTCCAATAACAGACCTGTAACCAGTGGTGTTTCACAGGGATCAGTCTTGGGACCCCTACTGTTTGGAATCTACTTCTCCAAAGTACAAGCAAAAACTAATGGTCTGTGGCTGGCACCATTTGCTGATGACTGCAAACTGTGAGCGGTCACAGAATCTCCAAACAATGTCAACATAAGGCACATCTAAAATGCCATTGCTTAAGGGCCAGTGTTTACTTAATGGCTCCGTATTTGGAATAAATGATGTGACTTAGTTACTCTGCCACTCCTAGAAGCCTTCATGATGTAACAGATGAGACAAATGAAAGAAAAAGAAATGAAAAAAAGTTCAGGCAAAACAAACATGGAATAATCATAGGGTTAGCAAGCCTAGGATTTTTGAAAAAAAGAGGCGAGACAAGGGTCTGGAGTTGCTCTTAGAGCTCATAAACATCCAAGCCAACACTCACAGCAGAGAACAAAAAAGCAGCACTTCAGTACATATACTAGCATGCATGTCCACACAAATACAAAACATACAGCTAAATACACACACACACACGTGTGTGCACACAGGCATGCATATCTAATTATTACACCTACAATCTTTAACTGTAAGAAATCCACCTGATGATCAGCTGATTCCCTCTCTAGAAAAAATATACATCTACTTTTTGCATATGCTTATGTGGTCTGATTGTGCAGAAAGTGAAACACAGTAACCACCAGAGTAATCATGTATTTTAACTTGCTGCTCACAGATGCATCCACCACCCACTTCCGCAGGCATGCCATGCATCTCTGGACATTCAACAGTCTTAGTATGAAAGTCATGCTTCTGCAAACACACCCAAAAGTTATCCACTTTTCTGTACCACTAATGTCAGCTTGTGATGAAGGTAGACAGACTTCTCAGCCTTTTAGCTCCACAGTCAGAGACAAAGCCAAAAAACAGTGGAGGACCAAAGAACTGCTACTTCTGGAATACTTCTAGACTTCAACCCTTTCCAAAAAGCCATAGATGAAGCCAAGCCCTGTTAGAGTGGGCCTAGACCATGCCTGGAATACTTCTGTTGTGGTGTGTACAACAAAGGGGAGTAGCCTTATACTATGATTTGGAAACAGTCTGCTTTGACACAGGTTGTCCGCTTCTTACTTTCACAAGAAATTAATTGATCAGAAGATCTGAAAGATTTAGTTCTGTCAAAACAGTACTCGAGTCGTCTGTGGACATCCAAGGTATGGAATATCCTCTCTCCTCATTTTAAGATTCAGGAAAGAAAACGGAGATATACTGACTGGATTAAAGTAAACTCTAATACCACTTGAGGAATAGAAGGATTAGTTCGCAAAGATACCCTGTCTCTGTGGAAAACAAGGCAGGGTTGACTCACTATAAGAGCTTACAACTCAGATAAACTTATTCCAGAGGTCAGAGCAATCAGTAAAACTGTTTTCCATGTTAAGACCCTCAAGTCAGCTAGGTTAGCTAGTTCAAATGGAGCAAATGTTAGCTTCTGTAATACAAAAATTAAGATCCCAAGGAAGGGATGCCAGTTTTCTTGGAGGACTCTTAAGCAACACCCCTTTCAAAAATATTTTAACATGAGAATGGACTGAAAGCGGAGGATCCATTGAGAGGCATGCTGAAATGGCCGATAAATGAACCTTGATGGAGGATTAAAGAACGTCCATAGGATGGTAACTCACGCAAATATTGTAAAATTAGTGAACAATTAGCCCTGAATGGGTACTGGTTATGCTGTTGGTACCAAATAGAAAACCTCCAGTTTCTAATATGTGATTTTCTAGCAGAGGCTTTCTTGTCTCCAGCGGTGCCTGCTGCACATCCTCAGTAAACCGGTGCCTAAAGGGAATTGAGACCCTATCATCCAAGCAGTCAACAGAAACTGACGGAGGTCAGGCTGTATCAAACATCCCTGGGTCTTGTGTGAGGAGATCCAGTCTGTGAGGATGCTTGGGGTAATTGCCCCTCTATACAATCAGGAAGAATCACCATTATCTGTGCCAGAAGAAAGTCACCACAATGATCCTGGGAAGATTCCTTCTGAATCTTCAGAAGTACTCTGGATAGCAGAGGAAAGGATGGAAAACCACATAGAAACATTCCTGTCCAAGGAAGAGAAAAGGCATCAGTCTTCCATGCCTTCTTGCATGGAGTTCTGGAGCAGAATCTTGCAAGATGACTATTCAGAGATGAGGGGAAAATGGCCTACTTTAGCAACTCCCCACAGATCAATCAAATCCTGGAAGAACCCCTGACCTAGTTTCCATTCCTGAGGGTCTGCCTTGTCTGCCACAATATTTTGCTCTGAAATACTATATGATGCCTGTAGAGTGCAACTGTGCTGTAAAGTTATAGCCCAAGCTAACATGGCTAGACTGCAAAGGGGGTATAACCTGGTTCTCCCTTGCTTGTTTGTGTACTGCATGACTGTGGTACTGTCTGTGACAACTTGAAGAGGTCCCAGGGACCAAAGATGATTCAGAGAGTTGAGTGCCTTGATTAGGACAACCATCTATTTTCTATTTATGTGCCTCTGCCTGTCCATGGCGTCCCACAAACCTTGCACTTTTATCTCTCCTGAAACTACTTCCCAAGGAAGTCCAAGGTACCTGTGGTGACTGCCTGCTTTGCAACAGGAAAGGATAAGAGGAAACCTGGATTTAAGGATATCTGCTGTCTCCACCAAATGATTTCCCTTCTGTCAACCTCCAACTCTGGGATTCGAAAGGACAAAGGATGTTGGTGCTGGGACCAAAGAGACTTCAGATACCACTGAATCTTTCTTATGTGGAGTTTTGTAAGGGGTATCATGAGGAAAAAACGTGTCACGAGACACAAAATTCGGAGGTATTCCCTTGCAGTGACCAACGTCTGAGTAGAAAGCCTTAGAAATAGATTGAGACATACATCTATTTTTTTCCTGAGGAAGAATAGATCTTTAAACTGTGGTGTCTAGCTGATAACAACAGCAACATAATCCTGTGTGAAGGAGTCAAAAAAGATTTTTGAATGTTCTCTCAGAATCCCAGTTTGTGTAACAGATCTGTCACCCAAGTGAGATATTCCTGACATTTTGAAAAAGACTCTGCAAAGATGAGCAAGTCATCTAAATATGGAAAAACGTGAATACCCTGCAGTTTGAAATGAACTAGACACTTTGTAAACACTCATGCAGTGGATACTCCAAAGGGAAAGACAGAGAACTGATAATGTGATCCAGACACAAAAAACCTAAGAAATGCCTGATGTCTGGACGAAGAGATAAGTGATGATGAGCACCTCTTAAATCTAGAGTTACTAGGAAACTTGACTGAGGAAAAACAGGCAACAGGCTGTAAAGTGACTGCATTATGAACTTGGGTACTACTGCAAAACAGGTTTAGGAAAGAAAGATCTAGAACTGGTCACCAAGCATTTTCTTTCACTAGCACTAAAAACACCCTTGAATTAAAACCTCTTCCCACCTGGGAAGGAGGAACTGGTTCCATCACTCTCTGGGACAGCATGAAGGACAGGTAGAAATAAAGTCTGGTCCAGTTGATAAGAGATTAACCTCCTGGACAGAAGGAATTTCCTCCCACTACCATCTGTTACACTGATGAATAATGTTGCCAAAGAAAAAAGTGGAGATTCAGACTTTAAGGGAAAAGTGACTGACAGGGGAGTGGGGCAAGGTTCCTTAAATAGTCATTCTGACTTGTTGAACTGTCTTTGGTTTTGGGTGGTACCTGAATGCTACTCAGCACCATGGAGTCCAAAAACTAAATCGCTATCCAAAGGAAAATTTAAAATCTACTTTTAACATCATCTGGGATGGTCTGAGAATTCAGCCAGGCAAACCTCCTCAACACAGTACCAGTGATCAAAGCCCATGAAGAAGTATCAACTGAACCATGCAGACACTGTAAACAATATGTAGTGACTTGTACAACAGAAGAAACTCATTTATGTAAAGTAGATTTTTCCTCACAAGAAGCAGCTGTAGACAAAAAATTCCTTTTACTTTCACAGCTAGTCAAAACAAACCTTCACATATGAGCCTGACAACTCACAATTCTGAAAATTAATGTTTCAGAAGCATACACTCTTCCTTGTCATTATCAGAAAAAGTAGGACTGGAATTAATTAAATGTTCAGCACCAGTAGGATTCACTAAAGCTATAGCTGCTGGTCAGGTTTGGTTAGAGTGTATAAAAACTTACAGACTGAGGAATTTTATACATCCACTCTGCCTGTTTAGCGGCAGCTGGCTGACTATCAGGAAAATTGCTGGCAGTAACACACACATCCTCCAAAGGACCACACTATTAGTAGTGGATATAGTAACAGAGATAAAAGAACTGGAAGTGGGATCTTTAGAAATGGGTAAAATTACATAGAAAAATGGGAATTGTAGGAGCAACACATGTAGAACAATGTTTTGGAGGAGTAATGAGGTTTAAGGGAAGGCAGGAATTAACAGAGCTATGTCATGTTTGATTGACAATGACTGTACAGAAGACTATATGTGATATATAATGTTTGCAACTGAAAATATGCCAACATGGTTTGTTTTCATTTATATAAATGGACTGCCTATGTCATAAACGATAATTCAATACAAATGTTTTTTATTTAATAAAAAATCTGACAGAACTGGAGGAATGGGTAAAGGTAATGGGAATTCCTTCTGTAACAGCTCATAGTATTTTCTGAGAGACTGAGAAACCTGTTCTCCCACTGAAAGCACTGACACAGTCTGTAAATTTTCTCAGGGAAAGAGACCCCCCCCCCCCCGGAAGAATCCAACACTGGAATTCTCCTACGAAACTGAAGCAGAAATCTGAGAAAAAAACCCTGCATCTGTCCCTTCATCTTCCAGTCTAAATTCAGGATACTGAATCTCTTCAGGAAAAGATGTATCCCTCTTTCTTTTACCAGAAACTATTTTGTTTGAAGGATCAATAGCCTGAATTAAACCCTGAGCCAGATCTAGTAAATTATTCCTGTCCAAAGAAATTTGAGAAGGATAAGATACAGGTTTAGTTTTCTTTTTCTCTTTGACAGGTAATATGGGGGGGGGGCAACAGTGTTGTTATTGGCAGCAGCAGCTTCCCCAAGGATGAGAAAAACATTCTGACAAAGCAGGGAAGCCTTCTCTGTTCCTTCTGCCAGGACTGACAAAGAGTGACTCTCCCTTGCCCACTGAAGGGACCCCAACATCCATACAGGACATGGCTAACTCCAGGTCCATAGTGGCTGTAGGTGCAGTTGGATCCAGGGCAAACGGTAAGTGGTCTGGGATACAATTAATGCCTACAGCAGTCACCCACCTGTGGCCAAGGCAAACTGCTAACTTACTGTGGTAGCAAAGGCTGTTTACATAACTTTTTATTTTTGTTCCGGGAAGGACTGATCATTGGACTGACAGCTTGTTCCATGGTCAAGCTGAAAATGGTGCCTGTTTCCTAGGGAAAACAAGTAGCAAGAACTGGTAAAAATTTCAAGTTGTTAAATTTACTTTTTCACAGAAAAACACAGTAAAAAAACATTTTAAAGACGCTTAACTAGCCTCCAAAAAATGAAATAAAAACAATTTCTCCACAGAAAATGTTTATTAATACTTTAGACAACTTTTAAACAGGAAAAAAGTGCTCCTGTTTAAAAGTACAGTACAGTCCCATGACAATCCATTAAAACACAAACGTCTAGCTTTAAAATGACTGCACTACATTGTTAAGACTGTACAATACCTTTTATACCTTAAAGAATGTACTGCCTTCTTCTCACAAGTTTCTCTATAACTGCAATTCTTACATGTTTTATACCTTATATTTTGTTTAATTTCTCTTTAAACATGTAATGTAGAGCTTTTCTCCCCAGGCCTCCACTGAAAAGGGGCTCTTTTTGGCCTAGTTGGACTTTCCTGGTAAGCAAATGGCAAAACATTAACTAATTAGTTAAATACAATTTCCTGAACAGGAAAGCATTCTCAATAAACAATTTTTTAAAACAGGAAGTTTGTTTTCCCACAAAGGCAACTTATCTGTCTAGCAAATGATTGACAGAAGCCAAATGTCAATCCTCAAAAGCATCTGAGGAGCATACACTTCAGTGGAAGGAAAGCTCTGAAGGGCTTGGCACACACAGCATGAACTAATGGTTTGGGTGCAAGGAATGTGTCCTGAAGCTTTGGAAGTTGGCCAGCTGTTGTATCCTTGCAGGATATGACTCATGTAGCTTAGATTACTGCAGCAGTGATCAATATGAAGAACATCTAAAGAAACAGTCAGTCCAAACCAGAACGTAATAAAATGAAAATATAATATTTTAATAACTGCAGAATGAAATGGCAGAATACGTTTGGATATAAGACATTATGAGAATGTTGACAATTTTAATTAAAAAAAAAGTTCACTGCATATTTAAATCTGAATGAAAGCATATCTCACTGTTCCTTAACACATACCTCAATGACAACAGTGGCAGCAGTACCTTAAAACAACTGCTCTGGCCTGCATATCATAGGTCAAGAAGCCTTCCCAATCATGGGAAATGAAAGATACATATTCAGAAAACTAAGACAACACCATTATGAAAGGGCCAAAAAGTATACTGAACTGTTGAAGATGCTCTGATGCAAGGCCCCTCCTAAGAGATCACATAACTTAAATGATTTCCTCTTGCTACAACTCCCATTTCCAAACCATCTTGGTTTCTACGTATCTAAACCTTTTGATTCACTCGCCGTATCCTTGATTATTAATAACCATCACCTAACTGAAATAAAGTAAACCTCAACAATTTCTGAGAGACTTGGTTGGCTACTATCACCTGCATTAGAAGCTCAAGTTAAGTGCAAACTTGCAGTACTGTATTTTAGTCTTCCGTTAAGTGCAAACTTGCAGTTTTAAAAGTACTGTATTTTATTTTTTCTGATATCTAACTGTTTCACTAAATAGTGTGCTGTATCTCTCTCTGCAGTTAGTTCTCCACCCACTCTCCCTGTTCTTGTGTTGGTGGCTCTGGAATTGCCCGCCCCTCCTGTAAGTCTGTATTTGAACACTCCTCCTGGGTCCATCTCATTTGCTCACTTAATAGAGTACAGTGAGATCATATTCTGAGTCTAGTATTCACTCTACTTAATACAGAGGGAAGATTTGGGAAAGTCAACCCACTTAAGTTCTTCCTTCCTCTCTCCTTGCACTTTACTAACAAAAAAATGCTCTTTATTCATCTGCTTTTACTGTATTTGTGTTTCCTCCTACTTTACTTTGCTTTTGCCTCTTCTTAAATGTACTCAAGTTTTATTTATTCTGCTGCATTTATTACTGCTTGGTAGCAGCCTGATTGAATTGTAACTGTTATTCTAAGTCTTTTGGTTTAAGCACTTGGGCTTCATACCAGTTGTTTTACATTAAAAAGGTTTGTGGGCTGCACTGCTGTGGCAGGACAGGTAGCTTACATCCTTCTAAGCTGGGAATTGCTGACTGAAGGCTCAGTGTCTGCTATTCTAAAAGTGTATTACTTCCGGTTTAAGCACTTGGGCTTCAGACCAGTTATTCTACATTAAGAAAGGTTTATGGCCTGCACTCTTGTGGGAGGAGAGGCTGGATTCTGCCCTTCTGAGCTGGGAATTTCTGGTCACAGGCTTATTGTGCCTGCTTATTTGAATGGTTTCTTTCTGAAATTGGTACGCCTTGTTGCTGTAGCATACACCAGATTCAGGCCTGCTGAATCTAGCTTTGTTCGTATAACTTGAGCACTGATCCAGGCCATCTTTTTTTTAGAGAAGGTTCCCCTACACCCTAGTGGCAGGAGTGTGCAGTTAGAACTCGTATGATTGAAGAATGCTGGAACAGGGCTCAGTTTTGAGCTTTTTCTGGTTAATTGGTAACTTGTTTAAATCAGTTTGTTTTCTATTGTTTATATATATATATATATATATATATATATATATATATATATATATATATATATATATATATATATATATATATATATAAAATGTGCACTTTATCTGCTTTTACTGTATTTGTGTTTCTTCCTACTTTATTACTAGGTGCACTGACTACAACTCTGATCTGTGATATATAAGAATAAGTATCCCTTTCTGTGCATTTAAAGTATTTTTTTGATTGTACCTGCTTTATTTTCTGGAAAAAAATAAATATATATATATATATATATATATATATATATATATATATGTACTTGTTTCCCACCTTTCTAAGCTAGTATAGTCCAGTTTTCAGGTTAGTTCTGAATTCAGGGCTGTGTTACAAATCTCTGTTTGCCCATACCTTACTTGGATAGAAGGAAGTTTCTCTGTTCACCTGTAAGAGGGGGGAGCTTTGAGCAGCCTATCTGTCCCTGGGGGAGTGGTTTCACCCCAGAAATTAGTAGTTTATTGGCCATTTTGGGCTAATTTTGCTCTCTTTCATTTCCCTGCTATAAAAACCACATTTGCCTGGTTTTTCACGCCGTGCAGTGCCGGTTAGCTAGGGTACAACTATTCCCGGCTCCACAAAGTGTCCTCTTCAATTTTTCCCTTGGAACTAGACAAACTTTCAACTTAAGTACTCAAGCCATTCATTTCTCAGCGCGGCACTTGCTCAAAATGCATAGCAAGCACTTTTAAAACCTAGCACTAGACCCCCCTATACTGTACAGAAGGACAAGGCTCTCTATTCGACCTTACCAGCCAATCAGTAAAACCATTCACTGTACCTATCAAGGCATGTTCAAAGGGCAGTTTCAGGCGTACTCTCCAGTCCAACTGGTGAATCTGGGCATTCTGAGGCAATGTTACAACTGCCTCATGTACACAGACAACCCTCTCCTCCTACCACCAAACACTAATACATGCGAAAGATGCAATTATACAGCCAAACTGGAGGCTAAGCTCTCTCAACCCAAGACTGGATCAGACAGTCAAGAGGAGAAGGGAAATACTTGCATCACACCACCAGTCTCACATAGACCCATTAAACCACACCAGCAAAAAATACACATAAATACACAAAAACATATTCGGAGGCTCTAAATAAAAATCTGCAAACGCAACAGAGACCTCCAAAGCTGACATCCAAGCAACCTCCTCCCCCCAACACAAACCATGAAACACATACTTCACAAAACCAGTGTGCCACGCAATCACAGCCCTTAGGGCAAAATAACATACCCAACACACTAGTAATAGGTGACTCTATAGTCAGGCACACTGACATTCCACTCACTAGGCTGAACAAGGAGAAAGTTACTGTTAGCTACCTATCGGGTGCCAGGATCCGCCATATAACACAAGCACTCAGGTCACTCCAGAACAAGTACAAATATGACTCCGTCATATTCTATGTTGGTGTGAATGACCTGAGCCGTACCTCCCTGGACTACATGAAAAGAGACATGGAAGTGATCTCTGATCACGTAGCCCAGGCCGGTATGACTGACCTTGAGTAGCATCCTGCACTCACCAAGAATGATACCACGGTATAAAGAAAGAATTATCAATTTCAACAATTGGCTAAGTTTCTGGTGCCATTCAAAGGGGATCCAGTGTCTGTCCACTTGGGATGACATGCTCGACAAGCCACACTGCTTTGCTAGAGATGGCTTGCACCTGTCACCCTTAGGCTTTCGAATACTGGCCAAGGCTCTTGCCACCCCCACAGTGCCTTTTTAGGCAAGGCTCAAAAGACAAACCCACCACCGTAAATGGCACAAGTAACAAAAAGTAATGCTACTCAATGTCAGAAGTCTAAACCTCAAAATGCATGCACTCGAGGCACTCAGTATGGAGAAAATCGATATATGTGCAGTAACAGAAATCTGGTTTAAGGCTCCAGATAGCACCCCAGCACTACCAGGCTACAACTCATACCATACATTTCGGCCATAGAACCCGGACCGAAAAGCAAAAGGTGGGGGTGTATCCATATTCATCAAGGATACCCACACCTCCAGGTTAGTGGCACAGCATGATGCTTCAGAGATCATCCACGTGCAACTAATAACGGGCAAAACTGCAATTCAAATTGTAGCTTGCTACAGATCACCCACCATGTCCCAGGACCCCCATTCCGCATTTCTGGAAACACTGGGAAACATAAAGGTCCTACCAAACACCCTAACATTGGGTGATTTGAATTACCCAAACATTAACTGGAGAACTACTCCAGTACTAACTCCCTTGTCCAACATTTCCTAGAATTTATAAACTCAAATGCCCTGGATCAAACTGGTCAACACTTCCACCAGAGGTGACAACATATTGGACCTGGTCATCACCAACATGGGTGACTGGAGGTGAACCCCTCGCTGGTTAGATCTGACCATAAACAAATCACTCTGGATATCCACATTCTGCCCCCATCCCCGGACAAGGAAACCACAGTGAAAAACTTTTCAAAAGCAAACTTCATGTTACTTAAGACCAAGGTGGAAAGTTTCAAAGCCCCCATGCTAAAGGATATTGCTGTCCAAGCTGCAAAATCCTTTACTAATGCATTCTACGGGCACCTACAAGAATGCATGGAGCGTGCTAGCCCAAGCAAAACCAAGACTCACTCCTCCAGGAAAAGGAAACCAGTCTGGTGGACCCCTGCCATAAAAAAGCTATACAACAGAAGGAGGAAACTAGTACAGAAAAGAGTAAAATCCAAGAAGGGAAGACATCCCTGATCAGTATCAGCAAGAAACTATGATCTCTCATAAAATCATCCAAGGCAAGCTTCGAAAGAAAAATTGCCAAGGACTCCAAAGATAACCACAAATCATTCTTTAGCTATGTCAAGAATCTACGTGGCAATGCCCAGATCTGCTTGGAGTTAGCGCAGAATGGCACAAAATGCACTGAACCGACCAATATCGCCAACATCCTGACAGACAGGTTCAGTGCAAACTTCACCCCCTCTCATCCCCAAAAGGGCCCATAACCATACCAGAAGAATGTAGAGCCCCTGAAATCACAGACACTTAGGTTAAAACAGCCCTCTCCAAAGCCAAAAACACAGCATCAATAGGACCGGATGGTGTCCCAGGCTGTGTCCTACATGAGCGCAAAGACGAACTAACCCCTCACCTAAATACACTGTTCAAGCTCAGCCTCTCCACAGGCTATGCACCCATAGAGTGGCGCACAGCAACTGTTATTCAGCTCCACAAAGGTGGAGCCACAACAGACCTCGGGAACTATCGCCCTATAAGCCTGATTAGCTTGGTCTGAAAGGCTATGGAGCGCATCATCAGAGAACTCATTAACAGAGACATTGGGAACCGCCAAACACTGGTCCCTACCCAGTTTGGCTTTGTTAAGGGCAGATCATGCCTCTTGAACCTGGTGGACTTCTTTGAGACAGTTACCAAGGCTATAGATGAGGGAAAGGTGGTACACACAGCCTACCTAGACCTTGCAAAGGCCTTCTACACCATTCCCCATTCTGATATTATAGACAAGCTCACCAGCCTGAACATAAACCCCTACGTCACAAGATGGGTTGCCAACTGGCTCATGGACAGAACCCACATGGTGACAGTTGCGGGAGCTAGGTCCAACTCTAAACCAGTTACAACTGGCGTTCCCCAGGGCTCAGTCCTAGGACCCCTCCTGTTCGGCATATACTTCTCAGAGGTACAGGCAAGCACAGGAGGACTATGGCTGACCAAGTTCACAGACGACTGCAAACTAGGAGCTATAACTGACTCTGGCTGACACAGACATCCTCCAAAAGGGTCTCACTGAGATGGATACCTGGTATCAAAATCATGACCTCAAGCTAAATGTCAAAAAGTGCATGGTCATTGCCTTTGGAAAAAACAAAGTACCCACAAACTACCACATAGGTGGTAGTCCCCTAAATACGGAAGATGTAATAAGGGATCTGGGGACCCAAGTAGATAGTAATCTCTCCTTTGATAATCACACTGCCAAAGTGGTTAGAAAATCCTTCTATGTGGCCCATCTAAATCACAAAAGGGTTCGCATCCAGATCAAAAGAGGTCATTGGGCCCCTCTACTCATCACTCATCAGACCCATCACACAGTACAACGCCCCATTTGAGATGTACCTTACAAGACACCTGCAACAGCTGGAAAGACCACAGAAGTACCTCACCAAGAGGATCACTGGCTTCAAACAGATGCCTTATGCAGCTCAACTGAAGAAACTCCAGCCGTACTCGGTTGCATACCGCCTACTCAGAGGTGATCTCTGCCTGACATACAAGGCCCATGTCCAACCCAGAATTGATGGACATGCTCCACCTAAAGAAAACCATATCCCTTCCAACCACACGCTCTAGGGATCTAAACCTCACCACAACAACAAACAGAACATGCTGGAGGGATAGATTCCTGTCCCAGAGACTTCCCATGCTTTGGAACAAGATTCCAGTCTACATTAGGCAGAGCTCCTCGCTAACACTCTTCAAGAGAAACCTTGACGAGTGGATGGGAACCAGAAAGTTTACCCCAGGGATCACGTCAGTGGCTCTGCTGGACAGAGGCACAGGGAACTAATCTAAGGGGGTGGTGAAAGCCAATACATTCTGACTAGGCTTATAAATGACTTCGGGCAGATAGCCTAGTACCTACCTATGAACCAGAGTCAAACCCTGAAACAGGAAGTCACTTTCCTCATTCATGTGACACTAAACTACTGTTCCGAATTTAATTCAAGATTTTTCTCATCTCAAGCAAGCTGTACATTAAACACTATGAACTCCTTCACGGAACACTTGAAGGGAAGCAAATTATATACCTTTTTGAAAATATTTAAAAAGATAACAGCTCGCTCCATCCATTGACAAAATGAAATGATTGCCATCTGCATGTTTAAAATAGCCAAGCTTCCTGTTAGGTCACTGCTATCACCCCAACTGTAGTCTCACCAACCACAGTGATTATCTTCTGATGAGATTGGACTTAGGCTAACAGAAATCACATGTAGCCTGCAGGTCCAAACAAATACATAAGTGTGTCACAGCTCATATCTGGTTAGTAAACTTGCTATAACACAAGCATGAGCCGAGTTGATACCGAAGCTCAAGCTTGGCCTGAGCCAGCTCTGACTTGCCCACCGATATGTATGTGACATGTTTAGAGCTGGATTACAGGGAAGGAAAATCACTTTTTGGAAAGAAAAACTTGACATATGGGTAGAGTTTTCCTTTAAAAGCAGTAAAGCAGAGGGGAATTAAATATACAGAGCAATGCTTTCCATTGGAAGACAGCAACAGAGGAAAGTACAGTTTTGTACCTACCATAAATGTAGATGTCTGATAGACATGCAACTGCGGTCATAACATGTGGGGGTTGTCCTGCCTCAGGCAGCCCTCGGTCGGCCGGGTTCCAAAGTCTGGGTCCGACGTCGGCTGATGTCGCATTTCTCTCCGACGTCAGAGCGGCTGGAGTACATAAGCATCAGCCGACGCCATTTTCTTGAGTGTTTCTTGCCCCAGATGCCAGGTGCCCTCCAAGGAAGGCTGTAATCAAATTGGAAGACAAAAACAGGATTCCAGACAAATAAATGAGCAATAAAACAAATACACCATAACAGATATCCCCTGCTAAGAGTAACAGGGATAGGAGTGGATCTTAGGCATAGAGGGGTATGGAGGGAGGGAAAATCCGACTGCAGTTGCATGTCTATCGGACATCTACATTTATGGTAGGTACAAAACTGTACTATGTCCTTCAAGAATGCAACTGCAGTCATAACATGTGGGTAGAATACCATAGCTTAGCTGGGGGAGGAGGAATGCTCTAGGAAAAAGATGGTGTGGCAATCAAACCCTGCAGGACTGCCGAAGCAAAGCCTGCTCTGGATCTGGAGTATAGAGGGAGATTGTAGTATTTGGAGAATGTATGCACGGAGCTCCATGTAGCAACTTCTAGAATGTCCTTAGTAGGCACCCCTCTTAAGAATGCTGTAGAGGTGGCTGTAGCTCTGGTGGAATGTGGTCTGACAATGGCTGGAACAGTCTTTCCATGAAAGGAATAACAGAATCTGATGCAATGTCCAATCCATTTTGAAATAGTCTGTTTTGAAATTGCTTTTCCTTGGACTGCAGGGCGTAAGCTACAAAAGTTGTTCAGACTTCCTACTGGCCTTGGTTCTGTCCAGGTAGTATCGAAGTTGTCTGTGAATGTCCAAGGTATGCAACAGTCTTTCCCCTTTATTCTCAGGATTGGGGAAGAAAGCAGGCAGATGAATGGCTTGATTTAAAGAAACCCTAGATACCACCTTTGGCATAAAAGTAGGGTTGGTCCTTAATGAAACCCCGTCTCTGTGAAAAATTATGAACGGTGGTATTGCCATTAGGGCCTGTAGTTCCGAAACCCTTCTTGCTGAGGTAATTGCCATCAGGAAAGCTGTCTTCCATGAGAGAAATTGCAAGTCAACTGAAGCTGCTGGCTCAAATGGAGGTAGAGTCAGTTTTTCTAGGACAAAATTGAGGTCCCAGGCTGGCACTGGGGCCTTTCTTGGTGGCTTAATGTTCTTGATTCCCTGAGGAATTGCCTTAGCAAAGGGTGTGAAAAACAGGAGGATCAGTGTTGTATCTAGCTGAAATAGCTGATGCATGTATCTTTATGGAAGAATATGAGAGGCCGTTCTTTACCATATCTGCCAAATATTCCAAGATGAGTGGGATGTTCAACAATGATGCATCATGTCCCTTGCTGGTATTCCAATTGCTGAATCTTTTCCACTTTGCTAAGTAAACCTTTCTGGTGGATGGTCTTTGAGCCTCTGTTAGTATCCGCTGAACTTCCTTGGAGAGAGATAGGTTGAGGTTATTTATGGGATCTCCCAGGCTGTTAGCTGCAGTGTCTGAAGGTTTGGATGCACTGTTTCGAAATTGTGTTGAGTCAAAAGTAGAGGCCATTGGGGAAGGGCCCACCTCCTGGTGTGACATATGCTCCGTAGTAGTGGGTGCCAGTGTTGTCTTGGCCAGTCCGGAGCTATTATGATTCCCTTGGGTCTCTGCTTTGATCTTTAGTAATACTGAGGTCATCAGTGGCAGAGGTGGGAATGCATAGATTGTTAGGAAGTTCCAGTTGAATGAGAGAGCATCTATTTTCCAAGCTTTTGGATGGTATGTCCTTGTGCAGAATTTTGGTAGAAGATGGTTGAGGTGACAGGCAAATAGGTCCACTTCTGGCCTGCCCCATGTCGAAGTGATTTGTGTGAAGACCTTCGGATGTAACCTCCACTCGTGTGGATCTATGAAATTCCTGCTTAGGCTGTCCGCCAACACATTGTCTTTGCCTGGAACAAACTGGGATTGTAACTGGATGTTTAGGCTCAGTGATTTTTCCCAAAGATGCATTGTCAGTCTGCAAAGGGGGTAAGAGTGGGTGCCCCCTTGCTTGTTTATGTACCACATCACAGTGGTGTTGTCTGTCCGTATCAGTAAATGGCCTTGCTGAAGTTGGTGTTGAAAGGCCTCGATGGCATGCATTACTGCCAGCATTTCCTTTTGGTTTATATGCAGATGTGTTTCCTTTGGAGACCATTGTCCTTGTATACATCTGCCTTCCATGTGCGCCCCCCCATCCAAGGTCTGAGGCGTCTGTGGTCATGGTCTGTGTTATCTGTGGTTTTTTGAATGACATACCTGTGTTTGCCTGTCTCACCGAGGCCCACCATAGGAATTCCTTTTGTAGGCATGGAATGAGCGGTATGATTGTCTCCAAGTTGTTGCTGTGTTGAGACCAAATGCTTTTTAGGTACCACTGAAGCTTTCTCATGTGTAGTCTTGCTAATGGAAACAGGAGAATGCAGGATGCCATGTAACCCAGGGCCTGTAGGAATCTCCTTGCAGTCATCTGGGTGAGTTTTGCTAAACCTTTGAAGTAATGAGTTAACTTCTCTTGCTTGTCTTCTGTCAGGTAAGCCATTTGAGAGGCTGTGTCTTGTTTGGCTCCTAAGAAGATTATTTGACTTTTGGAAGTTGACTTTTGGAAGTTGACTGTGTATCCCAGAGCTTGAAGTAATCGTATGACATATTCCAAGTTTTTTGTCAACATCAATTTGTCGTCCACTTGTATGAGGCAGTCGTCCAGGTACGGGTAAATTTGTATCCCCTGGAGCCTGCAATGAGCAATTACTGAAGCCAGGCATTTTGTGAATACTCTGGGCGCAGTAGATAAGCCAAATGGCAATGCTGAGAATTGATAATGCTCTGGCCCTGCAAGAAATCTGAGGTATCTTCTGCAGCTGTGTCTGATAGGGACATGCAGGTATGCCTCCTTGAGGTCCAGAGTAATCAGCCAAGACCCCTTGCCCAGCATGGGAAGGAGTTGCTGTAGAGTCAGCATTTTGAACTTTGGTACTATGAGAAAGGTGTTTAATGCGGACAAGTCCAGTATTGGTCTCCATTGAGATTCTTTTCTTGGAACAAGGAACAGTCTTGAGTAAAACCCTGGTCTTGTTCTTGTTGTGGAACTCTTTCTATTGCTTTCATCCGAGTCAGCAGAGTGATTTGCTTGATAGCCTCTGCCCTCTGGTTTTTTGGTAGGTTTGGCATGCCTTGTTTTCTTGGCAAGGTATGAAAATGGAACCTGTACCCTCGGTCTATAATGTCCAAAATCCATTTGTCCTTTGTCAGTCTGTGCCAATTTTCTGCAAACAGAGATAATTTCCTGCCCAAGGGAGCTTCTATTTGTTCCCTGGTAGGCGGAAGTAGAGGAAAGTCATTGAGATTGTGGCTGTGGGTCAGGTGAAACCCCCGCGTCACTTCTTTGGTTTCCTGGCTGCCATTGTCGTCCCCTGTAAGGGCCTCTGTATTGGCCTCTTCCTCGGCCACGTCTGTTTTTACCCCTTTGAAACTTTTCTGGATTAGGAAAGGACCAGTTTTTTGAAGGCCAATTCCTACTGAATCTGGGGGGTTGAACCTGGAGGAAATCTTTCACCGTCTGAACTGATTTTGCTTTTCTTGATGGTCTTTAACACATCCTTAGCATTAGCACCAAAAAGCTTGTTCTTTTCCAAAGGTGCATCCAGAAGTTTTGCCTTTACATGATCTGGTAGAGGTTGATCTTTTAACCACGCATGTCTGAATGACTGCCCCTGTCATAGCTGCCCTACATGAAGCTTCCAGTGCATCATATCCACACTGCAGGAAGTGATTGCTTACTTGCTGAGTGTTATGTACAGCTTCCTGCAAAGCCTTCCTGTCTAAAGGATCAGGAGTGGCTAATGTTTTTTGTAAATCTTCTAACAGGAAATCCTGATATTGTAACACATGAAAAAGGCAATTCAAAGCTCTCATAGATAAGGTAGTGGATGTGTAAACCTTTTGCCCCATCTCTCTAATGACCTAGCTTCCCTGTTGGAGGGCAATGGATTTTTAGAGGTGGAAGCTGAAACTCCTTTAGGCCCCTGTGAAATAGTTTCCAATTCAGCAGTATGGGCCCTGAATAAATGGGAATGAGTTTCTGGGACCCTGTAATACCTGTCTGGCTTGGCTGGAGCAGGAGGAAGAGAATCAGGGGTAGCACTAGAGTCAGAATATAAATCATCCAAAACATCAAGTACAGGAGGAATAGCTAAGGGCCTATGCTGGGGCTTCTTAAGGAAAGTCCTAAGGCGTTTTCTGGAATCAGAATATTCCTGTCCTTGCCACTTGAAATGCTCCCTCATGGTATGCAGAACTTCCCCAAAAGAAATATCCTCAGGAGGGGAGGCCGAGGGGATGGAATCTTCTGCATCCGAGTCCTCATAGGTCTGGAAGAGCTCTTCCTGGCTATCAGAGTGGACAGAGCCCTCAGAATCTTCATCTGAAGGAATAGGGTCAGAGGGTTCAATCCGGGGCCTTTTATCAGAAGGAGGCTGGGATCCTCTCTCAGGATGGGCCTGTGAACCTCTAATCATAGAAATTAAGTCAGCAGCCATGGACATAATTTGTCTCTCTGGAGTAGGCTGAGGTAAGGTTTTTGTAGTAAGATGCTTTGTTTTGCTGGCTGCCTTAGCCCTAGTGTAGGCCTTAATAGACATGGCCATAGGAGGCCTGGCAGCTCCACGTGCAGGAGTGACCTTGTCTACAGCAATGGTCTCGGGCATTTCCTCGGTTTCGGTATCCGGAGGAAAATCGATAACTGGCGGAGTGATGTCCGGAATCGGAGTCGTCGGTAATGCGGTGTCTTCGGTTCGGAGCGGTGGAGAGACAGTCTCAGAGGGAACCGGAGCACTCGCGCTAGGTTTTGGCGTGGAGTCGGTGGTAGACGCGGGCCGAGGATGTCGGTCCCAGTCTTTTCGCTTCTTGGGAGTTTGCGATGTCGGAAGTTCTGACGGCATGGTGTAAGCAAATTTATCGCCGAAAAAATCTTCAGCGAACTCCGCCCGGCGCCTGAGAGTGCGCTTGTTGAAGCAAGCACAGGTTACACAGGCCGAGACGTCGTGGTCTGGGCCAAGGCAAGGAAGACAGTAAGAGTGGAAATCCTTATGAGGTATTTGTTTACCACAAGAAAGACAATTGTTAACTTTTTCAGTAATTTCTGACATCGGCTGAGGCAAGAAAAGGTCCCCAACGGGGTACTTAGCTTTTTTGATGACTTCGGAATCGAAGAATACAGGAGCTGACCGACCGGCACTTGCGAACTGCTTCTGCTTCGGGCACCGCGCGGCAAGAAAGACTGAAGAAAATGGCGTCGGCTGATGCTTATGTACTCCAGCCGCTCTGACGTCGGAGAGAAATGCGACATCAGCCAACGTCGGACCCAGACTTTGGAATCCGGCTGACCGAGGGCTGCCTGAGGCAGGACAACCCCCACATGTTATGACCGCAGTTGCATTCTTGAAGGACATCATGGGAGCCATTAAGGGGAGCTCCCAATTGGGAAAGGGTAGGACACCCCCCACCCCCAGGACCAGCAAGCTGGCCTACTCCTCACCACCTGACTTGACTCTAGCCAGGAAGTGGTAGAGCTGATCAGGACTTCAGAGTGAGAAAGAATGGGCCCATAGGGCCTTAACCCAACTCAAAAAATGCCTGGCTCCCATGCCCCTAAAATGAACAGGTCAATTTGTTGTCAACAGTGGAACCTACCTGACCAGGTCCTGGAGGGGGTGGTATTACAGAAATAGTACTCGTCAGGAAATGAGTAGACAGGACTGCTCACTTCAAGACACTCCTCAGGAATTTTAACTGATCTGATTCTTTCATAAAAGATCAATACAACAGACCAGTTCTGTTAAGTCTTTACTTTTCACTTGGAGTGTACAGTGGACTTTATGCGCTGACAGCAGATAATAAATTACTTTCATGGACTGCTAATATGAAGAGCAAGAGCCTGCTGCAGAAATTTAGTGAACACACATCTATAAACTTTACCTGAGAGCCCTTTACAACTGTTACTTGGCCTTAGAAGTTAGATTACCATTATTTTCAGTTAGTGGTAGCAGTAGGATAAGCTAGCTGAATAGTGTTTTTGCAATGGCCAAATGCCTGTTCAAAATGTATGTTTCCTTGTTTATGAGGCTCCACAAATCTATGCTTAGGAGTTACAGCCAACTCCTACAGCAATGTCATGGACAACCACCACAATCCACAAAGTTTATTAGCTAAATGGGGATGGAATAAGACTGCCAGACCTTCTTTTTCCATATCACACAAGCAAGTGCAGGAACATGAGCACAGAGACACACACAGACACACATATGAATAATTTAGAAGTTGCCAATATGCCTACTGTACATCTTTGGAATTGAGAAGAATCCAGGGCTCCAAGTGTACTGCCTAATTTCTTTAAGTTAAAAAAAATATATGTATATAATATTAATATTCAAACCTCAAAAGCTTGTAGATGGCTATCAATTTATTTACAGGTAAATGCACAGACTTTGTAAATTATAACAGCTGGCCCTTATAATCTGAAGACAGACTGTCTAGCCATAGCTACAGTATGATGTTAATAATACACCAGACTCGTTTTAAGAATGCACAGTGTGGGTCCTGGGTGTGCTAGACTGGTCTGTCTAGCGGTAGCGCAATATCATACAAACAAGAAGAAATAATGACAATGAACAGGTATTATTAGCAGCAGCTTGTGTAAACTCAACATTTTCAGTCAAGATACAGTTACTGTTGGTAAAGCAGCAGTAAAAGGCAAAAGGCTGAGAATATGGTGTATAAAATCCTGGAAAGCCAGTGGTTACAGCTTTGCTATCCAGCAGTATACTGTAAACCCTATTTGGGTAGGGCAGGCTCAAGGCAGCAGTGTTCATGTGTTATATGCTCTTGAGGCTGAGCATATCACATGTACTGCTGTCAGCAGCAGGGAATGTAGGACTGTCAATGTGAAAGTAAATAAAGTTCAGTCCTTCAAAGCATTTACCATACTATTGCAGCTCTATTCCTAAAGCTAAGAAGAAGCACAACACAGAACAGTATCATCAATTTGTGCACTTGCCATCTGTGATGCTATTCCTAACAGAAAGCATCATCACACATTCACTTTGAATACAGTTACCCTGTACACACATTCTGCAATGGAATGTGCTACAGTGGACACAAAGCTGGCAAAGTATGAGGTCAGTACTAAAGCAACTCAGGGGTTCTGTTTCTTTCTGTGCAATACACTGCTCCGTACTAAAAGGGCAGAAAAAAACAAACAAAAATTATCTGAAATTTATATGTGCAAGTGAATTTAAAGTTTGGTTTACAATCACATAGTCAATCACACTCTGTGCGATTAACATATGTGCCTAAATCAGGTAGCAGAACCATTAGTGCGAGTACTATATTGTCGAACCTTACAATAGCGAACAGCCTCTATAGCAAGGTTTGACAGTGTAGTGCAAATCGCACTACAGTGGGGATTGGGAAATGTACCCTTTCCTCAGTTTAATGCAATCTCAGAGTTTGTATATACAAAAGTAGAGGGGGTGTATGGGGGGGGGGTGCGGGAGGGCTTGCCCCCTGCAAAACATGTTAAAATATGTTTAGCGGCTATGAGCATTTCAGTGAAGTTGAAATGTTCGACAATCGACTTCACTGAAATGCTCAGTTCAGCATTTACTGCAATCGGTGTTGTGATTTCCGAACATTTTCTTCAGATATCTGCACTTTCGGCCACAGTAGTGTCGAACATGTGATAGTAAACCAAAAGCTCATCTGCATACGAAATGTACAAAAATAAACTACACCCACGTGCTTCCCCAACACACACACACACACTCAACCCAGTCCACACTTACAGAACCTAATTCTGAAGCAAAATTAACAGAGATATGGTAATATAAGTGGGCTACAAGCCTCATTGTGCAGCAACCCCCACCCCGCTGCATAACTATACTAGCAAGTGTTTTTTCCATATAACATAAACCAGACAGACAAATATTTTGCAGAGTACTCACTTAAGGAAAGGCAAGTGAAACAGTCCTACAGACATTGCAACAAGTAATGAAACCACTTCCAGATGGTAAAACATACCTTCCAGTTTGCCAGTTTCTGAGATTCTATGATTTTTATAATGGCTCCCATCAGAATACCTGAAACAAACAAACAAAATACAAAAAATGATGAATATTTTTACTCTAAATAAAATGAAATTTAAGTAAAACGCATAGCAGCAAAAAAACATAAAATGGCATTTTAGCCAAATAACATTAGCAGGTCCAGCAACAGTATAAAGAACAGCAAGGTTCCCATTCAGAAAGTTGACTTAAAAGTGGTGGTGGTGGTTATGTCTTTTGGCTTTTCCCGGTTAGGGGTCGCCACAGCAGAACTCCGGTCCGCTAATGATTGGCAGTAGATTTTTATGTGCTGAGTTGCCAGCCCTGACGCATAACCTTCAAACGAAGGTACGCCCATTCACGCACGTCTCCACACAAAAGACGCTCTAGCTGAGAATCGAAGAGGACAATGTCTTACTGTGAAGCGACAACGCTACTGCAGCACCACCACCGTAACATACAAAAAGTTGAAAATGAAAGGCTTGACTATAACCCCCACCCCAACTCTCAGAAAAAAGCAATTACTTTTGCAGGGATTAAGTCTACTATATACTAATTATATTCAATAATATTAACTTCATCTTTAACTATTTAAAAGTCAGTCCTTTAAATGTTGATCTTCTACATATAACAAAAAATGTGTCGACATCATTCATAACATTATTATTACTGCATAATGGGAAAAAAACTACATCAACTCACAGTGATCTGAAATGGATGACAGCTTGTTCTGTTTAAAGAAGTAATGTGTAACTTCTCAGTACAAATGGATTTTTTGGTTTTACTCTTGAGAATTCTGTAATGAGACTTGCAATTTGCCTTAGATTTTTGGTTTTACCCTTGAAAGTTCTGTAATGAGACTTGCAATTTGCCTTAGATTTATTAATTTAATAAACAAATGATTAGCAAAGTCAGTAAGAACCAATCAGAGAGAATACTGGTTAAGACTGGGCTGGCTGGTTACATTTTGTTTTATTAATTAACACTGCAATCAAAATTATACATGTCAGAAGTAAATTAACACCTTATTTACTGAACCCATTACATCCAAACCTACTTATTTTTGTACAATGAACTTTCCCTTATTTATTTTAGTTTGCATTTGTCCACCAGGAAAGAACGACTGGAATGGCTTGCATATCCTTTTCAGAGGAGACCCAGGAGAAAAGCTCCTGTTGGTTACTATTTCAAAGAAACTGCTACAGGCACATTATTCCGACAATTGTTAAGAAAACTAATTTCTTGTTCATTAAAAGTGGTAACAGCAGTGATGCAAGATGAAAAATGCAAGGAATATAACAGCAGTACAAAATCTAATGTATAAGGGAAGAAGTGAGTATCACTGAAAGAAATAGCTGAAGTGACAAATATGAAGGGATACTGGTTAAACTGTGGTATAACTAGGAGTAAGATGAGAAATCAATGAAGGCTGTAACAGTGAAATCAGAGGATAAGGAAGGTCAGAGTTGTTGTATGTACACCTGGTAATGGCAGGAGTGTTGAGCATAGTTTGAGAAAAGAGGGTGTGGAATAAGGGAAAGGAAATAAGCTATTGGGGAATTGCAGCTAGTGTGGATTATGGCAAGAATATAACCACTTTTTGGAAAGGTATTCTTTCTGAGTCTGATTCTGAAATTATGCAGAGTGGGGATGAGTCTAAATTGCAAAGGGATAGAACTCTCTACGTGCTACAATAAAATAGCTAGGTTCGCTGCCAATAATAGATCACATTCCCACCATTGCCTACCCCTAACTAAACTGCACTGGTTAGAATTTCCAAACCTCCTATGCTACCACCAACTGATCATAGCCCATCAAATTCTCTTCCATCCGGGAAAGTGCCCTGCCCTTGCCGACATGCTAAACTTTCACAACCCTAAAAGGCAGCTACGTTCATGTATGAAAAACCAGACTGAAGTCAATCCATGCAATAACAGTTATGGGGAGGCCTTATTCTCCCATGAAGTTGCCAAGCATGGAACACCCTCCCACCTGATCTCAGGCTACAAAGTCACACAGGCGCCTTCAAAGGCCTTCTTAAATTACACCTCAATACTAACCCTCTCTGCAACTGCAAAGACCCCCCTTGAAGACCCACTTTTCCATATGTAAGTGACCCGTTGAAGCCTTTAATGCATACACCATACTCTCACCTGAAATGTACTTTTTGTATATATTGTAAATAATAGTACTACTCGAGTATCTTATTATTCTACATAATTGTTTTTTGTACTTCATTGTTTCTCTTATCTTATATGCCAGTTTTATTGTTATCTAAATCATGTATGTACACTATTTCTTTGGAGCTTTTCTCACCAGGACTCCACTGAAAAAGGGCACATGATGTCCAGTTGGACTTATCCTGGTAAAATAAATGTTAAATAAATAAATCAATTCCAGATTTTTGCAACATAGATGGAAGTGTGCGTCTCCTGCTGAGATTTTGGATCTAGTGGCATTAAGGAGAGACAGAATGCTAGATCTTAAGGGTGTTGATGGGGATTTTATGGTCAGGACAGTTTTCAGGTTGACAGAGAAGCATATCAGTTGTGATTGTGATTTGAAAGTTCTAGCCATTTTATTTTTAGGGCACTGCAATGGTGGGAGTAAGAAGGAAGACTTGAGGCAAACTTTTCTATTTTATTGTAACAAATGTTTAATTTACTTTTTAAGCTGTCATTTAGGTTAGTCAATGTGTGGAATGCATAGAGCAGTGACAGAATTAAGTAAGTAGATGCTATGTTCTTTCTTGTATTACTATTTTGGTAGTGTTCGAATCTGTATAAATTTCTACACTTTTGGTTAATTTATTTATTCATGTTATGTATTATGGTGGTACAGTGATGCAGAGGATAGTATTGTCACATCACAGCAACAGGTTCTCTGGTTCAATTCTTGGCTGGGGTGCCTTCTGTGTTGATTCTGCATGTCCTTCCTGTGTTCACGTGGGTTTCCTCTGGGTGCTCAGTTTTCCTCCCACATTCCCTCTGGGTGCTCAGTTTTCCTCCCACATTCCAAAGATATACTGTAGGTGAACTGTACACTTTATATTGGCCATATGTGTGAGTGTACGTGTGAGTGTGTGCTATGGAGGAACAGCCGCGGTAGGGCGGTGTGAACCTTGGCACTCTAGAAGACTGTCACTGTTGAAGGGACACCCTAACCTTGCATGCAAAAGTGAGAGGATGGAAGTAATCTGGTGATCAGACTTCAAATTATCGTAGATAATGACTCCTAAAAGTTTGGTTTCTGATACGTGTTTTAGTTGTGTAATATCATTTGAGGTAATGGAAAAGGACTGTTGATGCTGTAACAAATTTTTAATGATAAAAGTATAAAAAGTTATGTACTCCCCATAATGCTCCATATGTGTTGTCCATTTTCATTCTTCCTCAACCTGAGGGTCTCTGATCCAACTCACGGATCCAACCTGGCCGCTTTCCAAAGCTTGAGCTCCTCCCCTACCCAAAATTCCTCATTCCCCCAGATTGCCTCAGATCAAGTTTGCTGCTAACATATTACAGACTATATACTGAATTATACATATAATCAGATAACTACAGAAAGAGAAAGAACAAGGTTCAGGAGCTCAAACAGGAACTTTGGTTCCTATAAGCATATCTGTCAAGTCTTTTACAGCCATGGGCAGGGGAGGAAAGTGGGTGGGAAGGTTGAGGAAGAATGAAAATGGAAAACACAGATGGAACGTTATGGTGAGAACATAACTTCTTTACCTGATGATGTCATTTTTATTCATTCCTCAACCTGTAGGACAGAGTCCCTAGCAACAGTAACCTTAGGCAGCCCTCATGGAAGGATATTCCGGAGCACTGCAGAACCAAAGGCAGCTCTGTTTCTGGAGATAATATCTTGTAGGGTGAGACAAAGGTATGACAGTTTGACCAAGAAGCTGCTGCAAACATATCATCAATCAAGACCCTAGACCAAAAAGCTTGGGATGCGGACATGGATCTGGTAGAATGGGCTTTGAGTTGTACGGGCAAAGACATACCCCTCAGAGGTATACATAAAAGAGATGCAATCTCAACCACTTTGATAATGTGGTCTTAGAAATTATTTTTCCTTTTCTGACATTGATAAAGGATATGAACAACTGATCAGACTTCCTGAATGATTTTTGTCCTATCCAAATAAAAATGCAGTTGTCTATGAACATCTAACAGATGAAGGATATACTCTCCCTTGTTTTGAAAAATGGGAAAGAAAACTAGTAGTCGATGGATCGGTTAATACTGTTCTCTGGATCAACTTTGTTTTAAAAATTGGTACGTAAAGCAACTCTGTCTTTATGAAAAATCAAATAAGGAGGTTTGGAAGAAAGGGACTGTACTTCAGAAACTCTTCTAGCAGAAGTGAAGATATTGTCCGTCTGTATCGCAATAGTCCCTAGAGGAAGAAAATTGTGCAGAGCTTGCAATGTTAGAAGGACTGCTCTCATCTCTTGGACTTTTATATGCAGACTGGTCTCCTGTAACATCCACGTGCCCTAGACCATCCAACCCAGGAAATGACCCCCACCCTATTTGGAGAGGAGAACAAAGGGACAACCTTGTTCAATATCTGAAGAATGAACCCATCATAGAAGCGAGTTTTTACATAGTCTTGAAAGTTTGATTGACTGATTGCTGGTGCAAGGACCATTAGACTGCTAATGTCCACTGAAAAATTCTCCTGTGTAGTCTTGCTGTAGGTAACATGATAATCGTGGCAGCCATAGACCCCAATCCTCTTAGAACTAATTTCACTGGAGGATTCAGTATTGAGAGAATCTATCTGATATGCAGCCTTAGAGCAGAAATTCTGTCTGGAAGGAGAAGAGCCAGGGTTTTCGATGTGTCCAGATGTGCTCCCAATGAAGTCTATTACTTGGGCAGGGTTCAGTTCCGATTTCTGCGTGTTGATAGTTATGCCTAAGGTAGGGGGCTAGGTGTAACAAATAATCCCTGGCTTGAGTGAGTAGATACCTGGTTGGAGCAGTGAGGAGACAATCGTCCAGTAAGGAAATGAGTGGAATCCCTGCAGTCTCAAGTGAGCTGCAACTACCACCAAGCATTTGATGAACACCTTGGAGGCTGTGGTGAGACCAAAAGAGAAGACTCTGAAGTGGAAGTAGTTGGCTTCCAGCCTAAAGCACAGATACCTTCTGGAGTATCTGTCCATTTTGATATGATAGCACATGTCTTTAAGGTCTATCGAGCACATCCAGTCATCCATTTGCAACAGAGGTAGAATGGACTGGACCGTGACCATCCTGAATTTTGATTTTTTTTTTTTTTTTTTTACTGTCTTGTTCAGGGATCTCGGCTCAAATATTGGCCTCAGATCCCCTGTCTTTTTTGGTACTAAAAAGAATCTTGAGTAAACCCCTGACCTGAGGGACCTTCTGGATGATTTCTGTCCAGTAGCTTTGCGATCTCCAAAGCTGCTGACTCTCTCTGATTGGGTGGAACATATGGAAGGATGTTTGGCTTGGGATATTTTAAAAAGGGAATGGAATAGCCTCTGGATATGATCTTTTGCACCCGCAGATCATTTGTGGTGACTATAGAGGCATCTGGGTGAAAGGATAAGTGCCCCCCAACTGCCTCCAGAGAGGGACAGTCGGACAACCCCTCAGGAGCGCTGAAAGGGTATGTCTGAGAATGAATCTCGAGACCTTTCCTGAATAAGCTTCTTTTTTGCTGGCTGCTGCAACAACCATGGCATCAACCAGGATTCCTTTGGTCCGGTGTGGTTGGTCTGCAGGGGCACCAAGAATGCTATCTGCATGTTTGAGAATAGGTTCTACAGTGTCACTCCTTCCATGCCTTGGGTGATACTAAGTCAACAAGTGCATCAGCAGGGGGGGGGGCTCCAAGTAGTAGATGGGTCAGACCCGAAAGCATCCAAGATCATTTCATCCGGGATAGGGTTTTGGGTAAACCAGCCATCTTTTTGGGAAGAGAAGAAAAAACTAACTTATCTACAAAAATTGCACCAGAAACTCTCAACGGAGCTCAAGCAATCAGGTCATGACACGTCATGTAGAGTGGCAAATGAGGTCTGAGGTAGTCTGATGGAATGAGGCACTATGGGTAGGGGAAGAGCTTGAGTTTCGGAGCTTAAGCTTTGGAAAGTGGCCGAGTCGGATTTGAGACCCACAGGTTGAGGAAAGAATGAAAGTGACAAAGTACAGTTTTGTACCTACCATAAATGTAGATGTTCGAAGATCCACATTGCTGCAGTCCTTACATATGGGGTAGTCCGCTGTCCTCGGTCGGCCCGAATACCAAAGTATTAGGCTGACGTCGGTCAAGGCGCTTAAAACTGACATCAGAACGTCAGGGTACAAAAGCGCATGACCGACGTCATATCCTCAGTCTTTTCTTGCCCCAGATGTCAGAAGGCCCTAAAAAGAAAGGCCAAAGCCAAAAAACAGCAAAGAACAACCAACCATCCCTGCCCTAACCATATTTACAAAATTTACAACCCAAACCACACAACCACCTCTAACTACAGAGGGGAAGGAGGGAGGGTAAATTGGACTGCAGCAATGTGGATCTTGAACATCTACATTTATGGTAGGTACAAAACTGTACTATGTTCTTCATCTCACATTGCTGCAGTCCTTACATATGGGTAGAGTCCCAAAGCAGAGGTAAGGGAGGATGGCAAAACTATAAAGCATTAGGAGCTGCCAAAATGCCCTGTAAAATTGCAGTGGCAAAACCAGCCCTAGATTTAGAGTAAAGTGGAAGGTGGTAATGCTTAGAGAAAGTATGCACTGAACTCCAAGTAGCTGCCTCCAAAATATCTTTAGTAGCCACCCCCCTTAAAAAAGCTGTAGAAGTGGCAGTAGCCCTAGTGGAATGAGGCCTAATCCCAACTGGAATCTCATTACCATGATGGGAATAACAGAAAGCAATACAAAAACCAATCCACTTAGAAATAGTTTGTTTTGAAACAGGTTTGCCCTGAGAACCCAAAGCAAATGAAACAAACAACTGCTGAGACTGCCTGAACCCTTTAGTTCTGCTCAAATAATATCGCAACTGTCTGTGGATATCCAAAGTGTGCAAAATCTTCTCCCCTTTATTTTGGGGGTTTGCATAAAAAGTAGGCAAATGAATAGTCTGGTTTAAAGCCACACTAGAAACCACTTTAGGCATAAAGGAAGGGTTAGTACGCAAAGACACCCTATCCTTGTGGAAAATTAAGAAAGGCTCAACTGCCATAAGGGCCTGTAATTCAGAAACCCTTCTCGCAGAGGTAATGGCCAACAAAAAAGCAGTCTTCCATGATAAATATTTCAACTCGGCAGTAGCTGCAGGCTCAAAAGGTTGTAGAGTGAGTTTCTCCAACACAAAATTGAGATCCCAAGGAGGAGTAGGAGCTCTGGGGGTCTTATATTCTTTGCCCCTCTAAGGAATTGCTTAAACAAAGGATGAGAAAATAAAGGTGGGTCACAGTCATAGTGAGCAGAAATTGCTGCAGCATGAACCTTTATAGAGGAGAAGGACAAACCTTTGTCCAATAATTCAGTAAGGTATTGAAGAGCAACACTTAAATTAGGTTTAGAAACATCAAAGTCCTTTGCTGTACTCCAAATTAATAATCTCCTCCATTTATCTGCGTAAACTTTCCTTGTACTAGGCCTTCTGGCCTCCAAAATAACATTCAAAACTTGTTGTGGAAGCTGAGACCCTCCAGGGTTTAAAACAGAATATGCCAGGCTGTTAGATGCAGAGAGTGAAGTTTGACATTGAGTAAATGACTGTTCTCCTGAGACAGCAGGTGTGGAATCGAAGGCAAAGGCCATGGAGGCTCCCGAACCAGACTTCTCAGTAATGGGTACCAGTGCTGTCGAGGCCAATCCGGAGCTATTAAAATTATGGTTGGCTTGTCCTGTCTGACCTTCAGGAGTACCTTTGGGAGGAGAGGCAGTGGTGGAAAGGCATACACGTGAAGATTGCTCCAATTGAATGAGAGAGCATCCACTTTCCAAGCTGTGGGATGAAACCTTTTTGTGCAAAACTTTGGCAACTGGTAATTTAGTGGAGAAGCGAACAGATCTATGTCTGGAGTTCCCCATAACACTGTCAATTCTTGAAATACATGAGGATCCAATTTCCACTCGTGGGGATCCATAATTTGTCTGCTCAACACATCTGCTAAGGAGTTCTGTGTCCCTGGCAGAAACCTTGCCTGACGATTTAGCTGTAAACTGAGAGCAGTCTCCCACAAAATCATTGCTTGTCTGCATAGAGGGTATGAATGTGTACCCCCTTGCTTGTTGATGTACCACATGACAGTTGTGTTGTCTGTTTGAATCAACACCTGCCCTGGAAGAAGTAAATCCTTGAAAGCTATCAATGCAAATTGGACTGCTAACATCTCCTTCAAGTTGATATGTAAATGTTGAAGTCTGGCAGGCCACGTGTCTTGTACCCATTTTCCATTTAGATGAGCTCCCCAAGCTTTGTCTGAGGCATCTGTCGTTAGAATCTGACTCGCCTCTGGTCGGGTCACAGAGAGTCCCTTGTTTAGGTGACATTCCTGAGCCCACCACAAAAATTCCTTTTGAATGCAAGGTATTATCTGAATGACAGTGTCCATATCTTGGCAGTGTTGCGTCCATACATTTTTGAGATACCATTGTAGCTTCCTCATATGCAGTTTGGCATTGGGAAGTACCAGAATACAAGATGCCATGAACCCCAAGGCTTGAAGGACTGTCCTTGCAGTCAGCCTGGACTGACGAGACAATTGATGGAAATAAAGAGAAAGATTCTTTTGTTTGTCCGGGGTCAAACAGGCCATCTGGGATGCTGTATTCAGTCTCACACCCAGAAAGCACATATCCTGAGAAGGTACTAGACTGGACTTTATTTCGTTCACAGAATACCCTAGGCATCTTAACACTGCCATCACATACTGTAAATGATGAAGAAGTTCGTCCTTTCCTTGAGCCAGAATCAGGCAATCGTCCAAATAAGGATAGATTTGTATTCCTCTTAGCCTGAAGAAAGCTACCACTGGAGCCAGAACCTTCGTGAACACTCTGGGCGCAGTAGATAAGCCAAAGGGCAATGCAGAGAACTGATAATGAAAAGTCCCAGCCCGAAAACGCAGATACTTCCTGCAACTGGGCCTGATAGGAACATGAAGGTAAGCTTCCTTGAGATCCAGAGTCACCATCCAATGATCTTTGCCCAGCAGAGGTAAAAGCTGTTGTAACGTCAACATTTTGAACTTGGGAATGTCCAGATATGTGTTGAGGATAGATAAATCCAAAATTGGTCTCCACGTGTTCCCTTTCTTTGGTACTAGAAACAGGCGAGAATAAAATCCTAGGCCCACTTCTGGCAGAGGGTACGGTTGTATAGCTCCTATTTGAAGTAGTAGAGAAATCTGTTTGTGAGCCTCTAGTCTTTGCTGAGGAGGAACGTCTGGCATGCCTTTGAAAGGGGGCAAGGTATGGAAATAAAACTTGTAACCTTGGTGTATGATATCCAATACCCATTTGTCCTGGGTAATTAAAATCCAATTTTCCTTGAAGAGTGCCAACCGTCCTCCCAAAGGTGCTGCCAGGCAAGAAGGATCTGGCAGCTGAAAGAGTAGGTCATTGGGCCTGTTTACGAAAGGACTGGCCCCTGCCCTCACTCGAAGATTGTGCAGGTGAACTCCATGTTCTAGGTCTGAAGGAACTCTGAGCTCTGCCCCTACCACGTCTAGACCTACCCCTAGACTGAGAATCAGAAGAAGGATACGTCCACCCCTTAGCAGGCCAATTTCTACTAAACTTTGGAGGCTGAACTTGCAAATAATCTTTAACAGTCTGCATAGACTTAGCCTTGTCCTCCATTTTCTTCAAGACTGACTCCACAGGTGGACCAAACAACACTTCAGACTGCAAAGGAGCATCCAAAATCCTTGTCTTAACATGGTCAGATAAATTCTGATCCTTAAGCCAGGCGTGCCTGCGAAGAACTGAACCAGTGGCAGCCACCCTAGAAGAGGCCTGCACAGCATCAAAACCACACTGTAAAGAATGCTTACCCACCTGTTCAGAGACATGCACCAAATCTTGTAATTCTTTACACTCAATGCCTTCTGCCAGAGCATCCACCTTAGATTTCAATTGAGAAAGAAGAAAATTTTGATATTTCAACATATGAAACTGGCAATTTAAAGCCCTCATTGCTAAGGTAGAAGATGTATAGACCTTCTTTCCCCATCTATCCAAAGCCCTGGCCTCTTTATCTAGAGGAACCGGGTTCTTTACAACCGTGGCCCTGACACCCTTAGGTCCCTGACTAATAGTTTCTGGGTCCGCCCTAGGACTCTTATAGAGATATTTATGAGCCTCAGGCACCCTGTAATACCTATCTGGTTTAACAGGCGCAGGGGGCAGAGAATCAGGATTAAGTGAAGCCTCTGAAAACACATCTTGCACAACATCCAGAACAGGGGGTATAGCTAAGGGCCTATGTTGAGGTAAAAACAAGAATTCCCTAAGCCTTTTCCGTGAATCAGAGAAGTCCTGACCTTCCCACTTAAAATGTTCCCTCATAGAATGAAGTGTCTCTGAAAAAGAAAAATCCTCTGGAGGAGAAGCAGAAGGAGTGGAATCTTCTGCATCAGAATCAGAATAAGGAGAGTACTCCTGCAAGTCTTCAGCCGAAGACTCTGAAACATCCAAAGCCTGTACAAAACTTTCCAACTCTGGCTCCACCCTAGGCCTCTTATCAGGAGGGGGCAAAGAACCTCTAATCAGAGTAATCAAATCTTCTGCCATTTTAAGCATGTGCTTCTTAGGCACAGACCCTGCAGAACTAGGACTGACACCAACAGAAGCTAAACCTGGCCTGCCTCTGGAAGAAGTCTTGGAAACAGAAGGAGAGGGTCTAACCACCCTGGGAAGGGAGGGGAGTACAGAAACCTGAGAAGCCCCTTCAGCCTGACCTGCCTCTAGAGAGGCCACATCCTGCAAAATCAAAGTCTCCCCCTGAGACTCCAGAGAAGCCTCCATCGGAACCACCGGTTCCACTGAAGCCTCTAAAGAACCGGCGTCCGGAACGGACGACTCATCTTGCCTAGGTTTAACCGCTTTGTCTTTGCGCTTCTTCGTGGAAGCGGGCGTCGGAGTATCCGATGGCATATTATAATTGCACCGCTTACCGAAGACCAGCCTAGCACAATCCAACCTTCGCTTAATAGTGCGCTTATTAAACCTAGCACAAAAGCGACACCCGACTACGTCGTCCTCAGGCCCCAAACAAGGAATGCACAAAGAATGATAATCCCTATGCGGTATCTGTTTCCCACAAGAAATACAATTATTCACTTTTTCTGACATCCGGTAATACACTGAGGCAAGAAAAACAAAATATTCCCAACGGGTACTTAGCCAACTTGGATTCGGTCTGAAACTCCGAACTCGAAAAATTTCAGAACGCCGAACGGCACTTGCAACGCTGCTTCTGCATCGGACCATGCGGCAAAAAAGACTGAGGATATGACGTCGGTCATGCGCTTTTGTACCCTGACGTTCTGATGTCAGTTTTAAGCGCCTTGACCGACGTCAGCCTAATACTTTGGTATTCGGGCCGACCGAGGACAGTGGACTACCCCATATGTAAGGACTGCAGCAATGTGAGATGAAGAACATCATCAGATTTTTAGTTTCATTAGGGTCAAGAAGGAGTTGAGCTTCAGATAGACAAGAATGGATAGATTAGGAGCTGTGTGTGATTTTTTAAAGAAATGAGAGGGTTCGGGCTGAGCAGTTAAGAGTGGAATCATCTGCATATTGGATGACAGAGGTACTTCCAAAGGCAGTATGAAATGAGTTAGTATAAAAGATGAAAAGAGGATTAATAATCGAACCATGTGGTACTCCTATAGAGAAGGAGAAGAAAAAGACGACGTTTTGCTGCCCCTTACTCCTTGAAGTCTACTACAAAGGTAGCTGTGGAACCATGATATGACAGATTGTGAGTTTTAAGAAGACAAGTTCTGAAAAAAAGCTTTTAATGTGGAACAGTGTCAAATACCTTTGATAATCAAGAAATACAGAGAGACAAAGTTGCCTTTGTTCCCCTCACTGTTTACTTTGTTTGTGAAGTTACGAAGAGCAGCTGTGGTAGTGTGCTTAGTTCTGAAACAATGTTGTATCAGTTATTAGGTTACTAGTACGATATTTTGTAAACTGAAAGTGGGTACACTTCTCCAAGATATTAAGCCAGTGGAGAGAGTATGGTATGATAGTTAGAAAATTATGAGGATGCACATCCATTGTGAAGGGGAAAGATGTATAAAGTTTTTCAAAGGGTAGGTAATTAGATTTTCAGTTACTGAAAGTTAACAAGTATGGTTATGGAACAGGATATTAATTCATCTGGCATGTTAAAATATTCTGGTGATAGATTATTTACTGTGAAGGTGGAGGATTTTAGATTTGTTTTTTTACAGTGGAGACGGGATTTGGTTATTTTTGCAAGTTATTAGCTGTATTAGGTAGTGGAGTTGTAGTTTAACCTGGTTTTAGCAGTTTATTTACAGATTTCCAAAAAAAGTTTGGGATTGTTGTGGTGTCTTTCTTGGAAGGTACAATGGTAGGATTCCTTTTTAATTTTTTTTTTTTTTATTTACTAACATTTCTTCATTCTAAGTATTTGTCATGAGCTGTTTGGGTTTCTTTTTTGAATACATTTTCCCCAATCCTTATCTCTTTGTAGCATAACTTATATATATTTTTTTTAGCCATGGCGCACATTTGTCATTTTATCCTGATTAGGGCAAGTTTAAGTATATTTAGAAAAGCTGATTTTAAAAAAGGTGACTGCATCATTAAGCGGGTATGTTTTTAGTGGTGTCTGGTCACAAGATTTTAAGGTTTAAAGATATTTTTACAGAATGAAGTTAGGTTGCGGGCTGTAGTGTAGGTAGTTTTGTTGGGGCTGCTGTACTGTCTGAGAGTAAAAGTGGGAAAGGGGTCACTAAAGGTGTCAGGTAGACTGCCAGATGGACTAACATTGGTCTGGTAAATACTTTGTATCCAATCGAGGACAGATTGTCAATTGCTTTTATGGTCATGTCTTGTTGGTGAGTTAATTTGGGAGACGTTATAGAGATTTATTGGGTTTGGTGCTAGTATTGAATTACAGGTGTACCAGGCAATATTAACATTACCTAGAATTACTGTTTCTTGGGAGATGTTACTGTTAAACTAGCTTAGAATACCTTCAAGTATGGCAGTGTCATTTCCTTGTGGAATGTAAAGCACTGCTATACATAATGATGTTTTACTTGTTTAAGTTGTACTACTAGAAGTTCAGCATTGTAGAAGGAGTGACTGCTATTTGGGTGGGAGGGGCAGTTAAGTCTAATGTATGTATTCTTTGCATAAAACTACAGTGAATGGGAATGAAAAGAAAACTAAATAATTTCACACAAAAGGATGCTATTAATAGCACTCTCTGCATAGTTAAGTAAAGTGATATGTTAGCAGCTCTGGGAATTTAAACCTCTGTAATGACCTTAACCAAATGTGTACTATGACTCATACCCTATCAGCAGTGGAAAATAGATGCACACTTTGTGCTCGTACACAAAGTAGTTTTCCGGAGTTCAACTCCTGGAACTATAGAAAAAAATAATGTAAGCAATGTGGCTAAATAACTGCTGTTTGCTTACTTGGGCAGGGAACCTCAGGTGGTAAAGACCAAAGGTGAGATTTGAACTACTGCACCATTCTCAGAGAATGTTGTATGGTAGGCCACTGGTGCTGACTCAGATCAGAGTTAAAGCAGACACAGACTGTATACTGTTAAACAATCAAACTAGAGTGCAAGGGAACAAAGAAAACCAGTGTGTGATAGAATAAAGTGCCATTTTAGACTACAAGACATCCACAAATCAAACAGACATATGAAGTAGTGCAATAAACACAATCTTAGAATGAATAAGACCTGGATGCATGCAAAGCTCTTTGGCTCCTGTAAAAATGTGCCAGGGTAATGTCAACAGGATCCCTTGACAATATTTATTCTCAGAAATTCAGACAAGGATTCAGGGACACTCAAGAAATGCAACTGCAACCCTTAAAGTCTGTTAACCATCTTGTCTACTTAGGTACCAAGCCACATACGAGTGTGTGGGAAGCTGAGCAACAGGGCTCTGAGGACATACAAGGTTAATGGGTATCACAGTAAGGAAAGTAGTTGGCAGTAGCAATGTGGCAGTAAAAAGTGCACATCGTTAATGCCATGCAACAGGAGCCTGAAAACTGCAAGAATTTTTCTGAAGACAAGGAGATGTAGCAGTTTCTGACTGGTTTTCTCACAATCAGGTGCTAGTCACTCAATTTCCCAGTAATTTGGCAATGATGGGAGCCATCAAAAGAAGTCTACACTTGATGTAGTACACCACTAAACACTTCCAGACATAATAAAGGGTAACACCAAAGACAGCAGATGTATTAAAAAGCTACACGACACTTGAAGCAAAGCTACAAGACGTAACCCACTGAAGAACAGTTTGAAACCAAGCGCCTCTTTTTGTGAGGATGCATTTTGGCTCTTCTGTGACCTTAGACTACGTGCCATACTAGAGTCTCTAAGTTTGCAGACAAAGGCAAAGTTAGGTTTCTTGTGAGTGACTGTACAACCGTACTTAGAATGTGTACTGAATAGATATCTGTACAAGACTCAGCCCCTCTATAATAAGTATATTAGCAGCAGAGCAGGAGTGCTGCAGTTTGAGCCTCTGATGCTAATGTCAACATACACAAAACAGTTACTTCTCCCAAGCAGCTGACTCATTTGTTTCAATAGTAATTACAGAAGTGTAAGCATGAAAAAAATCAATGTATCATTTGTTTCAATAGTAATCACAGACAAGTGTAAGCAGGAAATAAAATCAATTTATGAACTGCATGTTGTGACGTGGACATAATTACAACTCTCAATGGAGATGAGATTTGAGCCACGCACCACTCACATTCCCATTAGTCACAGTACAGTTCTGTCCAGTTGTTGGGGACCCCTTATTGCCCAAGGGATGCAAAGGTGACTAAGAAACCGGCAGTCACATTCGCACTACTTCTGCAGGCAGCATAATTGAAACTGAAGCAGCTCCTGAGATCCGGAAGTTTACTAATTGCAAAAGGCCAAATACAAACCTGAGGGAAATAACTTGGCTGGTGAGATTTGCTTTAACTAGATCTGCTTTGACTACATCAAAGAGGCATTTAGCAAAATACACTGGCTGTCCATTCAACAGTAAGTAGTGAAATCTGTATTTTTTTGTCTGTTTATTTTTTTTGCCCTTTGCTTCTCCAAGGTAGGTCATTATATCCTGGAAGTAAGGAACAGAAATAAGAATAACCACACAAACAATGCTGGGCACTTTGTTTCTGAAGGAAGAAGACAGAACCAAACACAACAGCTACAAATGTTAAATGGAGAGTTCTCCAGTTTTTTGGTTTCCTTATATAGGCCACATAGGAACTCTCTGTATTACACCCAATATTACCTGGATTTAAAGCAGTCAAACCTCACCAAAACCTCTAAAGAGCACAATTAGTCATGATTCAATTTTTACTTCACAATCTATGCACTGAATTCTCTAATACTATGTACATGTATGCATGCATAACAATGCACATGTACAAAATAGGAAGAGTTTCTGCCTCTCCAACTTATCTCCCATTTCTGAAGTCAAAATCATCTGCTGTGACATCACAATCCATCACTAAAAGAGAATACATTTCACCAAGTCCCAGCACTGTGACCTCAGAATATGAAGCAGGGAATAAATAATAAGCTTATCAACAACTACTGTTTTACACTAACTGGTAAGGAGGCAAGAAAAACAAGAAATACAGTTCTGAACATACATTATAACTAGCACTATATCCACATATGGTCTTGTAGTGAATAAGTTCCAAACTGCCTGGCACTGTAGCACAGAAAGCGAAGTTCTGATTATAACTCAGATAAACAGAATATTAATAACCTGTGCAGCACAACTGCCAGGAAAGGGAGGGTAGGATAGATTACCTGACACTAGATTACCCATCTGGGGAAAGGGAAAGGCGTTTTCAGTCAGCCAATCACCACCACGCAAGCAGAGGCTTGCACAACACCAGAACAACCAAAAGTAAGGTCATGTAGGCTTTGCTATCACAAGCCATGGATGGCAGCCCTCATTACCATGCATTTAAAGCGAAGACATGCAGGAGGACAGCAATAAAAGGACCTGCATTGTTGAAGCTACTCATGCAGGACCACCAATGTCAGGGTTAAGGGCTATAGTCAAAACACGGCCATCTCTGAGATAGGAGCAAGACCGCAAACCACCACTATGCTTGCCTGGATGACAGACTCTTTGGTTAGCTCTTGCCTCAATGCTGAGTAAATTCAGTCATAGGGTCAAAAGGTCTCAGAACTAATAGGTGGTGGCAAAAGCATACATAAAAAAGTGCCAAAAGACACCAGTCACTCTTTAACCAAGAAATAAGGTTATTGTGAAAAGCTACTTGACACCACTGGAAAGGTCATAAGCAAAAACCAGCATCCTGACACTGCATGACACTTTAATACTAGCGACACTACATCACTCACTGAGACATGTCATCTCCATCTGAGCTTCATTTAGTCAGAGCTGACCAAGAAACATTTCTTGCAACAGTCAGCAAGGTCATGTTGTCTGTAAATGGCATGCAATGTAGAAAGATGGCTTTAAAACACACAAAAACACTTAAAAGACCCAAGACAAAACTGAGTATCACAGTTTATTTTACTTTGCTGTGCACACTATCACTTGAGCTTAAGACCTCTGGAAAAGAGAAAAGCAGGTTTCTACGCAAGGCCAAAAGAAACACAAAATAACCATAAAACAAAACTCTAGGGTTTTAATGGAAAAATAATCGTCTATATATTTATTACTGTTATTTACAGCTGAGTTCATACTAACACATATCACTATTCACTAAGGCAGTCTTGGCATTTTAGTAGTGTTTTCTTTTACTGTACATATTTAACCATTTTGTACCCTCTCCTGCGATTTTCTTCCTCACCAAACAGCAAATGAAAATGTGACATCCCTCCTGGACACTGTGGTCAATAAAACAGAACAGATAGTATTTTTCAGTTTGTCCATAATTTACAATGATGAACTGTGATGAACTGTTTAAAAATGGCACAAGATTATCAATTTTCCATCAAAATTAACATTACTTAAAATGTCCCATTCGAGGGGAAAAAAAAAAGAACAGTTTGAATTTATCATCTTACCTTCCCCAATTCCTAAGATGAGGTAGGATTTTAGGGGAGGAAATATGCTGGGATGGAGAAACAGGTCAGAGAAGTACTTAACACTATAAACAGTATGAATAAGAAAGAGATAAAATGGTGAAAATACTGGAATAAAATACCAACAATTAGGGCAAAAAGATACAGCTGACAGAAAAGTGGGTCAGGGAAATAGAGTACAAGGCAAGCAGAAGGGCAACAAAAATGTGGAGGGTATTAAAGGTAAAAGTTGAAAAGGAGTCGGCAAAAGCGATAAGAATGGAAATGAGGGCTTTTTCAGGTGCACAGAACGAGAACATAGAACTGGTAAAGCTGATAAAAAATGGGAGAAAAATGACAAAAGACCAGAAAACAATAGAGGCAATGAATGAATGAATGAATATACTTTGCTTCAGTCTTTTCAAAGGAAAGCAAAAAGTGTGTGCCATGCTGGCAGAGAGGTAAGAACAAGGTGAACAATGGACAAACACTAGGGGAGAGAGGGGCAGGAATTTCAGAGGGTACTGGCTGCTCTTGGTGATAATATATCACAAGAATCAGATAGGCTGTCACCCAGAGACCTCAAAAATTTGGCCAGTGCACTGTTAGACCATCTGAAGCAGACTTTTACAGATCTCTGGCTAGTGGAAAAGTGTCAGAGGGTTAGAATATACTTCACAGAAAGGGAAAGCAGGAAGAATCAAGAAAACTAGAGGCCTGTTAGCTTAACAACACTAGAAAGGAAAGTCATGGAGGGAATACTAAAGGGAAAGCTGGTAGCACTTTTGAAGGGCAACCATCTCCAGGACTGCAACAGATACTAGTTCATGATCACATGGAGCAATCAATCAAACCTGATTGAGTTTTATGACTGGGTGCTAATGGACTTGAAAGGAAACTACCAGAAGATATGGTGTTCAGCAAGCTGACAGGAAAACTAGAAGTGCTGGGGTAAGGCCAAGTTCGATGAACCGGACAGCTGCACTGGAGAAGGGTAAAACAGAGGGCTGTGAAGAAACATCAGAAATTAGGCAAATGACTAGTGAGTCCCCTCAGGGGTCTTTCCTGGGTTCAGTACTTCAGTGCATTTGTCTCAGACATATACGAAATACAGACAGGCTTAACCAACTTGCGGATTACACAAATGAAGGTAAAGAAGTAGAGGATTAGGGAAGACAGTCTATGGAAGGATCTGGAAAGTAGAACAAGTGAGCAGAAAGGTGGCAATCAAAAATCCAGTACAAACAAATGCAAAGTACTGGACTTGGGCCAGAACCATCCTCTGTGAAGTTATCTGCTTGGCAGTGGAAAAGAGAGTAGGAAAAAGATTGTGGGAGTACTGATCACATCTGAACTAGACTACCAGGAGTACAGTGAGAGGACAGCTTTCCACAAAAAAGGGCTAATAAAGATGAAATATGAAGGGTAAGAAGCAGGAATTAAGATAGGAGGGTTACACTCTGGCAGGCTCTGTCTGAAAAGTGGAACCAGGAACAGGATGCCCTCTTACCCATTGTCATTTGCTTTATATTTAGAACCACCAGTGAAGAAAAAAAGTTATGTACTCACCATAACAGTCCAAGAGAATTGTTCATCTCGCCTTCATTCTTACAGATGGGTTTGGAGCCGATCCTTGGCTCCGAGTCAGCCTACTACAAAGTTCGAGGTCTTCAGACAGCTTGAGGCCAAGTCCCTATCCCATGATGCACCTTGAGTTACCTCAGATTTTGTTTACTGCGTCTAATACCATGTGTAATTCTATCATTCTTTAGGAGAAAACTCATAGAAAGACTGAGCAACCAGGATAAAACTAGTTACCTTGGTCCTCGAAAAACCCTGGAGGGGGTAGGAGTGTGGGAAGTAAGAATGAAGGCGAGATGAACAACTCACATGGAATGTTATGGTGAGTACATAACTTCTTTATGTGAAGTTGTCTCGCCGTTCAATCTTACAGATGGGTAGCGTCCCAAGCACCATCTTTCTCGGGTGGCTCACAGCAGTAGGTTTCCCAGGACAGTAGAACCAAAGGAGGCCCTGTCCCTGGAGGCCTTTGTCAACTTTGTAATGAGTGATAAAGGTATGAGGTCTTGACCAAGTGGCTGCTGCACAAATGTTGTCTATAGGAAGCCTAGCAGAAAAGGCAGAAGATGTGGACACTGTTCTGGTAGAATGAGGCTTAATTTTGTCTTGTAAAGGTAGATTAGCAGCTGAATAAGTATATGTGATACAATCAGAAAACCATCTAGACAGTGTTGTTTTGCCACTGGCATACCTTTTCTGGAATCTGAAAAGGAAACGAAAAGCTGTTCTGATTTTCTGAACTCTTTTGTTCTGTCCCGGTAAAATCTGAGCTGTCTATGAACATCAAGCTCGCGCAGCATACACTCTAAGTTGTTAGTGTGTTTGGGAAAGAACACTGGTAAATCTATAATCTGGTTAAGGTTACTTTCAGTACAAACGTTGGATAAAAATGATGGATTTGTTCGCAGGGACACTCTGTCAGCATGGAAAATCAAATATGGATGCTTTATGGACAAGGCCTGAAGCTCTGACACTCTACAGTCAGAAGTGATGCCTACTAAAAGGATAGTCTTCCATGATAAATATTTCAAATCATATGAGGAAGCTGGTTCGAAAGGTAGGAGAATAATGCGTGAAAGCATACAATTTAGATTCCATGGAGTAAAAAGGGGATTTCACAGGTGGTCTGAGATGAAAGGTCCCTTTGAGAAAGGCTCTGGATAGCTTGTGTGACGTTATGTTTACTCCTTCAGAGCCAAGGTAAAAATTAGAGATAGCTGCATGTTGTATCAGTTTCTGACATCTCCTTTTGGGTGGCTGCTGCCACCACTTTGGCATAAATGTTGCTGCTACTGCTCCTTTACTGAAAGGCATAGTCAAAAACTCTAATATGGAGGAAAAAGGGGCTTGGTAGGGATCAATGTTATTTTGAGAAGCCCATATAGAAAATCATCTCCATTTGCTAAGGTATAGCTTCCTAGTAGAGGACTTATGAGAAGATATCAATATATGCTGCATTTCATTTGAGAGGTTATGGAACCTGGCTATGTTGGGAACTAGAGCAGACAAGCTGTCAATTTCAGGGACTGAAGAGAGGGATGAAGAGCTCCCGATGAATGCATGAGAAGATCTGGAACTGGGTTCAGAATCCAAGGCTCTTCCAACAGATGAAGTCGAAGGAAGGGGAAACAAATCTGACAAGGCCAATGAGGGGCTATTAGAATGATGGTCCTTCCCAAGGCTTTTGCTTTCTGCAATACTTTGGGTATCAAGAGAATTGTTGGGAATGCATAGAGGAGACCCGGAGGTCAATCTTGTACGAGTGCGTCCCTTGGGGCATCTCCCAGAGGGGGAATCAGGGCAAAGTAGCTCCTGCATTTTGTGTTGATGTGGTTGGCATAAAGGTCGCAGCAAGGCTGGTCCCACCTGCGGAAAATTCTCTCCGCTCTTTTTTGAGGGACCACTCATGAGGCAACAAAATTGCCCTGCTCAGTTTGTCTGCTATCACGTTGGATTGCCCCAGGATGTGCGTTGCTAACAGAAAGCGCTAGGGGCGGCTCGTGGCATCGGACTGCCGGACTGCAGCCCCCTCACCCCTCAGCAAGAAAAAGTATTTTTTAGTTTAATTATTATTTTTTTTTTACTGTCTGACTCTGACTTGACTTGCTCCTCGTCTTTTTTGTTTCTCTGCTGCCGAATGACTCGGCGAGTACCCTCATGCGCACTTTGACCAGTTCGGGTTGCGGCCTTTTTTTTTTCTGCTGCAGTCCGGAGAGGCAATTAAGGCATCAATTTGATGCCCAGCAGTCTATGCGGTTGGGAACCGCATAGAATTGGAAGGGGTTCGGGATGCCACGTCCGCAGGCACGTACATGACATGCTTGGGCTAAATGGCTGCTGATTGGTTGTCGCTCTCTTCCCGGGATTTATGTGCTGGGAAAAGAGCGAGAAGCAAACAGTTATAGCCAGTTTCGGTTGTAGAACTTGTGGAGTGCACGGAGTGATTTCTAATTCTTGGCGGCCTAAAGTGGTATAACTTACGTAAATGTCTGGAGTTTTGGTAAGTCTAACTATTGTCCAGTTTACTTTTATTTATAAATGTTGACTCATTCCACATCTGTTAAAAATCCTATCACTATGGAAATTTTAGAATAAATTAAATGCCTCAAGACTATTTTCATAGTGCATTAGTTCCAGCTTATAAAGCTCAGATAGTGGTCATGTAGGCCTAAAACAATGGTTACTTACAAACAAAGCTTGTCCCACTGCCTGCTTCCTCTAGAAATAACCAAGCCAATTTTATGTACAAGGGCAGAGCTTTATTTACAGTTATAATATCAGTGGCAGATAAAATGCATTAAGCGCAATCAGCTCATAATGCTAATAATGGTACCCTCGGATTGAGAAACATTCAATTCATTGCAGTAGAAAAATAATTACGACAACTAGCCACGCACAGGGTGTGTGCGATTCAGTGATGGGCTTGGCATGAGTACTGGAGGCCAAGCAGCATAGCTGCCTGCACTGTATGATTACTGATTTATAATGACGTGGTAATGAGCAAAATTATTAAAATGAGGGTGTGTGTGTGTGTGTATGCAAATGAAGAAAAATAATACAGCACAGTGATTTAGAAATGTATAAGTCCACAACTTGAAGCACAACCACCGCTGAGTTTTCTTGTCTTACTGTTGGACCTCAGTGGTCTTTTTTGTTTTGCATATCCATTCATTTTATTGTCTGTATGATATTTAAGTATTTGCTGTGTGATGAGTACATTGTGCCTTTGGGTAGCATGTTTACATACTGTTCTCATTGTGTTACATTTCTGCGTGGTACATTCTTGGGAGCTGCTGTGCTCTACACAGGTTGCTAGGTAACAAGTACAGAGCCTTAAGCAATGATAACTTGTTGTACCTGAGAGAAGAATGAAATTTGGCTGCGTGCTTGAAATGTAGTTGAGCTTAGAATTCTGTGCCCTGCATGTGATGTTGTTTTAAATACAATTAAAGTTTTTTTGTTTGTTTGTTTCACAGGCAAAGATTTAAGTCAGCTGTTCTCAGCCAGAATATATTTATATCCTGATTAGATTCTGGGCATCTTTGACATCAGTAATATGGGAGGACTAACACTTTTTAACATATATAAGTGCTCTTCTCTTCTCTACTTTAATTTTTATTATTTTTTTAGGAAGTCACAATAACCAAGAAGAGAGTCAATCACATTGTATCTTACTCACCCCACTTGTGAACTTGTAGAGAGGTGGTATTGTACTGTTGTGTACAGAGTGTATTATTCCTCACATCATGATTCTCATACAAAGCAATCTGAATTGTGTCAAGCAATATACTTTGTCTAGAAACAGCTAAAAATAAACAGAACTGGTAGTGAACTAAACAGGATCCACACAGAACTAAGTAAAAGATTTAATGAAGCGCTTTTCGTTTGCTTAGTAAGCAAACTTCCTCAGACCTGTCAGGTCTGTTTATTTTTAGTAGTTTATTTTTGGTTTTCGATTCATGTTGTCTAGAAACAGAACATATTAAGAGACTTCATTTCATACTGCAGACAGGAAATTCCATGAACAAAAAAAGTTTAATTTGGCTTTATCAGTTTGTGTGTTTGTGTATGTGTTGGTGGCAAAACGTTGACACTGAAACTTACAGCTTTCTTTGTCTGTGTTTTAAGTGAAGGCAGTAAGTGTATGTGGCTATAAAAGGGGACTTGTCTTCTAGAAGAAGTACTTTTATTGACTGCATTATCCTGGGTTGTTGTTGTGTCTTTCGGCTTTTCCCGGTTAGGGGTCACCACAGCGGAACTCCGGTCCGCTAATGATTGGCAGAAGATTTTTACAGGCTGAGTTGCCAGCCCTGACGTACAACCTTCAACGCCCCTTCATGCATGTCTTCACACAGAAGACACTTTAGCTGAGAATTGAACAGGACAATGTCTGGCTGTGAGTCGACAATGCTACCGCAGCACCACCACTGCAGTACAGGTCTTTTTTGCTCTCTTACTGGATTAACATAACAGGTTAACACACACCTGATTGTATACTGGATGTCACAGTGGTTAGAATTGCTATGACAGTATCTGGAGTGCTAATTTGGCCCTTATCTGGGGTGCTGTCATTGTGGAATGTACCACATCCTGTATGTTTATGTGTGGGTTTTTGCAGGATGCTCTGTTTTCTTTTCATAGCTCAGTGATGTGCTCTATTAAGTTACAAGTCCCTCAAATTGCCCATAGGTATGCAAGCAGCAAGTGTGTGTGTGTGTGTGTGTGCGCACACACATCTTGTGATGCATGGACACCCCTATTATCTTTCTAAGTTTATAAGAGGAATATTTAAAAATTGTCCTTATTTTTGGGCCTTTGTCCCACTTCTATGTATGGCTTTGTCCAGATTTCTTGCTCTGAAGTTGAGAGGTATGACAAATGTGTCAGGGCTATCACAGTCAGCCAGAGACACTTCAAATTGTGACATACTTGTTGCACCCCACTCCCCCATGTAGTGACTCTGGATGTGTCCAAGCAAGGCAAGGAATAGTTATGCAGTATAAATGTGCAGAGTATCCCCCCATCCAAGGTAGACACAAGTACTACAGTGGCTTTTCATCTGTTCTTGATTTTGCAGAATGGTCTGGTTTGTCATATTTTTGTACTGTTGATTTATGCTTATTACTCAAAGTGCCTGTTGCTCTGTGTTTAAGTAGCAATGCTTTAATGACCATCAGGTAAGCTTGTCTGAGATTGTAAGACGCAAGTAAGCTTTAATAAGCATACTGTTAAAGAATTGCCAACATTGAAAGCCTTTCTGTTGTTGCCATGCAGAGAATACTTAACTGGATAATGTATAAGCCTTGGGTATTGAAATGCATATGACAGTGTTTATAATAAAGGACAGGATTACATTACTTTAAGAAGCTCATTACACTCGTTGGAGACATTCAGTCATCTCTGCAGGCTTTACCCGTAAACTAAACAGAATGCCAATCGTGTGGTCCATAACCTGTACAGTGATCCTTTAAGCAATGTATCTTGAGCTTGCTTCTTGTTTGCTTTTCATTTTTTACTTTGATCATGTTTTCCCCATGAAACAAGAAGATAGTTGTCAGGCAGCAGGTCTTTTTTTGGATAAGAAACATTATTACAAGTGGGGGCATCACAGAGATTTCTACTTTCAGTGTGTTACTTGGTAGTTGGTACTTTAATAAAGCTGAATATAAATTATAATTAGAACTACAGTGCAAAGAGAAGTGGTTTGAGTTGAGTGCTGCTTGTTTTTCTTATACTTGATTTTGACTGGCATTCCAGTAATGTATTTAAAAAAGTAATTTATTTTTTCATGCTTCACAACCTTTTTGTTTCCATCTAGATATTAAGTAACCTGTCATGCAGTCAATGCACTGAAATATTTTTATTCTTCTACACTTCATTTTGTCTTGATTGGACTCTCATAATGACAGTTTGGCACCCAGGGCAGCATATTAAAGTTAGTTTTTGTGGATTTGAGCATAGCTCCTCCCCTTTCTAGTTGGCCGCACCCCTTCCCATTGACCCCACCCATTCAGCTGTCTCCTGCAGCCCCCCTTTGATTTGAAGTCACCAGCCGCCACTGGAAAGCGCTGGGTGGATGTAGCCCACTGCCATACTTTTAGGGCCTCATGACAAAGGGGGTAGGACCTGGTTCCTCCTTGTTTGTTCAAGGACCAGACAACCACCATGTTGTTCGTCGAATCGCAATTGTTCCTAGAGGAAGAGAGTCCTGGAAATACTGCAACGTCAGAAGTACCGCTTTCATCTCCAGGACATTGATATGCAGATTGTGTCTCCTGTACAGTCCATGTGCCTTGAGCTGTTCTTCCCTGAAAATGCCCCCCCACCCTATCAGGGAAGCGTCCGTAGTCACTGTGGCCGCTGGTGAGGGTAGGATAAAAGGATGACCTATCGTTACATGAAGAGAGGTCAACCACCACTAAAGATCTTTTTTGCATGAGTTTGTGATTATAAGATGAGACACTGGAAGCTCTTGGTAAGACCATTGCGTGAACAACAGCCATTGCAGAATCCGCATATGCATGCAACCCAATGGTACTGCTAGTACTGCAGCTGCCATCATGCCTAACAATTTTAGCACTTCTGATGCTGGAGCCTTGTCCTTGGATATGATATTTTGGACCTGCTGACGAAGTAGTAAAACTCTTTCTGCTGGAAGTCTCAAAGTGGTGGTGGTGGTGGTGGTGTCCAATTCTGCTCCTATAAAAATGATATGTTGTGATAAAGACAAGGCAGACTTTTTTGAATTTACTGTAATGCCCAGATGATTGCAGAGAGAAAGAGTAGTGTTCCTGGCTTGTATTAGCTGATGCCTGGTGGTGGCGGTGAGGAGCCAATCGTCTAGGTATGAAAACACCTGGAATCCTAAACGCCTCAGGTGAGACAGTGACCACTGCCATACATTTGGCGAACACTCTGGGGGCTGTAGTGAGACCAAAGGGCAGGGCTCAAAACTGGTAATGATTGTTTCCCAGACAGAAGCACAGATGATCCCTGGATGGTCTGGCCATTTTTATATGGTAGCACGCATCCTGTAAATCTATCGAGCACATCCAATTGCTTTCCCTAAAAAGGGAAGTATCGACTGAAGTGTGACCATCCAGAGCTTCTCTTTCTTGACAGATCTGTTTAGTCTGCTGAGGTCCAAAACAGGTCTCCAGTCCCCTGTCTTTTTTGGAACTAAAAAGAATCATGAGTAAGTTCCGTATCCTGTCTGGTCTGCTGGGACTGGTTGGATGATTTTTTCTTCGTAACGTTTGGACCGCTACTGTTGCTTCTTCCCTGTAACTGGGTGGAACATCTGGGATTTTTGTTGTCAATGGAGGGGGAGTGGCGAAAGGAATGAAGTATCCTCTGGAAACTATACACTCAGTTGTTTGTTATTTTGAGCCAGGCGTTTGGATACAAAGATAAGTGACCCCCGACAGCCTCCACAGCAGGACAGTTGGGCCTCCTTTCAGTAGTGCTGGTAGGGTTTTCCAAAGAACTGGTCTCTGTTGCCCTGATTTTGTGGATCCCCCCTGCCGAGAGAGCAGCATCTTCCATTATTGCCCCCTCCTCTGCCCCTGGAGGGGGGTTCACCACGTGTGTCCAGAAAGGCTCCTTGAGCTTTTCAGAACCACATTTTTCCTCCCTTTTGACCCTTAGGGGTAGGGTCTGGTAGGGGTGGAAAAACAGACTCTGACGGCAGACAGAGTCTTTCCTTCCTGCTCACACCTGGTCAAAGTTTCCTTAACTTTGGGCCTAAAAAGGGAGGAGCCATCAAAAGGGGAGTTGACAAAGGATGACTTAAAGGGCTCTGCAAAGGAATACAAGCGCATCCAGGAAGATCTCCTGAGAGCAATTCCTGTACCTGCTGCCCTACTTGCTCAATCAGCTGGATACAAAATGAGACGCAAGGACGAGTTCACTATGGAATTGAGGATAGCAAGCTGGAAGGCGACTTTATCTGAAGCTACTGTACCCTGAAGAGAATCTCCAAGCTCTTCTCTTTGAAGTCTCGTAAAATGAGTGAGAGTTCGGTGAAAGCATGGCAAAAGTCGCTGAACTGTACGTGCGTGTCCCATATCTATCCATGATCCTAGAGTCTCTGTTAGGAGGATGGATAGATGAAGTTTCTGACATCTCCTTTTTGGTGGCTGCTGCCACCACCATGGCATCAACTGGCACTCCCTTGGTGAGGAAAGATTTTTCTTGGGGGGGCAGAAATAAATTTATTGGGCCTCCTAGGGACAGGCTCCATGGTGTCCAGAGACTCCCATGCCCTTCATGTGTCCAGCTCCATGAGCTCATCGAAGGGCGGAGACACCCAAGAGGTGGAAGGTTGCGACCCGAAACCCTTCAGGAAAACTGATTCATCTTCAGTAGGGTTGGTGGACTTCCAGCCACCCCTCTGTCAGAGGATTTCTAATATCTCAGCAAATTAGATATCTTCAAAGGGGGGACTGTGGGGACCTGTCTGACTCATCTAAGTTGGTGTCGGCTCATGTTAGAGACTCCAGTAGGGAGTCTAGAGTCTAGATGCTTCCTCTTACAAATTCTCTTCCTGGGAACCTCATCAGTGGGAACTTCTGGTGAAGTCTCGGAAGAGCAAGGGCCACCCAGTGGAGCTTCCTGAGGCTCAGGGTCTCTACACTTCAACAGGATCTGTGAGGCAGAAGTGGCACAAGAGCTTTTGGGAAGGAGGTAGTTGGACCTGAAGTTGTAGATGTTTTGGGAGACATCACTCTCCTCACGGCTTCAAAGGCACCTCTGCCCCGATGAGAAGGGACCGCCAGATCAGAGGAGATCATTGATCTCCTCGGCACTGGGACAGTGGGCTCCGAACTAGAGGTAGGAGCCAAGCTCATGCGAGCCGAATCCCCGAAAGGCAAAGTCGGAATTGACAAGTCAGTCAGACTATCCTCCCCGGACCTGACAGGAGAGTGTCGGCTCCTAGACTCCTCGATCGGCACCAAGTAAATGGAAATGATGACACTGGAACAGGCGTCTGTTCCGAAGGCTCAACAATCATCAGGTCCAACTCCTCCGGCACCAAAGGACCAGTACAGCTCAGAGGAAATGAAGTTGATGGCAATACAGTCTTCGGTTCCATAACTGCTTGGGTCAGAGCCGATAAATATTTCGCAAACACCGGTGCCTGTAGCAACTTCTGCACCACACTATCAACATCCAAATCAGACAGGCTGATCGAGGACCAAGATGAATGAATGGATGGGGGCACTGATTGAAGAACTGGAGATTTTAGTACCTCGGATACCGGCTCCGAAATGACAAGACGCTCGGCTCCGAGGGCTGTGGAGCTGACATCGATGGTTTCTTGGATTAATTTTATTTCCGAAGAAGTAGAAGCCTTAGAAGACTTACTGGACTTATCCTGGTCACTCGAAGCTTCCTGAAAAGATGGTTTCCTGAAGAACTCTGGAAGAAAAAGAATGGCAAATGGAGCAGTTTTCCTGTAGGTGCAAGGCTGCAAGACAATATACGCAACTGACGTGACTATCTGTCACAGACATCTTATGTCCACAATTTGAACACTTTAAAGCCTTGGGATGCTTATCTCTATCCTGGTCAGCCATAATCAAAAATACAGTATCTAGAAAAAATCTACTGTACTATCTAGACACACCCAAAACTAGTTAAATGAGCCCTAAACAACTACGGGCTAAATCTACCGTGACTAAACTGTCACTATTGAAAACAAACACACCCACACACACACACACACACACAAACTACTTATTCAAACTACTCTAAATAAGCTCTATAAAATACAATATACTGTGACTAAACTGTCACTGTTAAAAAGCACACAAACACACACTAAGTACTAATTTAAACTACTCTGAATGTAACAGGCCTAATAGCAAAACGAAGGCCAAAAGACAGCTATATATAACAACGAAAAGGCACACCAAAGGGAAAGGGAATATTACTATTAAGCTATAAAAGCTAAAAGTATAGAAATAATTTTAGCTAGATAATTTGAGAAAGGAAAACTGAACTGGCCCGAGCTATGTGAGAAACCTCCGATCTATTGAAGCAGCAAACTAGATCTGCGGTAACTCAAGGTGCATCATGGGATAGGGACTTGGCCTCGAGCTGTCTGAAGACCTCGAGCTTTGTAGTAGGCCGACTCGGAGCCGATCCCATCTGTAAGAATGAACGGCGAGATAGTACAACTTCACAATGAGAGGTTCACAAATTTAAGGAAATAATTAGTATAGTACTCCATAAAAAGTTAACTTTATTTGCAAGTGATATTTTGTACCTGATAAATCCAGAAAGGGACATTTCAGGGTTGTGGAACATTTTCAAACAGTTTCACATCTTCATGGCATATAAAATTAATGAAAATAAAATAATGGCTAGAGCAGCGGACTATATACCCAGCATGAACTGGTTCAGCAATATGCTCAATTATGGGGACGTGGTGAGATGAAGCATTTAGGTGTAATTATTAAAAATGATGTTACTTCAGCTAAATATATGTGGGAAGAAGATAATACAAAAAGTGAGAAATTAAAAGTTCATGATTATGGATAAAGATGAAAACAGAAAAAATATTTTAGTTCTATTAGCCTTATGTAAAATGTCAAACATATTCTTATCAACCAATGGAGAAATTGAGAATAATTAAACAAACAACTGAAGGAATTTACTTGGGAAGAGAAAGAGCAAACGTTAAGTGGGATAAGCTGAACTCCACAAAGAGCACTGGTGGCTAAGGGTTACCTGGTTTGAAGGGTACTTTAGAGCTAAGGAGTTAAGGCTTGTACACACAATCCAAGGATAATGTTATAATTCAAAGTGGAAAAGGATGATGCTGAAACAGGGTCTCAGTAGCTAATGACAGACTAGCACTTGGATGCAAGTTCTTCAGGAAAATCATCATCATCATCATCAACCCCTTTTTTCCAGTTCTCTAAATCATGTCAGTGTGTCGTGCAAACTGTTGTCATCTCTCTCGATTCAATGTCACTCCTAACCTCGTAAACAGTCATGCCCAAATGTGTCCGGTTCTTCTCTCATACAATGCATCCACCTCTTTGCTGGATGCCCTCGTTTCTCCTGCCTTGGATCTGTCCCAAATCATCTTCACCAGATTGTCTTCTGCTGTCTTACACATGCCCAAGCCACTAAATCTGTTCTCTTTGACCTTCTCTGCAATTGGAGTTACTTTGGCTTCTGCTCTGATGTCCTCATTTCTTTGTTGTCACACACTGTGCATCTTATGACTCATCTCGGCACTTCATATCTAACTTCCTTTACTGCCCAGATACTTACTAACTTCCCAAGTAATCTATGTTCAGTAAATAAATGGCCTGGAGTCTGCTAAGCCAATATTTTGTCTCAGCCATAAAATACTTCTGATGGTGGGAGGCTGTATTCTGTGCCTGCTGTCAGCCATCTTGCTCTGCATAAAATGAGTGACAGGGTCAGAATTCACAAAATGGTGCTTCACATGGCACAAGGTTGAGATATAGCACATTCCACTTCACTGCATCTTTGGCACAAGCCTCATGGCCAGTCAAACACCAAAGTCAAGAAAGACGAATATGTAGACCAAGATCAGAAAAAAAGAAAACAAATCTGATTAAAAAAAGAAAAAGGCAGCATAGTGAAAAAAAAAAAAAAAGAGGGGACAGACGTCCACAGAAAAGGAAAGAGATGGGGGATGCTTGTACAAGTGAAATGGAAAGTCTGATTATCAGCAGACTGTACCATGGCCATGATAGCTACAAGGAACAGCTAACACCTCAGTCAAGCAAGTGGTAATGAACTAAAAAAATGCAAGTTTGATCAATGTTCAGTCTACAAACATCAAATTTGACAACACTCAACATGTCTGCAAAGTGAAACTATGAAACAGATTTATTAATGGTCTCAGTACAAATTTCCCAGGCACATGATTCATAAATAGAATCAAACATTTACTAATCACAAGCCACTATTCTGTGGTCTACAATGACATACAGAGTAGTAACCAAATATGCAGAATTCTTTCTCAATCCAGAAAATGGTAGGTGATCCAAGAGCAGTAGAGAACGTCACCTTTCCATCATTCAAGTGTGCATACTTCCTCAAATTCATCAAGACTGACAAAAATAAACCTGAATCACACTGTTGTCTCTGTAATCACAGCAGGGAATGTGACTAATGGTAGCAAGCCTAGGGCTAAAGTGAATGCTAAACTTAATCTGATGATCATCATGACCTGCTTTCTATTATCAAGTATCTGTTTGCCATTTTCTTTATTTTTCAGGCCTCCAAAGTTGTAAAATGCATGCTAACCCCTGCTGCTGAAAAACACAGTAGCCCTTCCAAAGTAAAATGAAGTCCTGCATTAGCATTCTGTGGCCACACGTGCAGTGGGCTTAATTAAAATTAATTCCAATGAATGTACATCTGAATATGATGATGATGATGGCCAAAACCCAACATGCCTGACACACTCTACATGCTCTATTCAAAGGATGTACTCAACTACGGACTCTTTAATTGGCTAGGCTGGTATGCAGGACTGAGATGAGTGAGTGCATGCTGAACATACTGGATACAGTACTACCATATCTCTTGTGCAAGCATATCAGCCAGAATTTACATCTCAGTACAGTGGCAGACATGGGTCACCTGCCACTCAGACAACTGGTCTGCAGGGATCCATGACAAACTCCTGCAGTCGTAATGTGCTCAGTTCTGTCACCCAGCACTGGCAGTGCACTGCAAGCTGCCAAGTACTGCAGTGTAGCCACTGCTGTACACTATATGGGAAGGCAGGATCTGGGCATGTGAACAGCACTCAAACGTTGGTGCCCACTCTCATTCACACTACACTAGTGCTCATGTCTAAAGACAGCCAGTACTAGTTGTAAACCATGACTGTGCTATCAATCTAACTTTGACACCTCTGCTGAATGACATCCTTTTGTGAGCTATGCTCTGGATGTTACACAGGCTGCTGCTGGCTTGATTTGCCAAGTTTATGCACTGTCTGTCTCCATGCTGCAACATATGTCTGCTGCCACTTGTACCGATCTACATCTTAAGGGTCTGTACAGCATCAGTCTTCAGTATATTAGAACTACACAATGTAGTCCAGACCTAAGAAATCTTGTCCAATATTTCTAGAAGAAATGTACTTCTTGAAGGTCTCCATTAACAAAAGCAAACTAAATATAAAAATGAATGCAAAAAATACTTCTGAAATGGCTGAATACCTCCAACTAACCACTATACACTGCTGGACTTGCTCTAACATATGCAATTTGCTAAAACAGTAGTGCAGACTAAACAAGACAACCTTTTTTTTCTTTTTTTTACTATAATCAGATCTATGTAATGCAATAGAGGCTGTGTTTCTAGGTTACAAGTGGAAGTATGCTAAAACTCAATAATGACATTTCTAGTTAAATTATTTTCCTTTAGCTACCACTCAACTTAATGCCGCTGCACTTCAGAATGCCCCATGCCAATTTAATGAAAAGTGAGCAATCCCATTACTAAAGTTTGCAACTTGTAGATCTGTAAAAAATCAAAAATAAATAAATAAAATAACTGTCACCAACAGGCTTTATTGATACAGAGTTTACCTGAAGCCAGTGTACAAGTGTTGACTTCTAACTGGATGAGTAATGCAGGTCAGCTTCTGGCTGAGTTTTTCCCTTGATGCTGATAAGACCTGTTAAAAGTGCAGTACAGTTGTGTACACTTAACCATAAATGTAGATGTTTGAATGTATTTACTGTTGCAGTGGAGACAATTACTTACTCTGACATGAATTAAAGGAAAAGAACGGATTTCCCCAACAGGGTACTTATCTTTCCGATGACAACTTCTCTCTGGTGTGGACCGACCAATGTATGTGATATCATGATGCAGGCTGGCTCTCTCTATACCAGAGCACAATGAAGTCAGTCAGGGTGTCTGCCAGCCTGGGGGAGGGGGGTGCTCTGGTAGTCAGGCCACACAAGGGTTTTCACAGCAGGAAATCCCACAAGTCAGGACTGCAACAGTGAAACACAAACATCCAGCATCAGTCTCCACCTGCAGTAATTTTTGCATTGAAACTGAAGTCAGAAGTGGAATCCTGGCAGTGAACATTATAATTATCTAACTGCTGGGAGATTATACAGAGCTGCTTTATCTTCACTATACATAGATATGGGACTCAATCTTCTATAAAGCACTATCCGCTCGGATTTTTCCTCCATTTATATTGTACATGCTCTTAGGTTACATCATAGGTTATTTAAGTGTAGTAACCATATTGACAGTCACATTGGTTCACTTTCAATATGTAACCCTTTTATGAATGAACACAGAGCATTGCTGATGGAACAAAATTATGTGAAAAGCATGACTTGTCTTTGCAGCAACCCCATCCTTCACTGCTCACACACAGCTTTTTTTTTTTTTTTTTTTTTAAGTTGCACTCAGTCAGCCAATGTGGAAGCAGCTCTATGGGTCCACTACCCAATTCTATGAACTGTCTCGAGACCCTGGTCATAAGATAACTTCATTCTCTCCATTTACAGCCACCACCACCCTCCCCCATCTGCCCTGCCAAACATTTTTCTCTGAAACTCTAATCAACACTTTCCATTTTAAAGATAACAAAACCCCCGGTTGGGGACTTTTGGTATGATGCACTTACCACGTTCCCATTTTCAGCTCTTGATTCAGGAAACCGGAATAGGTGAAAATTTCCAGTGGTAAAAGAAAACCATCAGAGATAAAAGCTTGCAGAATTATACTGAAGCTTCCTGGATGCATTTTATGAGGCAAATTTAGCAAAGGCAAGATAAACTCGAATTTTGAAAACATTCTACTTGTTGCTTAGTGTCAGAACAGCCTAATGTTTAGCACAGCCAGAATATGGTAGTAAAAACTGATTCAACAGCCAAAGATGAGACACTTGATAAAATCTACTCAGAGGTCTTTAAAGTTAATGGCAGCTAGAAAGAATTATATAAATTTATGAACATATTAATAGTATTAAAGAAAGGTGACATGAATAATGAGCTGGCTAAACAGTGTAAAGTTTGTCATACATTTACAAAAATTATGCTTTTTGTTTTGGAAGAAGTTTTAAAGAATCATAGTAGGGGATTGTTGGGAATACTTCCTTGAATAACAAGAGTAAGTTTGGCAATTAATGCCAATGCACCCCTCCCCCAGTTTGAATTGATATGCATCTATTAATCCGGTTTTAATGTTGAAAGCTGCTAAGAATAATTAATTTTTGTATTTCAGTGTTCAGTTTTAAATGTTTTTACTGCGGTACAACATGTTATTTCTCATCAGGATGGTACTTAAGTTCATACTGGGTTTATTTTACATTTCTGATGAAGTTCCTGTAACACAGGGACAAAAGCATTCAAATAAATAAGTGAAATATATTTAAAATGTACAGAAAGATAGAAGTGTTTACATTTATCCTGCTAAGATCTGCAAAAGGACATTGTAGCAAACATCAAAAATACTGCACAAGATTAAGGTTGGCTATTCTAGACTTCAAATATGGCTGAACACTGAGTAACAGCTTGTTTCTAGCTCTCCCAGTGTAAAAACAGAAACTCAGCATTGAAGGCCAGTAGACATTTGTTTATGAGTAAATTTCAGTAACTGCCTAGTAAGTGCACTGCCTGGATGCCAGAAATACAGAAGACCTGGAAAAAAATGAGGCTAAAACGCTGTCTGGGAAAGGTTCTACAGCCGTTCAGCAAAAAGCAATGCAACCTTCGTACATGTCTTCCAATACCCTACAGGAAGATACAAGACAAGTGCATACCAACCTGGTAAAATAAAACAAAATATTGATGGAGTATATCAACACAAACAACAAAAGGCTGGAAAAATCGTAAGAGGCTTTAAACAGATATTCAGATGAGATGATAAAGCTGCAAAAATCAGAGGTCAAAATGAAGAAAAGGTTGGCCAAGTATGAGACTGCTCAGCAAGAGATGTTTAAAAAAATAATAGAATTAGAGGACAGAACATGTAGGGAAAACCAGAGTTTTGCAGCTATACCAGAGCACCTGGAAGGAACAGACTGCATTAATTTTATGAAAGCAGAAATAAGTAACTGGACTGGTATTCCACAGCAAGAGTTGAGAGTTCAAAGGGCACATCATGTCTTGTCTTTCGGCTTTTCCCGGTTAGGGGTCGCCACAGTGGAACTGTGGTCCGCTAATGATTGGCAGTTGATTTTTACATACCGGCTTGCCAGGCCTGACGCACAACCTTCAACGAAGGTACACCCATTCACGCATGTCTCCACGCAGAAGACGCTCTAGCTGAGAATCGAACCGGACAGCATCTTACTGTGAGGCGATGCTCCAAACCTAGCTTAAGAAAGCAAACTAGACCTTTAATAGTAAAGATGCAAGCCTACCAGCAGAAGGAGTTAATTCTGACAAAACTGTGGCAGAAAGTACAGTTGTGTACAAGTAAAACAAATATCAGTCCAGGAAGACCTCAGCCACTCGATATAATCCACTCAGTAGTGTGTTAAAAGTACCACTCAGTTTATTAACGCCAGTAAATACAATTGCAACGTTTTTGTCAAGAACACCTCGACTTCTTCAGATACTCCCAGATGAAATTAAAAGCATCTTAAATACTATCAATTAGTGTGATTAAACAATTAGATAATTTAGAATTTAAAAGCATACCATCCCTAAAATACATGTATATATATATAAACTTAACAATAAAAACAAAAAACATACTAAAAAATATACAATAGTACTTAAAAGTAAACATGTTATTTTTTAACTTGTTAAGTAATACAATTGTCCAATATAATATGTTAAATATTATTTACAAATTGCTGAAGGAAGGGTAATAAATATAATATTTATAATTTCCCTGCCTTTAATTTGAGATAAGGTGCTATAGAAATGGCATCGTTCATGCCAGGACTCTTGTTGGCCTCAAGAAGAATTTGCCAAAACTTTTCCCTGTGTGCTAACTGTATGTATGTGTGAGAAGAGAGGTGGCTCAGTGCTGTAATGTGCAGAGATGGCAGAGGCATGGATTTTAATGGAAGAGAATGATAGGCCCCTGTGGAGTAGTTCTGCTAGGTAATCCAGGATGAGAGGTAAGGATGGCTGTGCTGGGTCAGCTCCTTTAGTCTGGATCTAGGAACAATACCTTTTCCACTTGTCAGCATAGGATTTTCTAGTACTGGGTCATCTGACTTCACGTATGACATCCAGCACTTGGTTGCTTACGGCAGCCACTGGAGGAGAAGTCAAGGGATAAGCCAGGCTGCTAGGTTCTGTGACTGCAACTGTGGATGCAAGAACTCTCCCTCCTGCTGAGTCAGGAGAGTTGGAATCTGGAGTAGGTGCCATGGAGGCAAAGGAGACAGACTGCGCAGTAGTGGGTACCAGTGCTGGCGTGGCCAGTCTGGGACAATCAGGATTGCCCTTGGTCTTTCCTCCCTTATTTTGAATAATACTCTGGTCAGAAGAGGTAGAGGAGGAAATACATAAATTGAGAAGTTTTCCCACTGGAAGAATAGGGCATCCACTTTCCAGGCCTTGCTGTGAGGTTCTCTGGTGCAGGATTTGCTGAGCTGGTGGTTGTAGGGGGAGGCAAATAGGTCCACCTTCGGGGTATCCCATTTTTGGGTCACAAAGTTGAAGGTGTTGTGGTTTAATTGCTACTCGTGTGGGTCTAGGATATTTCTGCTTAAGTTGTCTGCCAGAGAGTTTGGTTGCCTGGCAGGAATTGAGCTTGCAGATGAATATGCATGGCTGAGGCCATGTTTCAAAGGGTCATGGGCTAGCCTACAGAGAGGGTAAGAGTGGGTTCACCCTTGCTTGTTGATGTACCACATTACTGTGTTGTCGGTTTTGATAAGTAGAGGCCCTGAAGAGAGCAGGGAACTGAAAGCTGTCAGAGCATGCTGAACAGCTAGCATCTCTTTTTGATTGATGTGCAGATTAATTTGTTATGCGCTCTAATGGCCCTGAAAGCACCTGCTGTCCAGGTGAGCACCCCAGGCATAGTCTGATGCATCTGTGGTTAGGGTCTGGGTGGCATGGGGTTGTAATAAAAGAAGTCTCTTGTGGTTGCAAGCTGCTGCCCACCAAAGAAAATCTGTCCTTAGACAGGGCATCATAGGTATAATAGTTTTACAGGTCTGTGAATGTTGACACCAAAAAGCTTTTTAAGTACCACTGAAGTTTCCTCATATGCAGTCTGGCATATGGAATTAGTAGAATGCAGGACACCATGAACCCTAGAACTTGCAGGATTTTCATTGCAGATAACTGGTTTCTGGTGGCCAGTTGAGAGAAGTAGCCTGTCAGATAGGCTTGCTTTTCTGGAGTTAGAAATGCCACCTGGGATGCCGTATCCATGCTTGCTCCCAGGAATACAATTTTTTGACTGGGGACAAGTTTGGATTTCTTCTCGTTGATAGTGTACCCCAGTAAGGTTAGTAGGTCCTTTACAAATGTTAGGTCCTTTACAAATGTCAGGTGCTGTAACAGTTTTTCCTGACTGTCTGCCTGAATCAGGCAGTCATCCAAGTAAGGGTAAATCTGAATATTTCTTGGTCTGCAAAAAGCAATGGCTGGAGCCAGGCATTGTGTGAAAACTCTGGAAGCAGTGGATAAGCCAAAGGGAAGTGCAGAGAACTGATAATGCATAGATCCTGCCCTGAAAACGTAGATATTTCCTGCAAGAATCATTGGGATATGCAGATAGGCCTCTCTGAGGTCTAGAGTGGCTAACCAGGCATCTTGGGACAGCATATGGAGAAGCTGCTGCAGTGTGAGCATTTTGAATTTTGATACTACCAGGAAGGTGTTTAGAACAGACAGATCTAAAATTGGGCGCCAGCTGTCCTCTTTTCTGGGTACTAGGAAAAGCCTGGAATAGAACCATTGGCCTATCTGATCTGCAGGGACAGGCTGAATTGCCCTCATGGAGAGCAGGGAAAGAACTTGGTTTTGTGCGTTTGCCCACTGGCTTGGAGGAAGATCTGGGAATCCCTTTGGGGTTGGCAAAATGTGGAAATAAAATTTATACCCATGGGACACTATGTTGAGGACCCATCGATCGTTGGTGATGGAGGCCCAGCTTTCTGCATGGGAGGCAAATTTTCCTCCTAGGGCCGCGGACAGAAGGGCAGAGGTGAGAGGAGGAGTTGAGGAATCATTGGGAATTCATTTCATAAGGGGGTGGCTTATCACTCCCTGGCTTAGAAGAGGAGGTACTCCATTGTTTAGATCTCTGCATACCCTGAGACTGCTGTCTGGGAGGTCTATTACCCCTAGGTCTTGTCTAAAGTGGCCTTGAGAGGGCAGGATAGGACCAATGTTTTGAGGGACAATGCCTACTGAATCTTGGAGACTAAACCTGCAAAAAGTCTTCAACTGTCTGCATAGATTTATTTTTTTCTTCCATCTTTTTTAAAACCTCTTCTGTTTTGGTGCCAAACAGATTGCCTTTGTTCAGAGGTGCGTCCAATAATTTTGATTTGACATGATCTGGCAAGGCCTGTTCCTTAAGCCAAGCATGCCTTCGAAGTACAGAACCTGTGACTGCTGCCCTGCAGGATGCTTCTAGGGCGTCAAACCCACATTGCAGGGTATGCTTACTGATTTGGCTTGCAGAATGCATAAGTTCCTGTAAATCTTTATTTTCTGCACAGTCAGGGAAGGTAGATAATTTTTGTTTAATGAGTTCCATTGTATGTTGCTGGAATTTCAGCATATGGAACTGGCAATTTAATGCTCTAATGGCAAGAGTTGCAGAAGTATATACTTTTTTACCCCATCTGTCTAAGGCTCGAGAATCCCTGTCTGAGGGGGTGGGATTCTTAGCTGTAGTTGCTTTTATTCCTTTAGGCCCTTGGGAGATGATCTCTGGGTTAGGAGTAGGATTCTTGAAAAGAAATTTGTGCGAGTCAGGGACTGTAATACCTGTCAGGTTTCCTGGGAGCAGGAGGTAAAGCATTCAGGGTTAGACTGGATTCCATAAAAACATCATCCACAACATCCAGGACAGGAGGTATAGCTAATGGTCTGTGCTGTGGTAAATTTAAAAATTCCCTGAGTCTCTTTTTAGACTGAGGGTAATCCTGGCATTCCCAATGAAAGTGCTCTCTCAAAGTATGTAGGGTTTCACCAAAAGAAAAATCCTCTGGAGGAGAGGCAGAAGGAAAGGATTCCTCTGCATCTGAATCCTCATAAACAGATAAGGGCATGTCTTCATAATCAGAAACCTCAGAGGTGTCGGACTCTTGGTCAGATAAAGGTGGTGGGGACAAGTCTCTCTTTCTTTTAGCAGAAGAAGGCTGGCTGCCCTTAATCAGCATGATAAGGTCTTCTGCCATTTTAAGCATCTGTGATTGTGGCAAGGAGGCAGGTGCGTGAGTTTGGGTCTTCAATCTTTTAGGCGTAGCTCATACTCTGGGCTTTAGAAACTCGGCAGTTTTAGAAAGAACTGAAGATGCGAAAAAAGTCGTTGGTTTGCGTCGAGTATCGGTAGTGTGAAGAACTTCCTCAGAAGCCAGTGCATGCACAGCAGCTCTGGACCCATCCAAGGTAGAGACAGCCGCAGGTTCCATAGTCAAAGAAGAGTCTTGTGGCATACCGAACTCAGAACAGGTCTCGGTAGCGGCCTGTGAATCCATCAATGTGGGCATAGCACCTCCCTGAGTACCTGTGAACTGGCAACTAGCTTAACAGAAGTTCCGTCGGCAGTTTTGGACCTGTGTGGTCTACTCTATCTTTATCCTTACGTTTTTTTGAGAAGATCAATAGTTGAATGGCTTACCAACACCATTTTAAAATATGGAGATCGACAGCGAAAGTATTTAGCTACAATAACGGCCTGACGATGAATAGTTCAGGCGTGGAACAAAAGCACAAAACCAGCAACTAGGGACATCATGGTCTGGGCCTAAACAGGTGATGCAGTAAGAATGGAAACCTCGGTGTGGTATTTGCTTTCCACAGGCGAGACAACTGTTAACTTTTTCTGACACCGGTTAGAGCAAGAAAAAAGGATCCCCAATGGGGTACTTAGATTTAGAAGACTTTAACTTCAATTTCGGAAACGAAAAACTCAGGTAGTGGCCGACCGGCACTCGTGCGAACTGCTTCAGGCTCCTCGGCAAGAAAGACTGATGTAGTGGCGTCGGCTGACTGTTTTTATACCACTGATGACCTGACGTCAGTCGTGGAGCGAAAGCAACTGACGCAGAAATACTAAACCTCTGGTAATCAGGCGACTGAGGTAAGTTCACTCTAGAATTATAGATAAACTCACTAAACTAGGTATAAATCCCTATGTCGCAAGATGGGTTGCCAACTGGCTTGCTGACAGAACCCATACTGTGAAAGTAGCAGACTCCAAATCAGACTTCAGACCAGTGACAAGTGGAGTACCACAGAGTTCAGTCCTGGGTCCTTTCCTGTTTGGTATCTACTTCTTTGAAGTACAGGCTAACTCAACTGTCTTTGGCTAACTAAATTCGCAGATGACTGCAAACTAGGAGCCATAATCGAAACTCCTAACGATGTGGACATCTTACAAAAGGGCCTCACTGAGACAGATGCCTGGTGTCAAACCCATGGTCTCAAGCTCAATGAACTACCACATAGGCGGTAGTCTACTTAACACCAAAAGTCTGATAAGAGACCTTGGGACACAGGTGGACAGTAGTCTCTCCTTTGATAATCACATTGACACAATGGTCAGGAAACCCTTCTACGTGGCACACCTCATCACAAAAGGTTTCTCATCCAGAAAAAAAGAGGACATTGTTCCCCTCTACTCATCACTCATTAGACCCATTATAGAGTACAACGCCTCTTTTGGTATGTACCTCACAAGACATCTACAACAACTGGAAAGGCCGCAAAAATACCAAACAAAGAGGATTACTGGCCCCAAACTGATGCCTTACGCAGACTGTCTCAAAAAACTCCAGCTTTACTCCGTCGCATATTGCCTACTCAGAGGCGATCTCTGCCTAACATACAAAGCTATGTCAAACCCAGAGCTGTTGGACATGCTCCATTTAAAGAAATTCCAATCCCTCCGAGCTACAGGCTCTAGGGACCTAAACTTTGTCACCACAATAAACAGAACATGCTGGAGGGATAGATTCCTGCCCCAGAGACTTACCATACTCTGGAACAGACTACCTATCTATGTCAAAAAGAGCTCCTCATTAGCACTCTCCAAGAAAAATCTTGATGGTTGGATGGGTAATAGGAAATTCACCCCGGGGATCACTTCTGTGGTTCTGCTTGACAGGGGCACAGGAAAATAATTTTCTTGGGTGGCAAAAGCCAGGGTACCTTTTTGGCTAGGCATGTATAGGCCCTAGGGCCAATAGCCTAGTACCTACCTATGAACCCAAGTGTGATGACTGCAACAGTGAAACATGAACAACATGGACAAAGTCCTAAAAGTGGGAGACAGCAGATGTTTGTGGGGAATGATTACTCACTGCACACCAGACAGAAGAGGAGCACATTTATTCCATTATTTAGGGAATGTTGAGATGCAGGTGTGAGATTCAAACTGTTGTACTAGGCTGTCCTCAGGATATTCTTCCCTGGGGAGACAAAATTATTTTTGATGAAGTACATGCTAAGGAGGAAATAAAAAGCTTGTCCAACAAAAAAAAAAAAAAAACTTTGCTAGAATCTCCGTGTTCTGCTTAACTGTAACAAAAAATAAGTTATGCTCATTTCCTGCCTTTCCTTTAATTAGTCTAGTCCAGATACAGATTTGCTACATCCAGGACTGTTTGTAAGCTTCTAAGCCCCCCAACCCTGTCTGTGTTGGAGGGAAGCCTGCTAGCCTTATTAGTGGGTGTGGTAAGCACTAGGTAATCTACATGCCACATAAGGAGTGGTTTCTGGCCCAGAAACTGTAGTTATTGGCCGTTTGGGCTCTTTTTCTATCTTTCTCAACTTCTTGATTTAAAAGTCCACATTTGCACTTGTTTCCCCCCCCTTCCTGTAACTAGTCTAGTCCAGATACAGATTTGTGGCATCCAGGACTGTTTCCAAGCTCCTGAGGCCCCCCAAGCCTTTCTGTGTTGGAGGGAATCCTTCTAGCTTATCAGTGGGAGTGATAAGCATTAGGTAGCCCATCTACCACATAAGGAGTGGTTCTGTCCCAGAAATTGTAGTTATTGGCTGTTTGGGCACTTTTTCCATCTCTCTCAACTTTCTGATTAAAAAGCCCGCATTTGCACTAGTTTCTTTCCTGTAACTAGTCTAGTTCAGATACAGATTCTTAGTTTTAGCACTTGAATTTGCTTATTCGTGCTCAGCACTTGTTCAGAACTTGGTGTAAGCACTAAATAAGCTACAAATTACTACAACACTCAACCTCCCTCATTACCTAGAGGAAAACTGTTTTTGTACTTACTTTCCTCACTTGCTTAGAGAAAATCAGCTCTTGTACTCACTTTCCTCACTTGTCTAGAGGATAATAGTTTTTTATCCAGGCATGCCCAAGGGTCAGCTCCTGTGTTCTCCTCCTGTGTATCTGATGAATCTGAGCATCTTGGGGCGATGTAGCAATTGCCTCATGTACACAGACAACCCTCTCCTCCTACCACCCAACACTACAACCTGTGAGAGATGCACTTATCTAGCCAAACTGGAGGTAAAGCTCTCCTCAACCAGGACTGAACTTGACAGTCAAGAGGAGAAGGTAAACACTTGCACCACACCACACTCATCACATAGTCCCACTAAACCTACACCACCAAAATCCACACACAGAAATACAAAAACATTTGTGGAGGCTCTCAATAATAATCTGCTCAATCAACAGAGACCTCCAAAGCAGAAATGCAAGCAACCTCCACCCCCCAATACAACCCAAATGACACAGCCCACAGACTCAGTGTGCCACCACAGCCCATAAGGCAAAACAACATACCCCAACACACTAGTCATAGGTGACTCTATAGTCAGGCACACTGATGTCCCACTCACCAGGCTAAACAAGGAGAAGGTTACTGTCAGCTGCGTGTCAAGTGCCAGGATCCCCCACATAACCCACACACTCGGGTCACTCCACAGCAAGTACAAATATGACTCTGTCATTGTTCATGTTGGTGTGAATGACCTGAGACATACCTCCCTGGACTACATCAAAACAGACATGGAAGAGCTCTCCGATCTTGTAGCCCAGGCAGGTATGACCCTAGCCCTGAGTAGCACCTGCCATAGCCCAGAATGATACCACAGTACAAGGACAAAATGACTGACTTCAACAATTGGCTAAGCTTCTGGTGTCATTCCAAGGGGATCCAGTATCTGTCTGCCTGGGACGACATGGTCGACAGACCACGATGCTTTGCCAGAGATGGCTTGCGGCTGTTACCCCTGGGATTCTGGATACTGGCTAAGGCTCTTGCCACCCCTATAGTGCCTTTTTTAGGCAAGGTTCAAATGACAAATTCACCACCGTAATAGGAACAGGCAAGCAAAAACTGAGGGTAATGCTACTCAATACTAGAAGTCTAAATCTCAAAATGCACTCCCTCGAGGCACTCCTTAAAATGGAGAACATCGATATCTGTGCAGTGACTGAGACCTGGTTCAAGGCTCCAGAGAGCACTCTTGCATTACCAAGGCTATAACTCATACCACACTTTTCAGCCACCTAACCTGGACAGGAACACCAAAGGAAGAGTTGTGTCTATATTCATTAAGAATATCTACACCTCCAGGCTAATTGCTCAGCATAATGCATCTGAGGTTATCCAAGTGCAACTAACTCTGGGCAAAACTGCAATCCAAATTGTAGCTTGCTACAGATCCCCCACCATGCCCCAGGATTCCCACTCCTCTTTTCTTGATATACTGGAAAATATTAGAGTTCAACCTAACACCCTAATAATGGGCGATTTCAACTACCCCACCATTAACCGGGAAAACTACTCATGTACCAACTTATTCGCTCAATGCTTTCTGAAATTCATAAATTCCAATGCCCTGGATCAACTTATCCACACCCCCACCATGGGCAACAATATCCTAGACCTAGTCACTACCAACATGAGTGACTGGTGTTCCACACCTGAAGTCAACTCCTCATTGGTCAGATCCGACCATAAGCTAATTACCCTAGATATCCACATCCCACCCCCACCCCCACCCCCCATTAAGGAAACCATGGTAAAAAAATTCTCCAAAGCCAACTTCATGCTTAAGACAGAAGTGGCGAACTTCATGACACCCATGCAGATGGACAATACAGTTATGACTGCTGAATCCTATACAAATGCACTCTATAAGCACTTACACGAGTGCATGGATCGTGCTATCCCAAACAGAACCAAGACGCTATCCTCGATAAAAAGGAGGCCAATCTGGTGGTCCCCTGCCATACACAAACTCTACAACAGTAGGAAGAAACTGTTGCAAAAGAGAGTAAAATCCCATGTGTGGAGGAGCTCCCTAGTCAGCCTCAGTAAGAAGCATAAGATCCCCAAAGCTAGCTACAAAAACAAAATTGCCACTGATTCTAGGGACAACCACAAAGCATTCTATAGCTATGTCAAGAATCTCAATGGCAGCACCCAGATCTGCTCAGAGTTACAGCACAAAGGCACGAAAATTACAGAACCAACTGATATTGTCAACATCCTGGCAGATAGGTTCAGTGCCAACTTTACCCCCCTCTCACCCCCTAAAGGGCCCATATCTGTACAGGAAGAATGCAGAGTCCCTGTAATCACAACTATGCAGGTAAAAGCTGCACTCTCTAAAGCCAAAAACACAGCATCCATGGAACTGGACAACATCCCAGGCTGCGTTTTACACGAACTTCAGAACGAACCGGCTCCCCACCTAAGCACTATGTTCAATCATAGCCTCACGTCAGGCTTTGTGCCCACTGAATGGCGCACAGCAACAGTTATCCCACTCCACAAAGGAGGAGCCACCATGATCCCGGGAACTATTCCCCTATTAGCCTGACGAGCCTGGTCTATAAGGCCATGGAACGTATGTATCATCGTGGAACTCAAACAAAGACATTGGTAACCTCTAAACTCTGGACCCCACATGCCTCCTTAGCCTGATCGAATTTGAGGCAGTCACCAAAGCCATAGACGAGGGTAAGGTGGTTCACACAGCCTATCTTGACCTCGCCAAGGCTTTCGACACCATCCCCCATTCTGCAATTATAGCTAAACTCAATAAACTAGGTATAAATCCCTACATCACATGATGGGTTGCCAACTGGCTCACTGACAGAACCCACACTGTAAAAGTTGTAGACTCCAACTCTGACTTCAAACCAGTGACAAGTGGCGTACCACAGGGTTCAGTCCTGGGACCTCTCCTGTTTGGTATCTGCTTCTCTGAAGTACAGGCTAACACAGAAGGTCTCTGGCTAATAAAGTTCGCAGATGACTGCAAACTAGGAGCCATAGTCGAGTCCCCAAATGATGTGGACAACCTACAGAAGGGCCTCACTGAGACAGATGCCTGGTGTCCGGAGCCATGGTCTCAAGATCAATGCCAGAAAGTGCACGGTCATCCCCTTTGGTAACAACTCTGTCCCCATGAACTACCACATAGGCAGCAGTTTACTCAACACCGAATGTGTGATAACAGACCTTGGGACCCAGGTGGACAGTAGCCTCTCCTTTGATAATCGCATCGCCACAGTAGTCAGGAAATCCTTCTACGTGGCAAACCTCATCACAAAAGGGTTCTCATCCAGAAAAAAAGAGGTCATTGTTCCCCCTCTGCTTGACACTCATTAAGACCCATTATAGAGTACAACGCCCCTTTTGGAATGTACCTCCAAGACATCTTCAGCAGCTAGAAAGGCCACAGAAGTATCTCACAAAGAGGATTACTGGCCTCAAACAGAGGCCCTACACTAATCATCTCAAAAAACTCCAGCTTTACTCCATAGCATATAGCCCTACTCTGATGTGATCTCTGCTTAACATATAAAGCTATGTCAAACATAGAGCTGTTGGACATGCTACAGCTAAAGAAATCCCAATATCTTCAAGCTACATGCTCTAAGGACCTAAACCTTGTCACCACAATAAATAGGACATGCTGGAGGAATAGATTCCTGTCCCAGAGACTTCCCATACTCTGAAACAAGCTACCCATCTATGTCAAGCAACGTTCCTCATTAGCACTTCAAGAAAAATATTGATGAGTGGATGGGAAATAGGAAATACACCCCAGGGATCACTTCTGTGAATGGGAAATAGGAAATACACCCCGGGGATCACTTCTGTGGCTCTGCTCAACAACGGCACAGGAAAATAACTTTCTTGGGTGGCATAAGCCAGGGAACGTTGTTGGCTAGGCTTATTTAGGCCCTTGGGCCGATAGCCTAGTACAGACCTATGAACCTATGTAAAACAGAAGGAGATTCTGCTTCTTGTAATTCTGGTAATAAAGACCACAGAGGGACTGACATGTGAAACCTTTTCAAATTCTAAAATGGAAAATGTTGGAGAGAAGGAAGGGAGCATGAGAGTTGACAATAAGAATTGAGACTACTTTGGAAATGAAGCAGAGACAGGATTTCGGAGATGAACAGTAATAAAACCAGCAACTTAATATGAGAATTACAATACAATTATTATTTGTGAAACATGACAGAACAAGAAAATCGGGAAATAGTGGACTTTTTTCAGAGTTTATTGGACTTGTGGGGGACTCTAAAGCATATGTCCTACATCATGTCATTAATGTTCAGAAAAGTGTTCTGAGAAGGGAGAAAGTTAACTAAGTAAAGATTTTCTTTTCTTAAACGGTATAAATTTTATGGCATGCAGTTTTCGTTACATGCTAGAAAGTTGTTTCAGTTATTTGTAAGTGTAATGGGATTGTAAACAGGTGCTGCTGGGTTTTTTTCTTTCTTCCTTCTCTCTTTCTTCTTGTTCAGTTTTAAGAAATTTAGGCACTGCAATGTAACAAAAAAAAGGCCTTGTTAAAAACCATGATAAAAGAAAAATTAATGTGCTTTTTCTCATTCTTGCATGGGGGACTGACTGGATTAAAGACCTTAGACTGATTTAATAACAAGTTTTGAGATAGCAAGTAAATGAAAAAGAACACTGAATGTTATGAGGCTTTTTTCTAGCAAATACATGTATGCTCACTGTCGCTCATCCAGTCAGGATAAAACAGAGGAGTCTTTGTGGGTTCTGTTCAAGCAGTTTTATTATGTACAAACACTTCAGGATTGAGGTTTAATAACTAACTTTGATAAAATTATAAACAAACTAGGGCGGCCACGGTGGTGCAGCGGTTTGCATTGCTGCCTCACCAAGAGGTTCTCCGGTTTGATCCTCAGCTGGGGTGCCTTCTGTGCGGAGTCTGCATGTCCTCCCTGTGGTCACGTGGGTTTCCTCCGGGTGCTCCGGTTTCCTCCCACATCCCAAAGACATGCTGTAGGTGGACTGAACACTCTAAATTGGCCCTAGGTGTGAGTGTGTTCAGGTGTGCCTGCTGTGGAAGGTTGGGCGCTGGGCTGGCAACTCGACAGTGTAAAAATCCACTGCCAATCATGAGCAGACAGGTGATCTGCTGTGGCGACCCCTAACCTTGAAAAGCCAAAAGAAGAAGAAGAAACTTATAAACAAACTAGCTATTACACTCATACAAAAATGCTCACTGTTTGGCTGCATTCTCAAAATGGCACTGAAACTAGCACGTGCTTGATATTTATATGCATGTGCCAACCTTGAAACGTTTCTTAAAGGTACAACACACACTATTCTACATACTCCCTCTCTGAGAAATCAGTCATGCAGTACTGACGACATTAACTGACATGCACTCAATGAAAATAATTCTTTGTCATGCAATTATATAGAACTAAATACATATAGACAATTATGTTCAGGTTGCTGGGTATTTCACACTAGGTCTGGAAATATAACCAAATCATGTGACAGAAATTAGAATTAGGTCTAGCAATTGGGACTGTCTCTGCTGAATGTTCAACTTTAGGGACATCAGGAATGGAAGTAGAAGTTAAGACACATTGTGCAACAGGAACATTATCTGGATTACTCTGAGATCTAGAGTGTATCACAGGAACAATGTTGCAATATGGATTCTGGTACATGAAGATGTCTGCAATTTCTCCTGTACTCCACACATTCAGATTCTACGAAGTAGGACCTCTTCTCAGCACATATACTTGTTACTTTACCAATCTGGTTGAAACCTTTCACCATTTGTATCCTCACTGTCTCTCCTCCTTTCAATGGACAAAGAAATCTGTCCAATTTATCATAGCTGGACTTCTGGAAAGAACGCTTTCGGAATAATTGAGCTCTAATTCTTCCGTTGTTCTTAGCTTTAGGGCTCAACAAACAGGAACTAATAGGCGATGGTGTTCTGGTTTGCCTGGATAGAAGTCTCTGAGCAGGCGAGGCAAGTATATTGTCACGGTATGTTTCTGAGATTAAGTAAATTCAAAAAGACATCAGTATTATCACACTTTGACTTCTTAACTAATTGCTTTGCACTCTGTACTGCATTGTTCAGCTAGTCCATTTGACTGTGGATAGGCTGGAATATTAGTAACATGCAAAGTCCCATAGTAATGTCTTTCGGCTTTTCCCGGTTATGGGTCACCACAGCGGAACTCCGGTCCACTAATGATTGGCAGTGGATTTTTTACGGTGCCGAATTGCCAGCCTGACGCCAAACCTTCAAAGAAGGCACACCCATTCACGTACGCACCTACCTGCATGTCTTTATACGTCATTCAACCACGGGGAAAACATGCATACTCCACACAGAAGACGCCCTGAGAATCGAATGGGAGAACCTCTTGCTGTGAGGCGACAATGCTAACCGCTGCACCACCGTGGCCTCTATAACACAAAGTCCCATACTTTTGCACATTTCTGAAACAACTGACTAGAAAATTGAGTACCATTGTCAGAAATAACTTTGTGTGGACTACCATGTACTGAGAAATGGATGTTAGAGTGATTTACTACCTAATCTCAAACCAGTTCGAATAACAGTCTACCAAGACAAAGTAATGCTTATTGTTCCACTCGAACATATCAGTGGCTACTGTTGACCAAGGTAGTTCAGGAATTTGACTCAGTTGAAGTGGTTCTTTTTGCAAATGCGGTTTAGTACTATGGCATATTAAACAAGAAGCAAGTCATCAATGTCTTTTACTAGAGAGGGCCAAAACACTAGTTCTCTCACTCTTCTTTTGGTAGATTCGGTAAGTACAGTTGTGTACACTTACCATAAATGTAGATGTTCGAGTGTATTCACTGTTGCAGTCATTACATTTGGGTTATCTGCTTGCAGGTAGCCCTCAGTCAGCCTGATTATCAAAGTCTTGGGTCCTGCGTCAGTTGCTGTCTCATCTTCCATGACGTCAGGTAGTCAGGGGTATAAAGCATGCAGCCGACGCCATTACATCATTTTTTCTTGCCACAGATGTCAGGTGCCCCCATTATGGGAAGCAATTAAATATAAGGTTACACCTCCAACAAAAAGAAAATACACCAGAAAGCTTAAATATAGTAAACAAGAAGAGAGGTATAGCCAAAAGAAGTCAGGGGGCTGGAGGGAGGGTAACCAGGACTGCAACAGTGAATACACTCGAACATCTACATCTATGGTAAGTGCACACAACTGTTCTATGTTCTTCGTGTTTCACTGTTGCAGTCATTACATTTGGGTAGATTCCCAAAGCTAAGGAAGGGAGGAGGCAGTTATTGAGCATTAGGAATAGCTATTAGGCCCTGCAAGACTGCAGTGGCAAAGTTAGCTATGGATTTAGAAAAAATTGGCAAGTGGTAATGCTTGGTGAAGGTATGTACAGAACTCCAGGTAGCAGCTTCTAGGATGTCCCTGGTAGGAACACCTTTGATAAAGGCTGCAGAAGTAGATGCAGCCCTGGTGGAATGGGGTCTTATCCACTGTGGGGTATGTCTTTCCCTGGTGCTTACAGCAGAAAAGAATGCAATGGCCTATCAACTTAGAAACGGTTTGCTTTGAAATAGTCTTCCCCTCTGCCCCTGCAGCAAAGGCAACTAGCAGCTGTTCAGATTTCCTGAGAGGCTTGGTCCTTGTCCAAGTAAAATCTAAGTAGTCTGTGCACATCCAAGGAGTGCAGTATTCGTTCCCCTTTGTTCTGTGGATTAGAAAAGAATGTTGGCAAATGAATGGACTGATTAAGGGCCACACTGGATATCACCTTGGGCATAAAGGAAGGATTGGTCCGGAGGGACACCCTGTCCGCATGAAAGATGATGAAAGGCTCCACTGCCATGAGGGCCTGTAATTCAGACACCCTTCTTGCTGAAGTGATGGCTAGAAGGAAGGCTGTTTTCCAAGAAAGGAATTTCAACTCTGCAGTTGTAGCTGGCTCAAAAGGAGGTAGAGTGAGCTTTTCCAATACAAAGTTAAGGCCCCAGGCAGGAGTAGCAGCTCTCCTGGGTGGTCTTAAATTTTTGGCCCCTCTGAGGAATTGTTTCAGTAGGGGGTGAGAGAAGAGGGGTGGCTCAGTATTATTATGTGCTGAAATGGCTGAGGCATGAATTTTAATGGAAGAGAAGGAAAGGCCCTTGTGAAGCATCTCTGTTAAGTATTGAAGAATATGCGGTAAACTGGGCACTGCTGTGCCCATCCCCTGAGTCTGGCTCAGCATAAAATTTTTTAGTACTAGGCCTCCTTGCCTCCAGGATGACATCCAGCACTTGTTTGCTGAGGGATGGCATAGGAGAACTCAAGTAATTAGCCAGGCTGCCAGGTTCAGGGTTTGAAGCTGGGGGTACAGAATCTGGCCCTCCTGCTGGGACAGAAGGGAAGGAGTCTGAGGCAGGTGCCATGGTTCCAGTAGTGACATACTGCGCAAGAGGGGATACCAGTGTTGGCATGGCCAGTCTGGTCCAATGAGTATTGTCCTTGGTTTGTCCTGTTTGATCTTTAGTAAAACGTTTGAGAGGAGAGGCAGAGGGGGAAAAGCATAAAGTGAGAGGCTTTCCCATGTAAAGGATAGGGCATCCAATTTCCAAGTTTGTCTGTGGGGAGTCCTTGTGCAGAATTTGTCCAACTGGTAGTTCTGAGGGGAGGCAAACAGGTCTATCTCTGGGCTCCCCCATTTGTTTCTCAGAATGTTGAATATTTTTGGCTCCAGTTTCCATTCGTGTGGGTCCATGAGGTTTCTGCTTAGGTCATTTGCCAGTGTATTTAGTTTCCCTGGCAGGAATTGAGCTTGTAGGTGCACTTGGTGGCTCAAGGCTGTGTTCCACAGAGCCATGGCTAGTCTGCAGAGGGGATATGAGTGGGTTCCCCCTGCTTGTCTATGTACCACATAACAGGGGTGTTGTCTGTCTTTACCAATAATTGTTCTGGAAGAATGTGGTCCTTGAAGGCTGTCAGAGAATTCTGTACAGCTAACATTTCTTTTTGATTGATATGCAGGTGCATTTGACTTGGGCTCTATTTGCTCTGAATGCACTGCCCTGCCAAGTGAGCCCCCCATGCATAGTCTGATGCATCTGTTGTTAGGGTTTGGGTGGAAGGGAGTAGAGTGAATGGCAGTCCCTTGCTGTGGTGGCCTCTGCCCACCAAAGGAACTCTGTCTTTATACAAGGAATGATGGGAATCACTGATTCCAGGTCCTGAGAATGTTGACACCATAGGCTTTTTAGATACCATTGTAGTTTCCTCATATGCAGTCTTGCATATGGAATTAGTAGAATGCAAGAGGCCATGAACCCCAGGGCTTGCAGTGTTTTCCATGCAGATAGCTGTGTCTTTGTGGCCAGTAGTTTGAAGCAGGCTGTCAAACTTGTTTCTGTGGCGTGAGGTAGGCCATCTGGGAAGTTGTATTCAAGCTTGCTCCCAGGAATAGTAATTGTTGGCAGGGTACAAGGTGAGATTTCTTCTCATTTATGGTGTACCCCAGAGAGGTTAGCAGGTTCTTCACAAATGCCAGATGATTTAATAGTATGTCCTGGCTTTCTGCTTGAATTAGACAATCATCCAGGTTATGGGTATATTTGAACATTTCTTTGCCTGCAGAAAGCAATGACTGGAGCTAGGGACTTCGGGAATACCCTGGGCGCAGTAGGTAAGCCAAAGGGCAGTGCAGTGCATGTAGCCTGATCTGAAGTGTAGGTATTTTCTGCAAGATTCCCTTATTGGGATGTGCAGGTAAGCTTCCTTTAAATCTAATGTTGCCAACCAGGCATTTTTGCCTAGCATGGAAAGCAGCTGATGAAGAGTTAGCATTTTGAATTTTGGGATTACCAAAAAGGTGTTTAGGATAAACAAGTCCAGGATAGTACACCAGGTATTGTCTTTTCTGGTTACCAGAAAAAGTCTTGAGTAAAAACCTTGTCCCCATTCCTCTTCTGGGACAGTTTAAATAGCCCTGATACTTAGAAGATTGAGAACCTGCTATTGAGCCTCTGCCCACTGATTTGGGGTTAGGTCTGGCCAACCGTTTGGGGTTGGTAATGAGTGGAAGTGAAATCTGTATCCTTGGGAATCTATATTTAGAACTCGTTTGTCTTTGGTAATGAGTTCCCAGTTTTTTGCATGCAGGGCGATCTTTCTCCCTAAAGGAACAGTCAGTTGAGCAGGGCTGGGAAGGTTTAAGGTTAAGTCATTGTGACAGTTTACTATACGGGGGTGTCTTACCACTTCCAACTTTGTAAGAGGGAGCCCCCCACTGCTTAGGCCTGTGAGTACCTTGAGACTGAAGTCTGGGTGGTCTGCTGGTCCTAGGTTTGGACTGAGAAGGCCTGGAAGAGACAGGAAAGGACCAGTTCTTAGAAGACCAGTGCCTACTAAATCTGGGAGGCTGTACTTGAAGGAAATCTTTAACAGTTTGCATAGATTTAGCTTTTTCCTCCATCTTTTTAAGTATTTCTTCTGCTTTGTTGCCAAACAGGTGGTCTTGGTTTATGGGAGCATCCAGTAATTTAGCTTTAACATAATCTGGCAAAGTTTGTTCCTTAAGCCAAGCATGCCCTCCAAGTATAGACCCAGTGACACCAGCCCTGCAAGATGCCTCTAAGGAATCAAAACCGTATTGCAAAGTATGTTTACCAACTTGTTCAGCAAAATGCATTAAATCCTGTAATTCTTTATTTTCAGCACAGTCAGGAATCGACATAATTTTCTGTTTAAGTAATCCAATAATATGCTGCTACTTTAACATATGAAACTGGCAATTTAAGGCCTTAATGGCCAAAGTAGCAGAAGAGTTTACCTTCTTACCCCATCTGTCCAAGGCCCTGGAATCTCTATCAGAGGGAGGAGGGTTTTTGGCAGGGAACATCAGCCGACACCGGACCCAGACTTTGGAATCCGGCCAACCGAAGAGCTGCCTGAGGCAGGACAACCCATATGTGATGACTGCAGATGCATCCTTGAAGGACATCCTCGTGTGAAATTTTTTTATGGGGATGTGGAGGTATGTGTCCTTTAGATCGAAGGTTACCATGTAAGTGTTGGGCAATATCATGGGCAGCAATATTTGAGGGGTTAGCAGTTTAAATTTTGGCACCTGCAAGAATCTGTTGGGCCTTGATAGGTCTAGAACTGGCCTCCAGGTACCCTCTTTTCTGAGGATTAGGAAAAGTTCTGAGTAAAATTCTTCTCCTTGTGATGTGTTTGGTACTGGTTTCAAAGAACCTCGGGTGCACAGGAACTGCATCTGATTTAAGGCCACTATTTCTTGGTTTGGTGGAATATCTGGAAAATGTGAATGAACGGAAGGTTGTTTGAAGTAGTCTGTAATCTCTCTGTATGATTTTCAGTACCCCCTGAACCCTGGTAATGAGATTCCAATTCTTTAAGAAGGATAGCCATCATCCTAGCATGAGACAGAGTACGGAGGAAGGAGTGGGAATACAGGGGAGGGAAAGGGAGTGCCATGGGAAAGTCATAATTGCTCTCTGATGCATCCCTGTTGGTGAGATCCCAGAGGCCTACTGGAATCTGCTTGCCACTGCCCGAGATGCTAGTGCTGGATTTGTCTCCTTTCCATTTGATTTCTCCTATGTCTAGACTTAGACTGGAATGCAGAAATGGGCAAGCATTTGGTAGGGCAACTTCAGCTGAAGCGATGAGGATGAACTTGAAGAAACTCCTTGACTGTCTGCATGGACTTGGCCTTATCCTCCGTTTTCTTAAGTACAGCTTCAGCTTTGGGGCCAAAAAGGAAATCTCTGTCCAACACAGCATCCAACAGATTGGAGTTCACATGTTCAGGGAGCGAATGTTCCTTCACCAGGCACATCTTCTAGTGACATGTCCTGTAAGCTGCTGACCCACTGTAAACTTCCACAGCATCACAGCCACACTGCAATGAGTGCTTAACTACTTGAGAGCAAGAATTGCATAAGTCCAGTAGTTCCTTGAAGAGGACCTTATATTCAATCCCCACCAGTTTTTTCTCCATCTGATCTAAAATGGTTTCTTCATACTTAACCATATGAAACTGGTGATTCAAAGCCCTTAAGACCACAGTAATGGAGATGAAGACTTTTTCTGAACCTGTCCAAGGCTCTGCTTTTTTATTAGTCATCAGGGGATTTTTGGAAGCACTAGCTTTAGTTCCCTTAGGGCCTAGAGTCACCACTTCAGGTTTTGCTACAGGATTCATGAAAAGGTGTCTGTGGGAATCCAGAACCATGTAAAATCTGTCAGGTTTCCAAGGGGAAGGATGGAAGGAATCTGGCTGCGAGGAACAATATAGCAAAATATCGTCCGCCACCTCTAAGAGTGGAAGAATGGAGTTTTAGAAATTCCCTAATCCTTTATTGGATTGTAGATAGTCATGTGTTTCCAACTGAAAGTCTTCCGTTAGCGTATGTACGGTTTCCCCACAAGAAATGCCCCTGGGGAGAGGTTGAAGCAAGGTTCTCCTCAGAATCTGAATTCCCATAGGAAGCAATAGATAAACCTTCCTCAGAGGTGGACTCATCATCATCCTCAGAGTCAAAAGAATCAAGAGACTTCTGGGGAAAGAGAGACAGTACAGTTGTGTACACTTACCATAAATGTAGATGTTTGAGTGTATTCACTGTTGCAGTCGTTACATTTGGGTAATCTGCTGCCAGGTTGCCCTCGGTCAGCCTCAATTCCAAAGTCTTGGGTCCTGCATCGGTCGCTGCCTCCTCTTCCATGACGTCAGGTCGTCAGGGGTATAAAACACGCAGCCGACGCCATTTTCTTTAGTTTTTCTTATCCCCGATGTGTATATATATATATATATATATATATATATATATATATATATATATATATACATATATATATGACTTTATGACTGCGGTGGTAGTGCTGCGGTAGCATTGTCGCCTCACAGTAAGACGCTGTCCGGTTCGATTCTCAGCTAGAGCGTCATCTGTGTGGAGACATGCGTGAATGGGCGTACCTTCGTTGAAGGTTGTGCGTCATGGCTGGCAACTCGGCACGTAAAAATATTCTGCCAATCATTAGCGGACTGGAGTTCCGCTGTGGTGACCCCTAACCGGGAAAAGCCGAAAGGCACAACATATATATATATATATATATATATATATATATATATATATATATATATATATATATATAGATATACACATACATACATAAACTTTACCTTCATCTACAAGCAAATACACCACATAGGTTGTAGAAGATAGAGAAGGAAAGATAAACTCCAGAATGACAGGGGGATGGAGGGAGGGTAACCTGGACTGCAACAGTGAATACACTCGAACATCTACATTTATGGTAAGTGTACACAACTGTACTATGTTCTTCGTGTTTCACTGTTGCAGTCATTACATTTGGGTAGAATCCCAAAGCTATGGTTGGGAGGCTGGAGCTAAACAGCATTAGGTGTGGCTATAAGGCCCTGCAGAACTGCAGTGGCAAAGCCTGCCCTGGACTTAGAGAGGCAAATGATAATGCTTTGTAAAGGTATGAACAGAACTCCAAGTAGCAGCCTCTAGAATGTCTTTGGTTGGTACTCCTCTGAGAAAGGCTGCTGAAGTAGCTGCAGCTCTGGTGGAATGAGGCCTAATGCCCTTGGGCACAGGTTTACCATGGTGTAAGTAGCAGAAACTGATGCAGTGGCTTATCCACTTTGAAATTGTCTGCTTTGAAATAGCTTTTCCTTCTGATCCTGCAGCATATGACACTAGTAATTGCTGTTTTTCTTAGAGCTTTAGTCCTGCTCAAGTAGAATCTTAGCCATCTGTGTACGTCCAAGGAATGCAGAATTCCCTCCCCCTTGTTCTGCGGATTTGGATAAAAGGTTGGCAGATGAATTGTTCGGTTAAGAGCCACACTGGAAACCACCTTAGGCATAAATGTAGGATTTGTCCTCAGAGACATCCTATCTGGGTAAAATTTGATAAAAGGCTCTACAGCCATGAGGGCCTGTAGCTCTCAAACTCTTCTTACTGAAGTAATTGCTAGTAGCAGAGCTGTTTCACACGATAGGGACTTTATATCAGCGGTAGCAGCTGGTTCAAATGGAGGCAGGGTGAGCTTTTCCAACACATAATTGAGGACCCATGCAGGTAATGGTGATCTTCTAGGAGGTCATAAATTTTTGGCTCCTCTAAGACACTGCTTTAGTAAAGGATGAGAAAAGATTGGTGGGCTCTTTATTGTAATGAGCTGAAATGGCAGAGGCATGGATTTTAATTGATAAGAAAGATAGGCCCTTGTCAAGCATCTCAGTTAAGTATTGTAATATCTAAGGAATATTGGGTTCTGCTGTATCAGTTCCTTGTGCTTGATTCCAAGCACAGAATCTCTTCCATTTGTCAGCATAAGATTTTCTAGTACTAAGCCTGGCTTCCAACATGACATCCATCACAGCTTTACTGAGAGGTGTTGTTTGTATAACTGCATGACCAGCCATGCTGTCAGGTTCAGTGTCTGTAGTTGATTGTGCAGGATCTGATTGTTTTGCTGGGACAGTAGTTGAGGTCTTTGAGGTAAGGTCCAAGCTGGGTATTGAGACAAGTTCCTTAGGACTGGGTACCAAATATTGGCGGGGCCAGTCCGGGGCAATTAGTATCATCTTTGGTTTCTCTTGTCTGACTTTTAGGAGGACCTTGGGGAGAAGAGGCAGAGGAGGAAAGGCATAAACTCATAGGTTTTTCCAACCATCCACTTACCATGCTTGTCTGTGATAAGTCCTTGTGCAGAATCTTTTAAATTGATAATTTTGAGGAGAGGAAAATAGATCTATGTATGGGCTCCCCCATTTCTCTTTTATCACGCTGAAGACTTGTGGATTTAGTTTCCACTCATGAGGATCCATAAGGTTTCTGCTTAAATAGTCTGCCAGAGTATTTTCCTTTCCTGGCAGGAATTGAGCTTGAAGATGTATTTGGTAGGTCAAAGCTGTGTCCCACAGTGCCATGGCTAGTCTGCAAAGGGGGTATTGAGTGTGTGTGTGCCCCCTTACTTTTTATATACCACATGACCATGGTGTTGTCCATCTTTATCATTAGTTGTCCTGGATGAAGTAAGTCCTTGAAGGCTGTTAGGGCATTTTGAACAGCTAGCATCTCTTTCTGGTTGATATGTAGATGTATTTGTTTTGGGGTCCGTATGCCCTGAATGCATTTTCCTGCCATGTGGGCCCCCCAAGCATAATCTGATGAGTCTGTTGTTATGGTTTGGTTGGCAGGGGGTAGAGTGAAGGCCCGTCCCATGTTTTGGTGACATGCCTTTGCCCACCATAAAAACTCCTGTTGTAGGCAGGGAATGAGAGGAATCATTGCTTCCAGTCTGTGAGAATGTTGACTCCATAAACTTTTTAGGTACCACTGAAGTTTTCTCATATGCAGTCTTGCATATGTAATTACTAGGATGCAGGATGCCATGAAGCCCAGAGCCTGCAGAGTTTGTCTTGCAGATAACTGGGTTTTTGTTGCCATCAGTTTGAAGTAGGTAGTCAGTTGCCATTGCTTGTATGGCGTGAGGTAAGCCATCTGGGCAGTTGTAGTCAAGCTTGCACCCAGGAAAGTTATATTTTGAGAGGGTACCAGTTGTGATTTCTTTTTGTTTATTGTGTACCCTAGGCATGTTAGAAGACTTTTCACAAACGCCAGGTGTTGAAGAAGAATGTCCTTGTTCTCTGCTTGAACGAGACAGTCGTCCGAATAAGGATATATGTGAATACTTCTTTGTCTGCAAAATGCAATTACTGGTGCCAGGCACTTTGTGAAGACCCTGGGCGCAGTAGATAAGCCAAAAGGCAGTGCAGAGAATTGGTAATGCATTAAGCCAGCCTTGAATCTGAGGTATCTTCTGCACGATTGTCTTATTGGGATATGCAGGTATGCCTCTTTTAGGTCTAATGTCACCAGCCAAGCATTCTTGCCCAGCATGGGCAGAAGCTGCTGCAAAGTCAGCATTTTGAATTTTGGAATGTCCAGGTATGTGTTCAAAATCCATAAGTCCAGTATTAGCTGCCAGGCCTTGTCCTTTCTGGGTACCGAGAACAGTCTTGAGTAAAAACCTTGTCCTTTTTCCTGTTCTGGTACTGACTGAATGGCCCCCATATCCATGAGGGACGTAACCTGTTTCTGTGCCTCTGTCCATTGATTTTTTGGCAGATCTGGCCAACCGTTTGCCATTGGCAGAGTATGGAAATGGAATCTGTATCCCTGTGATACTATGTTTAGCATCCACTTGTCCTGAGTTATTAATTGCCAATTTTGAGCAAAAAGTGCTAATTTTCCCCCTAAGGGTGCTGCCAAAAGATAAGTGCTTGGTGCAGGCAGAGGGAAGTCATAGGGACTGTTTTCTGTAGGTTTTCTCTTTATCTCCTCCAGATTTGGAGGTAGAAGTGCCCCCATTGCTTTGACCTGTATGAATCTTGCGCCTGGTATCTGGAACCTTTAGGGCATCTGGATGTGCCTCTTTCAGCTCTGTCTGACACAGGAAAGGACCAATTTTTTGTAGGCCAGTGTCTACTAAATCTTGGTGGCTGCACTTGCAAGAAGTCTTTAACAGTTTGCATAGGCTTAGCTTTGTCTTGCATTTTCTTTAAAACCTCTTCTGCCTTAATACTAAACAGAGAATCATGCTATAAAGGTGCATCTAGCAGTTTAGCTTTAACATGATCAGGCATATTTTGTTCCTTTAGCCAGGCATGCCTCCTAATCACAGATCCGGTAACTGCGGCCCTGCAGGAGGCCTCTAAGGAGTCAAAACCACATTGCAAAGAATGCTTTCCAACCTGTTTAGCTGCATGCAATAATTTCTGCAATTCTTTATTTTCTGCACATTCAGAAAAGTACAGTTTTGTACCTACCATAAATGTAGATGTTCGAGTGCTAATACAGCTGCAGTCATAACAGATGGGTTCTCCTGCCGTCAGGCGGGTCCTCGGTCGGCCGAATTCCAAAGTCTAGGTCCGGCGTCGGTTGTCGTCGCTTCTTCCCTGACGTCAGTGCGACAGGGGAATAAAGGAACCAGCCGACGCCATTTTCTTCAGTTTTTCTTGCCCCAGATGTCAGGTGCCCACAGAAGGAAGGCAATACATAAATTTGTGTCATAAAGCAGTGCAATATAATCAAAATACAGTAGTTGCAAGCAAATACACCATAAATGAATACCCCAATCAGGTTGTATGAGGATGTGTTAGCCTATAGGCCTGTCCCAAGTGGGGAAGGAGGGAGGGAAACCTGGACTGCAGCTGTATTAGCACACGAACATCTACATTTATGGTAGGTATAAAACTGTACTATGTTCATCGTGCATACAGCTGCAGTCATAACAGATGGGTAGAATCCCAAAACTAAGAAAGGGGTGGTAGGCACTAGGTGGAACTAGGAGGAGCCAGGATGCCCTGCAAGACTGCAGTGGCAAAGCCTGCTCTAGTTTTGGAGTATAATGGTAGGTGGAAGTGCTTGGAGAAGGTATGCACAGAACTCAAAGTGGCTGCTTCCAAAATATCTTTGGTAGGAACTCCTCTGAGGAAAGCTGCAGAGGTAGCTGTGGCCCTTGTGGAGTGAGATCTGATGCCTGTAGGTACAGTTTTGCCATGAAAAGAATAGCAAAAGCGTATGCAGTGGGCTATCCATTTTGATATTGTCTGTTTCGAAATTGGCTTTCCTTGAGCTCCTACAGCATAGGACACAAAGAGCTGTTCTGATTTTCTGAAAGGTTTTGTTCAGTCCAGATAATAACGGAGTTATCTGTGGATGTCCAAGGAATGTAGTAATCTCTCCCCTTTGTTTTGATGATTAGGATAAAAGGTAGGTAAGTGTATGGCTGATTCAAAGCTACCCTGGATACCACTTTAGGCATAAAGGACGGGTTGGTTCGTAAGGAAACTCTGTCCTGATGGAAGATGATAAAAGGCTGCACAGCCATGAGAGCTTGTAGTTCTGAAACTCTACGAGCTGAGGTAATAGCCAGAAGGAAAGCTGTTTTCCAGGACAAGTATTGCAAATCTGATGAAGCAGCTGGCTCAAAGGGAGGCAAGGTCAGTTTTTCTGGAATGAAATTGAGATCCCAAGCAGGTATTGGTTGTTTCCTTGGGGGTCTTAGATTCTTAGCCCCTCTGAGGAACTGTCTTAAGAGAGGGTGAGAGAATAAGGGTGGATCAGTGTTGTATTCTGCAGAAATGGCTGAGGCATGGATTTTGATAGAGGAGAATGAAAGTCCACTGCTTAGCAGCTCAGCTAAATACTGTAGTATTTGAGGTAAATTCAGTTTTCCAGGATCCTGGCCCTTTTTCTCATTCCAGACACAAAACCGTTTCCATTTTGCGGAGTAAGCTTTTCTAGTTGACGGCCTTCTGGCCTCCAAAATGACATCCTGCACCTCCTTGGAGAGTAGGGTCTGTTGTGATGCTAAGGAATCTTCCATGTGGCTAGATTGAGTGTTTTTAGCTGGCTGTGAAGAGTTTTGAAGCTGTGCTGAGTCAGAAGAAGAGGCATTAGAGGCAGGGTCCATGGTGGGGAATGCGTCAGGCTCCTCAGGAGTGGGTACCAGTGTTGTCTTGGCCAGTCCGGAGCAATGAGAATCATCTTTGGTCTGTCTGCTCTGGTTTTCAATAGAACTTTGGGCAGCAGAGGAAGAGGTGGGAAAGTATAAACTGTCATTGATGTCCAACTGAAATAGAGAGCATCCACTCTCCAGGCCTTTGGATGGAAATTTTGTCAATTGGTGATTCTTGTGGGAGGCAAAGAGATCTATGTCTGGCCTTTCCCATGCTTGGATTATTTCTGTAAAAACTTTTGGATGCAACTTCCATTCGTGTGGATCTGTCATATTTCTGCTTAGGTTGTCTGCCAGCGTGTTTTCTTTGCCTGGCAAGTACTGTGCTTGTAGTTCGATTTGTAAGTCCATGGCCATGTTCCAAAGTGACATGGCCAGTCTGCATAGGGGGTATGCATAGGGGGTATGAATGTGTTCCTCCCTGTTTGTTTATGTACCACATAACTGTGGTGTTGTCCGTTCTTATCAATAGTTGACCTGGTTGCAGAAGGTCCTTGAAAGCTATAATAGCATTTATTACTGCTAGCATTTCCTTTTGATTGATGTGAAGGTGCTTTTCTTTTTGGGACCATTTGCCCTGAATGCACCGATCTGTCATGAGCGCCCCCCCAGGCGTAGTCCGAGGCATCTGTTGTGATGACTTGATTTGCTTGAGGCTTGCTGAATGGAAGACCTGTGTTTGTTTGGCATGCTTGAGCCCACCACAGAAATTCCTTTTGCAGACATGGAATTAGTGGTATTATTGTTTCCAAACTGTGGCTGTGTTGAGACCATATGTTTTTCAGGTACCATTGAAGTTTCCTCATATGCAGCTTTGCACATGGGATTAGTAAGATGCAAGATGCCATGAATCCCAGAGCCTGCAGGATTTTCCTTGCAGTCAGCCTGGTGCAATTTGCTAGTGCTCTGAAGTATTGAGTTAGTTGCCCCTGCTTCTCTGGCGTGAGGTAGGCCATCTGGGTGTTTGTGTCCAAGTTGGCACCCTGGAAAATTATCTTCCGAGAGAGTATTCGCCTTGATTTCTTTTTGTTGACTGTGTATCCCAGAGAGTTCAACAACATTATTACATAAGCCAGATGTTTCAGAAGAATGTGCTTGCTGTCCGCTTGGATCAGGCAGTCGTCCAAATAGGGGTATATTTGTATCCCTTGAAGTCTGCAGTAGGCAATTACTGATGCCAGGCATTTCGTGAATACTCTGGGCGCAGTAGATAAGCCAAAGGGCAATGCAGAGAATTGATAATGGGTTGAACCTGCAAGAAATCTGAGGTATCTTCTGCAATTTTGTCTGATTGGGACATGCAGGTATGCCTCCTTGAGGTCCAATGTTACCAGCCAAGACTCCTTGCCCAGCATGGGAAGAAGTTGCTGTAGAGTGAGCATCTTGAATTTTGGTACGAGTAGAAATGTGTTTAGGATGGATAGGTCCAAAATAGGTCTCCAATCTTTTCCCTTCCTTGGTACCAGGAATAGCCTGGAATAAAAACCTTGACCTTGCTCGTGCGTAGGTACCTCTTAAATAGCATTCATGTCTATGAGATCTGTAATTTGCCTTTGTGCCTCTGCCCTTTGATTGTGTGGCAGGTTTGGCATGCCTCTCATTTTTGGAAGGGTGCGAAAATGGAATCTGTAGCCTCTGTTTATAATGTCCAGGATCCATTTGTCTTTTGTGACAATATGCCAATTTTTTGAAAATAATGCCAGCTTTCCTCCTAAGGGGGCTGCCATTTGAGTCTTGCTTGGCATGCAAAGGGGAAAGTCACTGGGCTTGCTTTCTGAATGATTGCGAGTTATCCTCACCACCTCTTTGTGTAGGAGCTTGCCACTGTCTGCCTCTAAACGATCCTTGGGATTGTCCTCTGCCCCTCGGGCGCCTGTATCTGCCTCTTTGGGGTTTGTCCATGGCTGGAAAGGACCAATTTTTGGAAGGCCAATTTCTACTGAAACGTGGGGGTTGTACCTGTAGAAAATCTTTCACAGTTTGCATTGATTTAGCCTTTTCCTTCATTTTCCTTAATACCTCCTCAGCATTAGCACCAAATAATACATCCTTTTGAAGAGGGGCATCTAGTAATTTAGCTTTGACATGATCAGGCAAGGTTTGTTCCTTGAGCCAGGCATGTCTACGTATGACTGATCCTGTAACAGCAGCTCTACATGAGGCCTCTAGAGCATCAAAACCACATTGTAAGGTATGCTTACCCACTTGTTCTGCACTATGCATCAAATCATGCAACTCCTTCAAGTCTGGTTGTTCAGGTTGTGACATTTTACTTTTCAATTGTGATAACAAAAACTGTTGGTATTTTAGCATATGGAACTGACAGTTTAAGGCCTTCATGGTTAAGGTAGCCGAGGTATATACCTTTTTTCCCCACCTTTCTAAGGATCTGGAATCTCTCTCAGAAGGTAATGGATTTTTAGCAGTGGAGGCCTTAATTCCCTTGGGGCCCTGTGAGATGGTTTCTGGGTCAGCAGCATGGCTTTTGTATAAAAATTGGTGTGAGTCAGGAACCCTGTAGTACCTGTCAGGCTTAACTGGGGCTTGAGGCAGAGAGTCCGGGTTAAGGCAGGCCTCCGAGTAAACATCATCTAGGATGTCCAAGACAGGAGGTATAGCCAAAGGCCTGTGCTGAGGTAATAAAAGAAATTCCCTAAACCTTTTCTTGGAATCTGAATAATCTTGGCCTTCCCAGTGGAAGTGTTCCCTTAAGGTATGCAAAGTTTCCCCAAATGAGTAATCCTCTGGGGGGGATACAGAAGGAATGGACTCCTCCGCATCAGAGTCTTCAAAAGGGGAGTAAGAATGTTCCTGATCATCAGAGTGCTCAAAAATAATGGAGCCCTGATCAGAGGAGGAGAATTCTTCCTCCACTCTGGGCCTTTTGTCCGGTGGGGGTTGAGAACCCCTGATAAGAGTAATTAAATCCTCAGCCATTTTAAGCATCTGTTTTTTAGGCATGGGGCTTGGAGATGGGCCCTGTGTAGTTTGTCTCTTAGAGTGCATGGCTTAGACTTAGTGAAAGCCTTGATGGAGAAAGAAGAGGAAGGTCTGAAGACACCTTGAGTGGGGGTAGACCTGTCCACATTTTGAGGTTCAACGCCAAGAGTGGTTTCGGTATCTGTAGTCGGGGTGTCGGCCGAGAAGCCTGCGACCTCGGGCACAGGAGGCACCGCCAAAGAAGTGTCATCGGTAGTCAGGGGCTGCGTAGGCACCTCGCTGAGAACCGGACCAAGTGTAGTCGGCTTTGGTGTGGTGTCGGTAGAGGCCGCGGACCTCGTGTGTCGGTCCTTATCTTTGCGTTTTTTAGACAAAACTGGAGTCGGAGTATCTGATGACATAATATAGTTAAATGTTTTTCCAAAATAATGCTGGGCGAACTCCACCCGAAGCTTAATGGTGCGTTTGTTGAATGTAGCACAAAAGCGACAGACCGAGACGTCGTGGTCTGGGCCTAAACAAGGTATACAGAGGGAATGGAAATCCTTATGCGGTACTTGCTTCCCACATGAAATACAATTATTAACTTTGTCTGACATCGGTCTGAGGCAAGAAAAGTTTCCCCAACGGGGTACTTAGCTTTCAAGAAGACTTCGGTTTCAAAATTTTCGTAATCTCAGGAGCTGGCCGACCGGCACTTGCGAACTGCTTCTGCTTTGGGCACCGCGCGGCAAGAAAGACTGAAGAAAATGGCGTCGGCTGGTTCCTTTATACCCCTGTCGCACTGACATCAGGGAAGAAGCGACGACAACCGACGCCGGACCTAGACTTTGGAATTCGGCCGACCGAGGACTCGCCTGACGGCTGGAGAAAGTACAGTTTTGTACCTACCATAAATGTAGATGTCCGATAGGTATGCAACTGCAGTCCTTACATATGGGTTGTCCTGCCTCAGGCAGCCCTTCGGTCGGCCGGATTCCAAAGTCTGGGTCCGGCGTCGGCTGATGTCGCCCCTTCCCAGATGTCAGAGCGCCTGGGGTATAAAAGCGTCAGCCGACGCCATCTTCTTCAGTGTTTCTTGCCCCAGATGCCAGGTGCCCTCTAAGGAAGGCTAAATTTTGAAAATAGAGAAAAAATTCCAGACAAGTACAATAAAGTACAGTTTTGTACCTACCATAAATGTAGATGTCCGAACTGGATAGCATCTGCAGTCATAACAACTGGGTTGTCCTGTCGTCAGGCAGCCCTTCAGTCGGCCGGATTCCAAAGTCCAGGTCCGGCTTCGGCTGATGTCGCACTTCTCCCGACGTCATCTCTGTTGGTCTTCGGGTATAAAGGCATCAGCCGACGCCATTTTCCTCAGTGTTTCTTGCCCCAGATGCCAGTAGCCCTCTTGAAGGCTAAAATTTGGATAGATGCCAATGTTTCCAAAAAGATAGAGGTAAACACAAAAATAAGCATGTATGTACATATATACCAACAAATACACCATAAAAGACTCCCCCCCACCAGCTAGCTATTAGGAGGGTAAACACCCTAGGAGTACCACAGAGGGGAAGGAGGGAGGGTAATCCTGACTGCAGATGCTATCCAGTTCGGACATCTACATTTATGGTAGGTACAAAACTGTACTATGTCCTTCATGGATGCATCTGCAGTCATAACAACTGGGTAGAATACCATAGCCAACTAGGGGAGGAGGATAAAACTAGATTATGGTGTGTTTAGGATCCCTTGCAGCACAGCAGTGGCAAACCCTGCTCGGGATCTGGAATATAGAGGCAAATTATAATGCTTGGCAAATGTATGCACGGAGGTCCAAGTAGCCGCCTCAATAATGTCTTTGGTTGCCACTCCTCGTAAGAAGGCTGTGGTAGTGGCTGTTGCCCTTGTAGAATGAGGTCTTATGTTCTGTGGAATTGGTTTTCCATGGAAGAAGTAACAGAATCGTATGCAATTTCCTATCCATTTGGAGATTGTCTGTTTGGAAATAGCTTTTCCTTCCCTTCCTGTTGCATAGGCTACAAAAGTTGGTCAGTCTTTCTGCTACTTTTGTTCTGTCCAAGTAGTAGCGTAGCTGTCTATGTACATCCAAAGTATGCAGTATTCTTTCCCTCTGTTTTGTGGGTTGGGAAAGAAGGTAGGTAGGTGGATTGCCTGGTTTAAAGACACTCTGGATACCACCTTAGGCATAAATGTAGGATTAGTCCTCATGGACACACTATCTTGGTGGAAGATTAGGAAGGGTTGCACTGCCATTAAGGCCTGTAGTTCTGAAACCCTCCTTGCTGAAGTAATTGCCAGTAGGAAAGCAGTTTTCCATGACAGGTGTTGTAGGTCTGCTGTTGCTGCTGGTTCAAAGGGTGATAGTGTCAACTTTTCTAGCACAAAGTTTAAGTCCCAAGCTGGTAAAGGTGGTTTCCTTGGAGGTTTTACATTCTTGATTCCTCTGAGGAACTGCCTGAGCAAAGGGTGCGAAAAAACAGGTGGATCAAAGCTGTATTCTGCTGAAATAGCTGATGCATGTATCTTGATGGAGGAGTAGGACAGGCCTGAATGAAGAAGTTCGGCCAGATACTCCAGAATGTTAGGCATATCTACGTTTGACACATCTTTTCCTCTTTCAGTACTCCAACTGACAAACCTCTTCCATTTTCCAGCATAGTTTCTTCTTGTTGAAGGTCTGCATGCTTCAAGAATAATGTCTTTAACTCTTTGGGAAAGTTCTGGATTAGTTGCTGCTATGTGATGTTCCATGCAGTCAGTTGCAACGTTTTTAGGTTTGGATGCATGATGTTGTAGTTGTTCTGAGTTAACATCAAAGGCATCAGGGGTATTGGCCACATATTGTTCCGAGACATGCTCCTCAGCAGTGGGTACCAGTGTTGTCTTGGCCAGTTTGGAGCTATCAGGATTATCCTTGGACGTTCTTCCTTGATTTTTAGTAATACCTTGTGTATCAAGGGAAGAGGTGGGAATGCATATGCTGTTAGGCCTTTCCAGCTGAAGGAGAGCGAATCCACTTTCCATGCTAGTGGGTGGAATGTCCTTGTGCAGAATTTTTTGAGCTGGTGATTGAGAGGTGATGCGAATAGGTCTATCTGAGGCATTCCCCATTTCTTTGAGATGGTCTTGAAGATGTCCGGGTGCAGCTTCCATTCGTGGGCATCCGATGTGGTTCTGCTTAATATGTCTGCTAGAGTATTCTCTTTCCGTGGTACAAATATTGCCTGTAACTGGATGTTGTAGCTGAGTGCCAGGGTCCACAGCTCCAAAGTCATTCTGCATAGGGGTATGAATGAGTGCCTCCCTGTTTGTTGATGTACCACATGACTGTGGTGTTGTCTGTCCTTATCATCAACTGGCCCTCTTTGAGAAATGGTCTGAACTTTTGGATTGCCAGTTTTACTGCCAGCATTTCTTTTAGGTTGATGTGCAGGTGAAGTTGATCCTGTGTCCACAATCCTTGCACGCATTTGTCCAGCATGTGGGCCCCCATCCTAGGTCTGAAGCGTCTGTTGTGATGGTCTGGCTTGCTTGACATCTGCGAAAGGGTAGCCCTGGGTTTGACTGGCATGCCTGAGCCCACCATAGGAACTCCTGTTTTAAGCATGGAATTAGTGGGATTTCTGTTTCTAGGCTGTGTCTGTGTTGGGACCATAAATTCTTTAGGTACCACTGTAGTTTTCTCATATGTAGTCTGGCAAGTGGGACCAAGATTATGCATGATGCCCATGAAGCCCAAGGCCTGCAGTACTTTTCTTGCTGTTAACTTGTTCAGTTTTGTTAGTGCCAAGAAGTAAAGAGGGAGTTCTTTTTGTTTTTCTGTAGTTAGGAATGCCATTTGTTTTACTGTGTCCAATTCCGTGCCCAAGAATGTCCTTGTTTGGGATGGTATCAGCCTTGACTTTTGTAAATTGACTGTGTATCCCAGTGCTTGTAGCAAGTAAATGACCCTTTGTAAATCTGTTGTCAGCTTGCTTTTGTTGTCCCCTTGTAGCAGGCAGTCGTCCAGGTATGGGTAAATTTGAATTCCCTGTAGTCTGCAATGGCGATTACTGATGCCAGGCATTTTGTGAATACTCTGGGCAGTAGATAAGCCAAAGGGCAATGCTGAGAATTGATAGTGCTCTGATCCTGCAAGAAATCTGAGGTATCTTCTGCAGATTGGTCGAATGGGGACGTGCAGGTATGCCTCCTTGAGATCTAGAGTTACCAGCCAACACTCCTTGCCCAACATGGGAAGAAGTTGCTGTAGGGTCAGCATTTTGAATTTTGGGACAATGATGTAAGTATTTAAGGTGGACAGGTCCAGAATTGGTCTCCAACTTTTTTCCTTTCTTGGAACTAGGAATAATCTGGAGTAGAACCCCTTTCCTTGCTCTGCTGTTGGCACTCTTTCCTCAGCTCTCATTTTTGCTAACTGCATTATCTGTTGTAGAGCCTCTGTTTTTTGATTTGGAGGTAGATTTGGCATTCCTCTTTTGACTGGTAAAGTGTGGAAGTGGAACTGGTAACCTTGATCTATGGTTTGTAAAATCCACTTGTCTTTTGTTATATAGTGCCAGTTCTTTGAAAATAAGGTTAACTTTCCGCCTAGAGGAGCTGCTATTTGTTCCCTGGTAGGCGGATTTAGGTTAAGTCACTGTGGCTGTGTTGATGTAGTGGCAGAGGTGGTGTCTGTGCCTCTGTTGTTACCTTGCCACTGTCGTCCTCTGTAGGCACCTCCTCTGGATTGGTTTCTGCCTCTGGAACGTCTATTCCTGCCCCTTTGAGATCTTGTGGAGTCAGGAAAGGACCAATTTTTGGCAGGCCAGTTCCTGCTAAACCTGGGGGGGTTGAACCTGCAAGAAATCTTTAACCGTTTGAACAGATTTTGCCTTTTCTTCCATTTTCTTCATAACCTGCTGGGCAGGTGTACCAAACAAACTTGTCTTATCCATAGGAGCATCTAGCAACTTAGCTTTAACATGATCCGGTAAAGCTTGCTCCTTTAGCCAAGCATGCCTTCTTATCACTGTGCCAGTCATGGCTGATCTAAATGAAGCCTCCAGTGCATCATAGCCACATTTTAAGGAATGGTTACTAACCTGTTGTATGTTATTTACCATTTCTAATACATATTTCTTATCAAGAGATTCATCAGTGGTTAGCTTTTTAGTTAACTGATCAAGCATAAACTCTTGGTATTGTATCATGTGAAACTGACAGTTTAAAGCTCTAGCTGAGAGAGTAGCTGAAGTGTAGGCCTTTTTGCCCCATCTGTCTAATGACCTTGCTTCCCTTTCAGAAGGAATAGGGTTTTTAGCTATGGTCGCGGCTACTGCCTTGGGACCCTGGGATATAGTTTCGGGGTCTGCAAGTGGGGCCTTGTAAAGGTGGTGGTGAGTGTCTGGCACCCTGTAAAATCTGTCTGGTTTGGCAGGGGCTGGAGGTAAAGAATCTGGTGTGGAGCAGACATCATTGAAAGCATCATCCACCACAGAAAGAACAGGAGGTATAGCTAAGGGCCTGTGCTGTGGAAGGTGCAGAAAGGTCCTAAGTCTTTTTCTGGAGTCTGAAAAATCCTGTTGCTGCCATTGGAACTGCTCTCGCATGGCATGTAAGGTTTCCCCAAAGGAGAATTCTTCTGGGGGGGAAGCAGCTGGAATGGATTCTTCAGCATCAGAGTCTTCAAAATTGGAGAAAGGAGCCTCTGGCTGGTCAGTTATGTCTGATTCATCGGCAGAATCATCAGAGGACACTGGCTCAGGGGGCTCTGCCCTAGGTCTCTTCTCTGGGGGCTGAGAGGCCCTGTCTGGGTGAGGTTGAGATCCTCTAATTAATGAAATTAAATCTTCTGCCAGAGTAAGCATTTGAGAACTAGAGGATGGCCTGGTTGTAGGGGGTTTAACAGGCACTGTTTTAGTAGTCTTGGCTGCTTTAGCCCTGGCGAAGGCCTTAATGGACATGGCTGCTGGAGGCCTAGCAGCACCACGTGCTGGGGTAGAGACATCCAAGGGAATGGTGTCTGATAAGTCAGTGGCAACCACCGTAGTGGATAAAATTTCTGAGGCCGATTCAAGGGTGGTAGCAGGGGCCTCAGTTGTAGAGATAGATTCAGCTGTACTTTGATCAGTTTTCTCGGTTTCGGCCGAAACCGAGACACTCGCGGTTTGCTTAACCATGGTTTCGGCCGAAACCGCGGACCGCGAGTGTCGGTCTTTATCTTTGCGTTTTTTGGTAGATTGGGTAGTCGGAGGATCCGACGGCATAATGTACGCAAAATCAGAACCGAAAAACTGTTCAGCAAACTCCGACCGACGCCTAAGCGCTCGTCGGTTGAAGAAGCACAGGCGAACAGGATGCTAGGGGGTGGGCTGGGCCTAAACAAGGCAGACAATAAGAGTGGAAATCTTTATGAGGTATTTGTTTCCCACAGGTTAAACAATTATTAACTTTTTCTGACATCGGCTGAGGCAAGAAAGAGTCCCCAACGGGGTACTTAGCTTTAGAAGTCTTCGAAGTAGTATTCGGTAGAAGTAATCTCTGGATCCGACCGACCGGCACTTGCGAACAGCTTCTGCTTCGCCACGCCGCAAGAAAGACTGAGGAAAATGGCGCCGGCTGATGCCTTTATACCCGAAGACCAACAGAGATGACGTCGGGAGAAGTGCGACATCAGCCGAAGCCGGACCCGGACTTTGGAATCCGGCCGACTGAAGGGCTGCCTGACGACAGGACAACCCAGTTGTTATGACTGCAGATGCATCCATGAAGGACATCATAAAAAACAAATACACCATAAAAGATTACCCCAGGTAGCTAAAATGAGGGGTAGAAACCCAAAAGAATACCACCGAGGGGTAGGTGGGAGGGAAAACCTGACTGCAGTTGCATACCTATCGGACATCTACATTTATGGTAGGTACAAAACTGTACTATGTCCTTCAAGGATGCAACTGCAGTCCTTACATATGGGTTGAATACCATAGCCAACCTGGGGGTGGTAGGCAATAAGACAAAGATGGTGTAGCTAAAAGGCCCTGCAGGACTGCAGAAGCAAACCCTGCTCTGGATTTGGAATATAAAGGCAGGTTGTAATGTTTGGAAAATGTATGCACGGAGCTCCATGTAGCAGCTTCTAGAATGTCCTTTGTTGCCACTCCTCTTAAAAAAGCTGTGGAGGTGGCTGTAGCTCTGGTGGAATGTGGCCTGATGTCAGCTGGCACAGTTTTTCCATGAAAAGAGTAGCAGAATCGAATGCAATTTCCAATCCATTTAGAAATTGTCTGTTTGGAAATTGCTTTTCCCTGCAATCCAGCAGCATAAGCTACAAAAAGCTGGTCAGATTTTCTGTAAGACTTTGTTCTGTCCAAGTAGTAGCGCAACTGTCTGTGAATGTCCAAGGTGTGCAGAAGTCTCTCTCCTTTATTTTGAGGATTGGGAAAGAAGGTAGGCAGGTGAATAGCTTGATTCAGGGACACCCTGGATACCACCTTTGGCATGAATGACGGATTGGTTCTCAAAGAAACTCTGTCTTGATGGAAAATGAGAAATGGTTGTATTGCCATAAGGGCCTGTAGCTCAGAGACTCTTCTTGCTGAGGTTACTGCCAGAAGGAAAGCTGTCTTCCAAGACAGAAATTGCAACTCTGAAGATGCTGCTGGTTCAAAGGGAGGAAGAGTTAATTTTTCCAGCATGAAGTTGAGGTCCCATGCAGGCACTGGTGGTTTCCTTGGAGGGTTGATGTTCTTTATACCTCTTAGAAACTGTCTTAGCAATGGGTGAGAAAATACAGGCGGATCAGTGTTATATTTGGCAGATATTGCTGAAGCATGTATTTTTATTGAAGAATATGAAAGGCCATTGTGGAGCATTTCAGCCAAATATTCTAGGATCTGTGGAATGCTCATCACTGATGGGTCTTGACCCTTTTTGCTGTTCCAGATAAGAAATCTCTTCCATTTAGCGGAGTATGTTTTTCTAGTGGAAGGTCTGCGCACCTCCAGGATGATATCTTTTACCCTTTTGGAAAGTGTATCCTGAGGAATAGTCATGGAATCTTCCAAGCTGCCAGCTTCAATGTTTTCAAGCTGGGGTGTAGTGTCTTGTAATTGTGTTGTGTCAGAAGAAGTGGCCATTGAGGAAGGAGCCACGGATTGGTGTGTGTCAAGCTCCGTAGCAGTGGGTACCAGTGTTGTCTTGGCCAGTCTGGAGCTATCAGTATGACTTTCGGTTGCTCTGTCTTGATCTTTAGTAATACCTTGGTCATCAAAGGAAGAGGTGGGAAGGCATATAGTGTTAAAGCGTTCCAACTGAAGGAGAGAGCGTCCACCTTCCATGCTTGAGGATGGTATGTCCTTGTGCAAAACTTTTTCAGATGGTGATTGAGGTGGGAGGCAAAAAGATCTATGTCCGGCCTTACCCATGCTTGAGTTAATCGTAAGAAAATGTCTGGATGCAACATCCACTCGTGTGGATCCATGATGTTTCTGCTTAGGCTGTCCGCCAGAACATTGTCCTTCCCTGGTACAAACTGGGATTGTAGCTCTATTTTCAATTGTAGGGAAATATCCCAGAGATCCATTGCCAGTCTGCAAAGAGGGTAGGAATGGGTACCCCCTTGCTTGTTTATGTACCACATTGGTATTGTCTGTCTTTATTAGTAGATGGCCCTGATGCATGAACTTTTCGAAGGCCTTGATTGCATGCATCACTGCCAGCATTTCTTTTTGGTTGATGTGCAGGAGCTTTTCTTTTTGTGTCCATTTTCCTTGAATGCATCTGCCCTCCATGTGCGCTCCCCATCCATGGTCTGAGGCGTCTGTTGTTATGGTTTGACTTGTATGAGGCTTGCTGAAAGGCAGACCTTTGTTTATCTGGCTTGCTTGAGCCCACCACAGAAATTCCTTTTGAAGGCATGGAATGAGTGGGATCAATGCTTCCAGGCTGTGGCTGTGTTGAGACCATAGACTTTTTAGATACCATTGTAGTTTCCTCATATGCAGCCTTGCGTGTGGAATCAGAAGAATGCAAGATGCAATGAAACCCAGGGCCTGCAGGATTTTCCTTGCAGCCATCTGGGTGTGTGTTGCCAATTTTCTGAAGTATTCTGGTAATTGTTTTTGTTTTTCTTTTGTCAGAAACGCCATCTGGGTGTTTGTATCCAGTGTGGCACCCAGGAAAGGTATTTGTTGGGATGGCACGAGACTTGATTTTTGAATATTGACTGTGTATCCCAAGGCCTGCAGTAGGTGAATGACATTGTCCAAGTTTTTTAACAAGGCTTGTTGGCTGTCCGCTTGTATAAGGCAGTCATCCAGGTAAGGGTATATTTGTATCCCCTGAAGTCTGCAATGTGCAATTACTGATGCCAGGCATTTCGTGAACACTCTGGGCGCAGTAGATAAGCCAAAGGGCAATGCTGAGAATTGATAATGCTCTGAGCCTGCAAGAAATCTGAGGTATCTTCTGCAACTTTGTCTGATTGGGACATGCAGGTATGCCTCCTTGAGGTCCAGAGTTACCAGCCAAGACCCCTTGCCCAGCATGGGAAGGAGTTGCTGTAAAGTCAGCATTTTGAATTTTGGCACAATAAGGTAAGTATTCAGTGCGGACAAGTCCAGAATGGGTCTCCATTGGTTTTCTTTTCTTGGAACAAGGAACAGTCTTGAATAAAATCCTTGGCCTTGTTCTGCAGAAGGAACCTTTTCTATTGCTCTTATTTGAAGTAAGTTTGTTATTTGTTTGAATGCCTCTGCCCTTTGATTTGGTGGCAGGTTTGGCCTGCCATGTCTTGTTGGTAGTGTATGAAAATGGAATCTGTATCCTTTGTCTATTATGTCCAGTATCCATTTGTCCTTTGTAATATTGTGCCAATTTTGTGAGAATAAAGATAATTTTCCACCCAAAGGTGCTTCTAATTGAGCCCTGGATGGCGGAGTCAAAGTCAAGTCATTGAGATTGTCCCTGCGGAGTAGTGGAAGGTCCTGCCCCACCTCTGGTTCGGAGGCTGCCATCGACATCCTCTGTAGGAGCCTCGAGTTTGCCCTCTACCTCTGCCACATCTGTTTTTGCCTCTTTGAAATTTGTCTGTGTCTGGAAAGGACCAATGCTTAGAAGGCCAATTCCTGCTGAATCTTGGAGGCTGTACCTGGAGGAAATCTTTGACTGTTTGCACTGATTTTGCCTTTTCCTCTATTTTCTTTAAAACCTCTTGTGCAGTAGCACCAAATAGCTTATGTTTCTCTAGTGGTGCGTCTAAAAGCTTAATTTTCACATGGTCTGGCAATGTTTGTTCCTTTAGCCATGCATGTCTGCGTATGACCGCACCTGTCATTGCTGCTCTACATGAAGCTTCCAATGCATCATATCCACACTGCAGGAAATGGTTGCTAACCTGCTGTGTATTATGAACCAATTCCTGTAACCCCTTTCTATCTAATGGTTCAGGGGAAGCCAATTTCTTTTGCAATTCCTCCAACATGTATTCCTGATACTGAATCATATGAAATTGACAATTTAATGCTCGCATAGAAAGGGTGGAAGATGTGTATACTTTCTTGCCCCACCTTTCTAAAGCCCTAGAATCTCTTTCCGCAGGAAGAGGATTTTTAGCAGTAGTGGAGGAAACCCCTTTAGGTCCCTGAGAAATAGTTTTAGGGTCAGCAGTATGGCCCTTGTACAGAAATTGATGTGTGTCTGGGACCCTGTAGTACCTGTCTGGCTTGACAGGAGCAGGTGGGAGAGAGTCAGGGGAAACACTAGATTCTAAGTACACATCATCTAAAACATTTAAAACTGGAGGAATAGCTAAGGGTCTATGCTGAGGGAGCTTTAAAAATTCCCTTAGCCTTTTCCTAGAATCTGTGTAATCTTGGCCTTGCCATTTGAAGTGTTCCCTCATGGAATGAAGCATTTCCCCAAAGGAAAACTCCTCAGGAGGAGAAGCAGAGGGAATGGATTCCTCCGCATCAGAATCCTCGTAGGCCGAGAAGGCCTCCTCCTGGTAGTCTGAGTGTACAGAATCACCTGAGGCCTCATCGGAGGACTGGGGATCTACCTGCTCAACCCTAGGCCTCTTGCCTCTTGACAGAAGGTGGCGGAGAGCCTCTCTCTGGATGTGGCTGAGAACCCCTAATTAAAGAAATAAGGTCCTCAGCTAAACTTAAAATTTGAGAACCAGAAGTGGATCCCAGAGAAACAGATCTTGGAGGGAGAGACTTAGCCTGTTTGGCAGCCTTAGCACGTGTGTAGGCCTTAATGGACATAGACACTGGAGGCCTGGCAGCCCCACGTGCTGGAGTAGTCTTATCCACTGAAATGTTAGAAATATCCTGGGCTACGGTCTCAGAGGGGAGAACAGTAACCGGCACCGAGCTGGCCTCCGGTACCGAAGTAACCGATGGGGTGGTGTCGTCGGTCTGTAGCGGTTGTGAAACCGGCTCAGAAGAGACCAAGACACTCGCGGTAGGCCTAAGCGTGGTGTCGGCCAAGACCGCGGATCACGATTGTCGGTCCTTATCCTTCCGTTTTTTAGGTAAATGTGCTGTCGGAAGTTCCGACGGCATGATATAACAGAAATCTTGCCCAAAATAATCCTGTGCAAACTCTGACCGACGCCTAAGGGTGCGTTTATTGAAAGAAGCACAAGCTGCACAGGCCGAGACGTTGTGTTCTGGGCCTAGGCAGGGTAAGCAGTGAGAGTGGAAATCCTTATGAGGTATTTGTTTCCCACAAGTTAAACAATTATTAACTTTTACAGTTTTATCTGACATCGGCTGAGGCAAGAAAAAGTCCCCAACGGGGTACTTAGCTTTTTTAAAGACTTCAGTAGCTGAAAACACAGGAGCTGGTCGACCGGCACTTGCGAACTGCTTCTGCTTCGGGCGCCACGCGGCAAGAAAGACTGAAGAAGATGGCGTCGGCTGACGCTTTTATACCCCAGGCGCTCTGACGTCGGGGAAGGGGTGACATCAGCCGACGCCGGACCCAGACTTTGGAATCCGGCCGACCGAAGGGCTGCCTGAGGCAGGACAACCCATATGTAAGGACTGCAGTTGCATCCTTGAAGGACATCCCATCTGTTATGACTGCAGCTGTATACACGATGAACATTCAACATAATTTTCTGGATAAGCTTCGTCATTGGTTTTGGATCTCGACTGCCTTTCTCTGTCCTTTTCTTTGCGTTTTTTATGTACTCCGGTAGTCGGATTGCTATCCGACGACATTTCTGGGTTGTTAAATCTGTTTCCAAAATACTTTGAGGCAAAAATATACTGACGCTTAATAGTGTGTTGGTTAAATCTAGCACAAAACCGACAGCCAGGCACATTGTGATCAGGGCCTAGGCAAGGGATACAGTATAAATGGAAATCCTTATGAGGTATTTGCTTCCCACAAGTAATACAATTATTAACTTTTTCTGACATCAGAATGGAACAAGAAAAAAGTTTCCCCAATAGGGTACTTAGCTTTAGTGAAGACTTCGGTTCTGAAACTCAAACTCGAATATTTCAGTAGTCGGCTGACCGGCACTTGCGAAATGCTTCTGGTTCGGGCACCGCGCGGCAAGAAAGACTAAAGAAAATGGCGTCGCCTGCATGTTTTATACCCCTGATGACCTAACGTCATGGAAGAGGAGACAGCAACCGACGCAGGACCCAAGACTTTGGAATTCAGGCCGACTGAGGGCAATGCAAATTACCCAAATGTAATGACTGCAACAGTGGAACACAAAGAACATCTTTTTCTTTTACCAGGAAAAGATTCAGGGGCAGAACCTGGGAGAGAAAGGAGTCTGGATCTGACCATGGTAATTAAATACTCAGCCCACCTAACCAGATCCTGCTGATAGGCTTGAGAGTGGGAGTGAGAGCTAGTAAGCCTTGGCTGGGTCAAGCTGGATGCAGCCTTTCTAAGCAAGACCTTAGGCCTGAGGGTGACTTCCATGCTAGGGCCGGGTTGTGGGAGGACAACCCAAACCAGAGGATGGTGAACCAAGGTGATCTGATGATGAAAAATTCTGGGCAACCCTTCCTCAGTTAAACAACGGTTGTCAGAAGCTGGAACCTCTAAAGCATTCTGGATCCAATGGGCAAGCAAAGTCCTTCAGCTTGTGTGGAAGTAATGGAACCAGGCAGCATTTGGACTCTGAACGGGTCTCAATAGAGGCCTGTGCCACAGTCTCAGTCATCAGAGGTGACTGCAAAGGCATCTCACCTTCTTCGACAATAACAAGCTTAGGTGAACCGGCGGACAGCAAGCAAGTAGTGCTCAGTACCCTATGTCTTGGGTGTTTTTCCATCTTTCACCTAGGGCAGCCTGACTTTTACATCTTACACCAACCTCAGCCTGACCAACATTAGACACAATATGCAAATGCCCTGGCGATTCGCTAAAATCTCAGTCCTATGCTTGATAGTTCTATTATAAAACCGAGCACAGAAACAAAAGTTAGGTACGTCGCATTCCGGGTCTAAAGAAGTTACTCAAAAGAAGTAAAAGTCCCAGTGTGATATCTGCTTGCCACAGCAGAGACCGTTATTAACCTTCTCTGACATTAGTCAAAAAACATATGAAAAACTCCCTGAAGGGGTACTTCACGTTAGATGTCTTCTTTCCCTGGTGTGGACCAACCAATAAACTAACTAGCACTCTGCTTTGGGCTCCAATGACAAGAACGAACTGAGGTTATGGCACCAGCTGACTCCCTTTATACTCAGACATCTTGATGTCAGTCAGTGCATCAGTTAGCTTCAGGGGGAGGAGAAAATTCTCAGGTAGTAGGGCCAGACAGGAGCTTGCATGGCAGGAAATCCCATTAGCTACATCTGCAACAGTGAGACATGAACATCTTGCTCTGCTTTTAACTGAAGCTACAACACTGGAAAATTCTACTACAAAATTAATGAGAAGATATTGATAAAAAGGGAAGGAAAAACACTTTTATTTTAATTCTGCTTAAATATTTTAAATTGCACTTTTAGTGACCTGTGTGATGATACATTTTTGTACTTCTCTGCTTTGCTTTTTGTTTATGTTACAGCCACAAAAATTATCTATATGCATTTTTCTAGTTTGTTTTGGGATCTTAGTCTGCTAAGCTTCATTTGCAGTTGCATAACTGTTTATGCAATATACTGCATTTTTATTTCCATAAGTAGAACTGCATGTAAAAGGTAGCTCTTCATATTTTGAACCCAATGTGAGGTCTCAGTCAATCTGGTAGCTTCTTTGACAACTGTGGCAGGACTGTTATAGACAGACAGATTTGAGCCTCATTTAGTCATTTATTATAGCGTCACTGGTAAATGCAGTAGTGGCAGTATTGCTTGAGGAGTATGTTTCAGTAATTTTATTTTAATTAAATTTGCATTCCAGTGCCTTGCATTTACCTTGCTACTGTTTTTACCTCTGATCTTTGACTGTGTCCCATCTCTCCAATGAGACATTAAACTAAAGTTTCTGAAATCCTAACCACAGGACTAGAGTTCCAGTTTCAATTTTTTCCCCAACCTTCCCACTCTTCTCTTGTTGTGTTTTTTAAAGGCTGTATCTCTGGCTTCCGCTCCTTATGGTATTATGACTTCTAAAGTTGCTCCCTCCCCTCTTTTACAGCTATTATCTGTTGTGTAGCCTATTTAAGTACTTTCCTACTCACTGTTCTTCCATAAATCTATAACACTGAGTGCTCATCTAGCAAACCAGTATTATACTTCAGTAAACACCCTCACTACAAACTATCTCCTGTTTTATTTTCCCAGAGCTCCCATCTGTTTGGCGCCCTTGCCACATTCCGTGGGGGTCTGCGTTAACTGTGCTCCATCCTTGGCAGAGAACAGATTTATTTTACTGTTTTGCATTTCAGTTAACTGTTTAGAATGCTACTGCTTTATCTTTGCCAATTTTGTCGATTTTGCCTTTAAATCATTCTAACGATCCCTGACATTTGAAATTACCTTATCAAGGTAGTTTAAGTTGTTTTGCTGCAGCATTACAATCAAGAAATCTTTCTCAGTGTTATTACACCAACAGATTAGCAGTGCGCTGTATAAACACAAACACCCAGAAAGTAAATTTTATCCATTAACACCTTCCCTTAGAACTGAAACCTGTAACTTAATGTGGCTAAAACAAAGCCATTGCATGGAGACGAGCTTAGAACAGCTAGTTAGCACATTAAACATCATTACTATCAAATCTTAGCATAATCTTAGTCTAGTGCCAAACCCGAGACCATACAAGGAGATTTCTGTATAATCCAATCCACTACCTACAGTAGGATACCTAAAATACAGGTCCAGAAAATATGGATATGCGATTTCCAAATGTCTCCATCCTGAGACAATGTAGCAAGTAACTCATGTTTACAGACAACCATTTGATCCTTAAAGAAACAAACACAGTATGCAAGAGATATACATACACAATTTAACTGGGGTCAAAAATCTCATATATACACATGGTTATCAAACACACACATACGCAGATACTACATCCACCAGGGTCTACCATACACATAGACCAACGTTTGCTGGGGCACTAAAAAACAGTCTTCCCAAACCTCAAAAACTTTCTAAGCCTATAAATGTCAATACCAATCCTCAGAAATCCCTAAAGCACTCACTAAAAACACCACCAAATACCACACATACTCTACACATCCAGTGGAGCCTGAAAACAAAGCTCATAAGGAAAGCAAACACATTACCTAGGACTCTTATCACAGGGGACTCCACTGTACAACACAGAGATGGCCCCACTCACTACACTGAACAGGGAGAAGATAATGGTTAGTTGCTGATCTGGAGCCTGGATTCACCAAGTTAGACATGCACTCAAGTCACGATACGACAAGTACTAGCATTACTAGTATGATTCTATCATAGTCCATGTGAATGTCAATGACCCGAGATATAATTTCCTGGACAATATGAAGAGAAACACTGATCTGTCTGAATATGTGTCACAGGCAGGTATTAGACTTGCACTGAGCAACATTCTACCCTCACCAAAGATGATGCCACAGTACAAACAAAAGATGACCAGACTCCAATTATTGGCTTAGTTTCTGGTGTCTTTCCAGGGAGATTCAATATATATCATCATGGGAGGACATAGTTAAGCCACGGTGCTTTGCAAAGGATGATCTGCACCTGCCTCCCCCAAGTTTCTGAATATTGGCTAAAATGTTATCCACCCCTTAGAGCCTTTTTTAGGCTATGCCAAATTAACAAACCTACTGACATAGCAAATAAACCCAAAGAAACCTAAAGAAACCTAAAGGTGTTACTGCTTGATGCTAGGAGCCTAAACAAGAAACTCCACCACCCTACAAGCCCTTCTCACTCTGGAGAACATAGACATCTGTGCCATTACCGAGACATGGTTTAAATCTGCAGAAAGCACTCCAGCAGTGCAAGGCTTCAGTGTCTTCCACATATTTAGACCATTAGCTCCACAGACAAGGACAAAAGATGCAAGTGTCTCAATCTAGATTAGCAGCAAGCATAACTCTACATTGGTTAAAAAAGACTTTCCACTGGAAATCACCACAGAGACAATACCATACCACATCCTAGCAAGGAATAGGTCACCTTCTATGTCCCTAGAATCCCACAGCACGTACCTAGAGCTACTAAAGACACAAACTATTAAATAAAATACTCTATTGATGGGAGATTTCAACTATCCCGCTGTTGTTGTTCATCCGTCATTGTCAACGATGACCAAACACATCACTTCAAGGAGGTTAACTGAGTATGGTGTGTCCGTCTGTGGCTGATCAATCCGATGCAGGCTTGGAAAGCTCTGCCGCACGTTGGGCACAAGTGGTCATTTGAGTTGGTTGGCAATGAGTTGGCTGTGGATTTAGGCAGCTCACGCTTCCTCTGTGCCTCTGCGGTCCTGCTCTGCTCGTAGGAGCACTTTTGCTGATGCAGTTTCGCCAGGCGGGGTGGTCTTGCTCTAGGTTTTCTCAGAAGTCCGGATCAATGCCAAAGCTCTTCAGAGAGACTTTCAATGTATCCTTTATGTACTTTTTCTGCCCACCTTGTGTGCATTTGCCTACTGCAAGTTCACCATAAAACAGTCTCTTGGGGAGATGTGTGTCTGGCATACGTACAAGGTGGCTTGCCCACCTGACTTGGGCTCTCCTCAGCAGGGTGTAGATACTTGACAGTCCAGCTTGTGAGAGGACAGCTGTGTCTGGAATTTTGTTCTGCCAGGTAATTTTCAGCAGCTTTCTTAAGCAGTTCATATGGAAGCGATTCAGCTTTTTGGCATGATGCTCATACACAGTTCATGTCTCACAGGCATACAATAATGTAGGCAGTGTAACTGCCTTGTACACCTTCAGCTTTGTGGACAGTTTAATGCCTCTCCTCTCCTACACTGACTGCTGCAACCGTCCAAATACAGAGCTTGCCTTGGTGATGCATGCGTCTACCTCATCATCAATGTTCACAAATCTGGAGAGTGTGCTGCCAAAGTATGTAAACGTGTCAACAGCTTTCAAGATCTCACCTTCAACGGTGATAGTTGGTTCTGCATACGTCTTCTGCGGTGCAGATTGATGCAAAACCTCAGTCGTCTTGGTATTAATTGTGAAGCCAAAGTTTCTGCAGGCAGTGGAAAAGCAGTTCATACTCTGCTGCATCTGGGCTTCTGTGGGAGCACTGAGTGTGCAGTCATCTGCAAACAGGAAATTGCACAGAAAGTCCTCTTCAACCTTGGTCTTGGCCTGTAGCCTCCGCAGGTTGAACAGCCTGCCATCAGTCCTGTATCTAATCTTGATGCTGGTTTCTTCATTATTGCAGAAGCCATCTGCCAGCATGGCTGAGAACATCATGCTGAACAGCATGGGTGCCAATACACAGCCTTGCTTAACTCAGCTGGTGACTTGGAAGGCATCAGAGGAGTCTCCATCGTCCAGTACTCGAGCAAGCATGCCATCATGGAACTGGCGCATCATACTGATAAATTTGCCTGGGCAGCCAAACTTCTCGATGATCCGCCTTAGCCCCTCACGACTAACTGTGTCAAAGGCTTTAGTCAGGTCCACGGACGTTGTATAAATGTCCCTGTTTTGTTTCTGGCACTTCTCCTGAATTTGATGTGCTGCAAATATCATGTCTAGTATCCCTAGACCTTCTCTAAAGCAGCACTAACTTTCTGGCAGGTGTCCATCTTCCATGTGTTGAATGAGACGGTTGAGGAGGACTCTAGCAAGGATTTTGCCGGCAATGACCAGGAGAGAGATTCCTCTGTGGTTGTCACAAGACCGCCTGTTTCCCTTTCTCTTACAGAGATGGACAATGGAGGCATCCTTTAGCTTCTGAGGGATAACTTCCTGTTGCCACATGGTTTGGAACAGCTCGGTGAGCTTCTGTAACAAGACTGGTCCCCCTGTCTTGTAGATTTCAGCAGGAATGGGTCAGAGCCTGGTGCTTTACTACTGGAGAGAAGCTTAACTGCTTAATTAACCTCGGATTCATTTGGAGGTTCTTCCAGGGAGGTGTTAATGGCTACTTGTGGCATGCGGTCAATTATTTTAGTATTGATAGAGGAAGGCCTATTCAGGACATTGTTAAAGTGCTCAGCCCATCTTTCCAGGATGTCTTGTCAGTAAGCAGGGTGGACCCATCGGCAATGAGCAGTGGTGACATTCCAGAGGACTGGGGCCCGTAGATGGTCTTCAGGGCATCATAGAAAAGCTTGGAGTTGTTGATATCAGCATACTTCTGGATCTCATCTGCCTTTCTGCTAAGCCCCTTACAGACTGAGAAACATACACTGCCTCATACTTGCATGCACAACAATTTCTGGACTTTAACACAAATACCCTTGACCTGATAGCATGTACACCCCACCAGAGGTTCAAACAAACTGGACCTGATACTCGCCAATATGGGAGAGCACTGCCCGACCTCCCCCCTCCCTGGTGTCTTGCCTCACTGATGAGGTCAGACCATAAACCAGTCTCCTACGAAATAAATCAACTATGTAATCCCAAATAAAAAGAGAGCATGCAGGAGTGTAAAATCCACTAGTAACACAAAAACACTCCTGTAACTGACATCTGGGTGCTTGAGTCAGTTACAGGAGTGTTTTTGTGTAACTATGTAACCCCGGCAAACCTTGTAACAATTAGGATCTATTCCAAAGCAAACTACATCCTATTAAGCAATAGTTTGTCAGATGAATTGTTCACAGAGACCCTGTACAAGCATGTAAATGGCTGTATTGAGGCTGATGTACCTACTAGAAGGAAGCCCAAAACAAATTCTAAAAACAAACTACACTGGTGGAATCCTAACCTTAACAGGGTATATAACAAAAGGAAAGAGTTATGACTAAAATTAAGAACAGCAACTTCCATAATAATCGGAGCTCTCTAATAAACTCAGGAAACTAAGAAGACTAAGTCCAACAAGGTCAATTATGAGCTCAAGACAGCATCATAGGCTAAAGACAACCACAAGGCCTTCTACAGCTACGTTTGAAACCTCAAAGGCAGCACATACCAGTGTGCCAAATTGGTTGTCAGTGGTGCCACCTTCACTGAGTAGAGACACATAGTGAATTTGCTGGCAGACAAATTCAGCTCAAACTCCCCCTCGCCTTCCTCCATAGAATACCTATTAGCACAACCTCCCCAACTTTTAACAGGGAGCAGGACCTGGTGGCACTGACTAAGGTCAGAAATACAGCCTCAGTAGGCCCTGACAGTATCCCTGGATACTTCCTACATACCAACAGGACCTTGAGTCATTTTTCAACTATAGCCTCAAAAAGTACAGTTGTGTACACTTACCATAAATGTAGATGTTCGAGTATATTCACTGTTGCAGTCATCACATTTGGGTTATCTGCCTGCAGGTAGCCCTCAGCCGGCCTGAATAGAAGAGTCTTCGGATTTCTGTGTCAGATGCTGTTGCTTCTTCCAGGACGTCAGGTCATCAGGGGTATAAGACATGCAGCAGACGCCATGACAGCAGTTTTTCTTGCCCCAGATGTCAGGTGCCCCCACAACAGGAAGCAATTATATAGTATGTTACACCCCCATCAAAAAGCAAATACACAAGAAAAAATATATACCAAACAAGAAGGAAAGGTAGAGCCAAGAGAAGTCAGAGGGCTGGAGGGACGGTAACCAGGACTGCAACAGTGAACACCCTCGAACATCTACATTTATGGGTAAGTGTACAGAACTGTGCTATGTTCTTTGTATTTCACTGTTGCAGTCATCACATTTAGGTGGATTCCCAAAGCTAAGGAAGGGAGGAGGTAGGTAAAGAGTATTAGGGCCAGCTATTAAGCCCTGCAAGACTGCTGTGGCAAATCCAGCTCTGGATTTAGAAAAGATAAGCAGGTGGTAATGCTTGGTGAAGATATGTACAGAGCTCCAGGTAGCAGCTTCCAGGATGTCCCTGGTAGGGACTCCTCTGAGAAATCCCGTAGAGGTAGATGCAGCCCTGGTGGAATGCGATCTTATCCCCTGTAGGGTAGGTTTTCCATGGTGCTTGTAGCAGAAATGAATGCAATGGGCTATCCATTTGGAAATGGTTTGCTTTGAAATGACCTTCCCCTCTGCCCCTGCAGCAAAGCCAACTAGCAGCTGCTCAGATTTTCTGAGAGGCTTAGTCCTGTCCAAATGTAATCTAAGTTGTCTGTGCACGTCCAAAGAGTGCAGTATCCGTTCCCCTTTGTTTTGTGGATTAGGGAAAAAGTAGACAAATTAATGGACTGGTTTAGGGCCACACCAGACACCACCTTGGGCATAAAGGAAGGATTAGTCCTAAGGGAAACCCTGTCCGCATGGAAGACAATGAAGGGTTCCACTGCCATGAGGGCCTGTAATTCAGACACTCTTCTTGCTGAAGTGATGGCTAGAAGGAAGGTTCACTTCCAAGAAAGGAATAGCAACTCTGCTGTTACAGCTGGCTCAAAGGGGGGAAGAGTGAGCTTTTCCAATACAAAGTTGAGGTCCCAGGGTGGAGTGGGGAGTTCTGGTGCAGAATTTGTTCAGTTGGTAGTTCTGAGGGGAGGCAAAACAGGTCTACCTCTGGAGTCCCTTAGAGGTTGAATATTTTGGGTACTAGTTTCCCTTTGTGTGGGTCCATGAGATTTCTGCGCAAGTAGTCTGCCAGTGAATTCAGTTTGCCTGGCAGGAATTGAGCTTGTAGGTGTACTTGGTAGCTCAATGCTGTGTTCCACAGAGCCATGGCTAGTCTGCAGAGAGAGTAGGAGTGGGTCCCCCCCCCCCGCTTGTTTATGTACCACATAGCTGTGGTGTTGTCTGTCTTTACTAATAGTTGTCCTGGAAAAATATGGTCTTTGAAGGCTGTCAGAGCATTCTGTACAGCTAACATTTCTTTTTGATTGATATGCAGATGCATCTGTTTCGGGTTCCATTTGCCCTGAAAGCACTGTCCTGCCATGTGACCCCCCCCCCATGCATAGTCTGATGCGTCGGTTGTTAGGGTTTGGGCGGCAGGGGGTAGAGTGAAAGGGAGTCCCTTGTTGTGGTAGCAGGCCTCTGCCCACCAAAGGAACTCTGTCAGACAAGGAATGATAGGAATCATTGTTTCCAGGTCCTGAGAATGTTGACACAATAGACTTTTTAGATACCATTGGAGTTTCCTCATACGCAGTCTTACATATGGAATTAGCAGAATGCAAGAGGCCATGAACCCCAGAGCTTGCAGAATTTTCCTTGCAGATAGCTGGGTTTTTGTGGCCAATAGTTTGAAGTAGGTTGTCAAATAAACTTGTTTCTCCGGAGTGAAGAATGCCATCTGGGAAGCTGTGTTCAGGCTTGAGGAATGCAATCTGTTGGCAGGGTACTAGGTGAGATTTCTTTTCGTTGATGGTGTACCCCAGTGAGGTTAGAAGTTTCTTTACAAATGCCAGGTGTTCTAATAGCAAGTCCTGGCTTTCTGTCTGAATCAGACAATCGTCCAAGTATAGGTAAATTTGAATATTTCTCTGCCAGCAAAATGCAATGTCTGGAGCTAGACACTTTGTGAACACCTTAGGCGCAGTAGATAAGCCAAAGGGAAGTGCAGAGAACTGAAAGTGCATGAAGCCTGCCCTGAAATGTCGGTAATGTCTGCAGAATTATCTTATTGGGATGTGCAGGTAAGCTTCTTTTAAGTCTAGGGTTGCCAGCCAGGCATCCTTGGCTAGCATAGGAAGAAGCTGTTGAAGAGTTAGTGTTTCGAATTTTGGAACCACCAGAAAGGTGTTGAGAATAGAGAGGTCCAGGATAGGATGCCAGAAATTTTCTTTTCTGGGTACCAGAAAAAGTCTTGAATAAAAACCTTGCCCCCTTTGTTCTGCTGGGACTGGTTGAATAGCCCTGATACTGAAGAGAGAGAGAATCTGCTGTTGGGCCTCCGCCCATTGATTTGGGGGGAAGTCTGGCCAACCACTTGGGGGTTGGTAGTGTGTGGAAGTGAAATCTGTATCCTTGGAAAACTATGTTCAAAACCCATTTGTCCTGGGTAATGAGTTTCCAGTTTTTTGCATGCAGGGCGAGCTTTCCTCCTAAGGGAGCAAATAGTTGAGCAGGGCTTGGAAGGATTAAGGTTAAGTCATTGTGCCATTTTTTCCGTAGGGGGTGGCTTACTACTCCCTGCTTTGGAAGTGGGAGCCCCCCACTGCTTAGATCTGTGCATAGCCTGAGACTGAAGTCTTGGTGGTCTGCTGTTACTGGGTTTGGACTCAGAAGGCCTGGAAGGGACTGGAAAGGACCAGTTCTTTGAAGGCCAATGCCTACTGAATCTGGGAGGCTGTACTTGTAGGACATCTTTAACAGTTTGCATAGATTTAGCTTTTTCCTACATCCTTTTGAGGACGACTTCTGCTTTGTCACCAAAAAGGCAGTCTTGGTTTAAGGGTGCATCCAGTAATTTAGCTTTAACATGATCTGGCAAGTTTTGTTCCTTAAGCCAAGCATGCCTTCTAAGTACAGACCCAGTGACAGCAGCCCTGCAAGATGTTTCTAAAGCGTCAAAACCACATTGCAAAGTATGTTTACCGACCTGTTCTGCAGAATGCATTGAATCTTGCAAGTCTTTGTTTTCAGCACAGTCAGGAATCAAGATAAACATAGTCCCATAATATGCTGCTGATATACTTTAACATATGAAATTGGCAATTTAAAGCCCTAATGGCCAAAGTAGCAGAAGCGTATACCTTCTTACCCCATCTGTCTAAGGCTCTAGAATCTGTATCAGAAGGGGTTGGATTTTTGGCAGCAGTAGCCTTAATGCCTTTTGGTTCTTGGGACATGGTCTCCGGAACCACAGTAGGATTCTTGAAGAGGAACCTGTGAGAATCAGGTACTCTGTAGTACCTGTCCAGTTTTCTGGGAGCTGGTAGTAAACTGTCTGGGGTAAGGCTAGATTCCTAGAAAACATCATCTACAATAGCCAGAACAGGATGGATAGCTAGAGACCTGTGTTTAGGCAGGAGTAAGAATTCCCCAAGTCTCTTTTTGGACTCAGAATAGTCCTGGCTTTCCCAGTGGAAATGCTCCCTAAGGGTATGCAAGGTTTCACCGAAAGAAAAATCTTCTTGAGGGGAAGCAACGGGAATGGAATCCTCTGCATCAGAATCCTCATAAGTAGATAAGAGCAAATCCTGGTAATCAGAAGGAGCAAAGATATCAGATTCCTGATCAAAAGAATCAGAAAGAAAATCAGTTCTAGGTCTCAGAGGGGTCCCCTAATTACGGTAATAAGGTCTTCAGCCATTCTAAGCATTTGTTTTTGAGGCATATGGGCCTGTGCCTGCAGTTTGGTCGTCAGTTTTCTAGGTGTAGTGCGAGTTTTAGGCCTGAGGAATTCGGTACCTCTAGTTGGAAACGATGCCATCAGTTTAACATGAAAGTCTGTAGGCCTGAATACACCCTCAGAAGCCGGTGCCTGCACAGTGGCTCTGGACCCATCCAAGGTAGAGACATCAGCAGGTTCCATAGTCGAAGAAGCATCTCGTGGCATACCAGACTCCGAATGGGTCTCAGTAGAGGCCTGCGAATCTGTAATAGCAGTTATCAGGGGCTGCGAAAGTGCCTCACCGAGAACTGGCGGACTGGAGACTAGCTTAACAGAAGCGTCATCAGCAGTTTTGGACCTATGCGGTCTGTCTTTATCCTTACGTTTTTTCAGAATATTGCTAGTCAGATGGCTTAACTAAGCCATTTTGAAGTACGAAGATAGAGAACGAAAGTATTTTGCTACAAAAATAGCCCGACGACGAATAGTTCAGGCGTTGAACAAGGCATAAAACTGACAGTGAGGGATGTCGTGGTTTGGGCCTAAACAGGTGATGCAGTAAGAATGAAAATCTCTATGAGGTATTTGCTTTCCACAGGCAAGACAATTGTTAATTTTTTCTGACATCGGTTAGAGCAAGAAAAAAGGATTCCCAATGGGGTACTTATCTTTTTTGAAGACTTCGGGTCTGAAACTCGAAAATGAAAATTTCAGGAGACAGCCGACCGGCACTTGCGAACTGCTTCTGTTTTGGGCACCGCACGGCAAGAAAGACTGATGTAATGTCGTCTGCATGTTTTATACCCCTGATGTCATGGAAGAAGCGACAGCATCAGACACAGAAATCCGAAGACTCTGGTATTCAGGCCGGCTGAGGACTACCTGCAGGCAGATAACCCAAATGTGATGACTGCAACAGTGAAACACGAAGAATATCAGGCTTTCTACCATAAGAATGAAAGACTGCAGCAGTTATCTCACTTCACAAGGGTGGACTATCAACTAACCCCGGAAACTACTGTCCTATCAGTCTGGCTAGTCTAATATGCAAAGCCATGGAATGAATCAGAGGAATAATTACCAAATACATGGGCAACCTTTAGACACTAGACTCAACCCAGTTTGGCTTTGTCAAGGGAAAGCCATACCTACTAAAACTGGTGGACGTCCTTGAGAAGGTCACCAAGGCAATGAGTGAGGGGGAAATGGTGCATACCACCTACCTGGACCTAGCTAAGGCATTTGATACAATTCCCCAACTCGGGAACGGTTGGCAAACTCACTGAACTGGCCATAAGCCCCTACATAACTTACTGCAATGACCCAAGAAGTCAGGATTGGTGAAAAGTACAGTTGCGTACACTTACCATAAATGTAGATTGTTAGAGTGTATTCGCTGTTGCAGTCATCACATTTGGGTTATCCTGCCAGGGGTAGCCCTCAGTCAGCCCGAATACCAGAGACTTAGTATTTCTGCGTTGGTTTCTGTTGCTCCAGGACTGACGTCAGATCATCAGTGGTATAAAAATCAGGCAGCTGACACCATTACATCAGTTTTTTTGCCCTGTTAGAAGCCCCCCAAATAGGGAGCTAGGTTATGGTGGAAGAACACCACCAGTAGAAAGTAAATACCAAAAAATCCCTGTAAGGAGAGAGGAAGAGAGAGAGAGTGAGAGACAAGGGGTAGGAGGGGGGAAACCAGGACTGCAACATTGAATACACTCTAACATCTACATTTATGGTAAGTGTACACAACTGTACTATGTTCTTCATGTTTCACTGTTGCAATCATTACATTTGGGTTGATTCCCAAAGCTGAAGAAAAGGGTGAAGGCAGTCAAGAAGACTGTGGGCTGGCTAGAATGCCCTGCAAGACTGTGGTGGCAAAGCCTGCCCTGGATTTGGAGATGATAGGCAGGTGGTAATGCTTGGTGAAGGTATGAACAGATGTCCAATGTTGCAGCCTCCAGGATGTCCTTGGTGGGGACCCCTCTGAGAAAGGCTGCAGAGGTGGAGGTTGTCTAGTGGAATGGGTCCTGACCCCCTTTGGTGGTTGTTTCCCATGCTGTCTGTAGTAGAAATGGATGCAGTGTGCTATCCATTTGGAGACTGTTTGGATATGGCCTTGCCCTCTGCTCCTACTGCGATGCTGACTTGGTCAGTTTTTCTGAAAGATTTAGTCCTGTCCAGATACAATCTGAGCTGACTGTGCACATCTACAGAGAGTGCAGAATCCTTTCCCCCTTGTTTTTTGGGTTAGGGAAAAAGGTGGGCAAATGTATGGCTTGGTTGAGAGCTACACGGCTTTAGGCATGAAAGATGGGTTAGTCCCGAGTAAGATTATCAGCATGGAAAATGATGAAGGGCTCTATAGCCATGAGTGCTTGTAGCTCTGATACTCTTCTGGTTGAAGTAATGCCCAGAAGCAAGGCTGATTTCCAAGAGAGAGATTTTAACTCTGCTGAAGCTGCAGGTTCAAAGAGGGGTAGGGTGAGCTTTTCCAACAGAAAGTTATGGTTCCAAGCTGGGGTAGGAGCTCTTCTGGGTGACCTTAAGTTGTTAGCCCCTTGTAGGAAGTGTTTGATGAAAGGGTGTGAGAAGAGAGAGAAGGTTCTGTGCTGTAACGAGCAGAGATGACAGGGGCATGAATTTTAATAGAAGAGAAGGATAGACCCCTGTGCAGTAGGTCTGCCAGGTAATCCAGGATGAGATGTAGGGAGGGCTGTGCCGTTCTGGCTCCCTTAGCATGGATCCAGGTGCAAAACCTTTTCCACTTCTCAGCAAATGATTTCCTAGTGCTGGGGCATCTGGCCTGATGGATAACATCTAGGACTTGTTTGCTTAGGCTGGCAGCTTGAGGGGTGGTCAGGGAATAAGCCAGGATGCCAGGTTGAGGGTCTGCAATTGGGGATGCATGAATTCTCCATTCCCCTGCATCAGGAGTGTTGGGATCTGTGGTAGGTGTCATGGTGGCAGGGGTGACAGTGCTGGCATGACCAGTCTGGGCAATCAGGATTGCCCTCGGGTTTTCCTCCCTTATTTTGCGCAGTACCCTTGATATGAGTGGTAGAGGGGAAAATGCATAGACTGAGAGGTTTAACCACTGAAAAAATAGAGCATCCACTTTCCAGGCCTTGCTGCGATGTTCCCTGGTGCAGAATTTTCTAAGCTGACGATTGTAGTGGGAGGCAAACAAGTCGACCTTCGGGGTGCCCCATTTCTGGGTTACAAGGGTGAAGGTTCTGTAGTCTAGCTGCCACTCATGTGGGTCTAGCAGGTTTCTGCTTAAGTTGTCTGCCAGAGTTTAGAGAGCCTGACAGGAATTGTACTAGCAGGTGTAGTTGCATGGCTGATGCTGTGTGCCAAAGGGACATGGCGAGCCTGCAGAAAGGATAAGAGTGAATCCCTCCCTGCTTGCTGATATACCATATCACTGTAGTGTTGTCTGTTCTGATCAGTAGAGGCCACACGGAGAGTAGGAGTCTGAAGGCTGTCAGTGCATGCTGAACAGCTAACATCTCTTTTTGGTTGATGTGCAGATGTATTTGATTTGGGCTCCAATGGCCCTGAATGCACCTGCCATCCAGGTGTGCATCCCAGGCATAGTCTGATGCATCTGTGGTGAGAGTCTAGGCGGCGTGGGGTTGTGAGAAGGGAAGTCCCTTGTGGTTGCAAGCTGCTGCCCACCAAAGAAAAGCTTTCCTTAAACAAGGTATCATTGGTATGAGAGTTTCCAGGTCTTGAGAGTGTTGACACCAAAGGCTTTTTAGTTTGCAGTAGTTTCCTCATATGCAGTCTGGCATATGGAATGAGTAGGATGCAGGAAGCCAAGAACCCTAGAGCTTGCAGGATTTTCCTTGCGGTTAACTGGGTTCTGGTGGCTAATTGAGAGAAGTAGCCTGTCATGAAGGCTTGTGTTTCTGGAGTAAGGAATGCCATCTGGGATGGAGTGTCCAGACTTGCTCCCAGGAATACAATTTTTTGTGTGGGGACTAGTTTTGATTTGTTTTTGTTGACAGTACACCCCAGGGAGGTCAGTAGGTCCTTTACAAAAGTCAGGTGCTGTAACAGCTTTTCCTGACTGTTTGCCTGAATCAGACAATCATCTAAGTATGGGTACATTTGAACATTTCTTTGTCTGCAAAAAGCAATGGCGGGAGCCAGGCATTTTGTGAAAACTCTGGGAGCAGCGGATAAGCCAAAGGGAAGCACAGAGAACTGAAAGTGCATAGATCCTGCCCTGAAACTAAGGTATTTCCTGCATGATTCCCTGATTGGGATGTGTAGGTAGGCCTCTTTTAGGTCTAGGGTGGCTAACCAAGCATCCTTGGAAAGCATTGCTAGAAGTTGTAGGGTATGCATTTTGAATTTTGGTATCACTAAAAAGGTGTTTAGAATGGATAGATTGAGGATGGGGCATCATGTGCCCTCTTTTCTAGGTACCATGAAGAGTCTGGAGTAGAAACCTTGGCCTATCTGTTCTGCAGGAATATGCTGTATTGCCCTCATGGAGAGCAGGGAAAGGACTTGATTTTTGGCCTCTGCCCACTGGTTTGGAGGAAGATCTGGGGACCCTTTTGGGGTTGACGGAGTGTGGAAATACAATTTGTATCCCTGGGACACTATGTTGAGGACCCATTGGTCATTGGTAATAGTGGCCCAGTTGCTTCTGTGGAAGGAGAATTCTCCTTCTAGGGGCACAAGCAGGTGGGCAGAGGTAAGGGGTGGAGGTGTAAAGTAGTCATGCGTTCTTACCATAAGGGGGTGGCTTTGCACTCCCTGTATTGAAGAGGAGGAACTCCATTGCTTGGATTTCTGCATTCCCTTGGGCTACTGTCTGGGGGGGGGGGGGTCTGCTTCCCTTGGGTATGGGCTGAGCTGGCCTGGAGGGGGCAGTAAAGGACCAATGCTTGGAGGGGCAATGCCTACTGAACCTCAGAGGCTAGACCAGTAAGAAGTCTTTAACTGTCTGCATAGATTTAGCTTTTTCTTCCATCTTTTTTAAGCCCTCTTCTGCTTTGGTGCCAAATAAGTTATCTTTGTTCAATGGTGCGTCCAATAATTTGGATTTAACATGGTCTGGTAAAGTCTATTCCTTAACCAAGCATGCCTTCTAAGGACAGAACCAGTGACTGCTGCCTTGCAAGATGCTTCTAGGGCGTCAAAGGCACATTGCAAGGTGTGCTTAGTTACTTGACTTGCAGAATGCATTAGCTCTTGTAATTCTTTATTTTCTGCACAAGCAGGAAAGGAAGATTTTTTTTGTTTGAGGAGTTCCATGGTATGCTGCTAATATTTCAGCATGTGGAATTGACAATTTAATGCTCTAACAGCAAGAGTAGCAGAGGTGTATACTTTTTCATCCCATCTGTCTAAAGCTCGGGAATCCCTGTCTGAGGGGGTGGGATTCTTAGCTGAAGTTGCTTTAATTCCTTTAGGTCCTTGAGAGATGACCTCTAGGTCAGCAGTAGGATTTTTGAAAATAAATTTGTGAGAGTCAGGGACTCTAATACCCATCAGGTTTCCTGGGAGCAGGAGGAAGGGTGTCAGGAGTCAAACCGGATTCCATAAAAACATCATCCAAAACATCCAGGACAGAGGGAATGGCCAAAGGTCTGTGCTGTGGTAAATCTAAGAATTCCCAGAGTCTCTTTTTTGACTGAGGATCGTCTTGACATTCCCATTGGCAATGTTCCCTTAAAGTATGAAGGGTTTCCCTAAATGAAACATCCTCGGCTGGAGAGGCAGAAGGAATGGATTCCTCTGCATCAGAATCTTCATAAGCAGAGAGGGGTTGCATATCTTCATATTTGGATGCATCAGAGTCATCGGACTCCTGTTCAGATAAAACTACTGGGGACAAGCCTCTTTCTTTTGGAAGGGCTAGCCTGGCATCCCCTAATAAGCATAATAAGGTCTTCCGCCATTTTAAGCATTTGAGATTGAGGCAAGGAAGCAGGTGCCTGAGCTTGGGTCGTTGTTTTTTTGGGTGTGGTTTGTACCCTGGGCCTTAGAAACTCTGTAGTTTTAGAAAGAACTGAAGACGCGAAAAAAGTCGGTCTGTGTAGAGTATTAGTAGTGCAAAGTACTTCCTCGGAAGCCGGTGCCTGCTCAGCGGCTCCAGACCCATCCAAGGTAGAGACATCCGCAGGATCCTTAGTAGAAGAAGAGTCTCGCGGCATACCAGACTCCGAAAGGGTCTCAGTAGCAGCCTGAGAATCCACAGAAGCAGGCAGCGGGGGCTGCGAAACTGCTTCACTGAGGACTGGAGAACTGGCGACTAGCTTAGCAGAAGCATCGTCGGCAGTTTTGGACCTGTGTGGTCTGTCTCTGTCTTTATCCTTTCATTTTTTTCAGAAGATCGGTAGTCAGATGACTTACCAAAGCCATATCGGAATTTGAGGACTGAGAGCGAAAATATCTAGCTACAATAAGGTCCCAACAACGTATAATTCTGGCGTTGAACAAAGCATAAAAGCGACAGCAGGGGACGTTGTGGTCTGGGTCTAAACAGGTGATGCAGTAAGAATGGAAATCTCGGTGTGGTATTTGCTTTCCACAGGCGAGAAAATTGTTAACTTTTTCTGACATCGGTTAGAGCAAGAAAAAATGATCCCCATTGGGGTACTTAGCTTTAGAAGACTTTAATAATTCAGAAATGAAAACTCAGGTAGCGGCTGACTGGCACTCATGTGAAAGTACAGTTTTGTACCTACCATAAATGTAGATGTCCGAACTGGATAGCATCTGCAGTCATAACAAATGGGTTGTCCTGTCGTCAGGCAGCCCTTCGGTCGGCCGGATTCCAAAGTCTGGGTCCGGCTTCGGCTGATGTCGCACTTCACCCGACGTCATCTCTGCTGTTCTTCGGGTATAAAGGCATCAGCCGACGCCATTTTCCTCAGTGTTTCTTGCCCCAGATGCCAATTGCCCTCTTGGAAAGCTAAATTTTGGATAAATGCCAATGTTTCCAAAATAGTAGAAGGCAAACACAAAAAATAAACATGTATGTACATATATACAAACAAATACACCATAAGAGACTCCCCCCCAGCTAGCTATTAGGAGGGTAAATAGCCTAGGAGTACCGCAGAGGGGAAGGAGGGAGGGTAATCCTGACTGCAGATGCTATCCAGTTCGGACATCTACATTTATGGTAGGTACAAAACTGTACTATGTCCTTCATGGATGCATCTGCAGTCATAACAAATGGGTAGAATACCATAGCCAAACTAGGGGAGGAGGAATAATAATTATGGTGTAGTCAGGATCCCTTGCAGTACAGCAGTGGCAAACCCTGCTCGGGATCTAGAATATAGAGGTAAATTATAATGCTTGGCAAATGTATGCACGGAGGTCCAAGTAGCCGCCTCAATAATGTCCTTGGTTGCCACTCCTCTTAAGAAAGCTGTGGTAGTGGCTGTAGTCCTTGTAGAATGAGGTCTTATGTTCTGTGGAATTGGTTTTCCATGGTAGGAGTAACAGAATCTTATGCAATTTCCTATCCATTTGGAGATTGTCTGTTTGGAAATTGCTTTTCCTTCCCTTCCTGTTGCATAGGCCACAAAGAGCTGGTCAGTTTTTCTGTTACCTTTGGTTCTGTCCAGGTAGTAGCGTAACTGTCTGTGTACATCCAAGGTATGCATTATTCTTTCACCTGTGTTTTGTGGATTGGGAAAGAAGGTAGGTAGGTGGATTGCCTGGTTTAAAGACAATCTGGATACCACCTTAGGCATAAATGTAGGATTAGTTCTCATGGAGACCCTATCTTGATGGAAGATTAGGAAGGGTTGCACTGCCATTAAGGCCTGTAGTTCCGAAACCCTCCTTGCTGAAGTAATAGCCAGTAGGAAAGCAGTTTTCCATGACAGGTGTTGTAGATCTGCTGTTGCTGCTGGTTCAAACGGAGGGAGTGACAACTTTTCTAGTACAAAGTTCAAGTCCCATGCTGGCAATGGTGGTTTCCTAGGAGGTTTTACATTCTTGATCCCTCTGAGAAACTGCCTGAGTAGAGGATGTGAAAAGACATGAGGATCAAAGCTGTATTCTGCTGAAATAGCTGATGCATGTATCTTGATGGAGGAATAGGACAGGCCTGTATGTAGAAGCTCTGCCAAGTACTCCAGAATGTTAGCAATATCTATGTTCGACACATATTTTCCTCTTTCAGTACTCCAAATGACGAACCTTTTCCATTTTCCTGCATAGTTCCTTCCTGTTGAAGGTCTGCGGGCTTCAAGGATAATGTCTTTAACCCTTTGTGAAAGGTCTGGGTTAGTTACTGTCATGTGATGTTCCAGGCAGTCAGTTGCAACTTTTTAGGTTTGGATGTATGATGTTGTAGTTGTTCTGAGTTAACATCAGAGGCATCAGGGGTATTGACCACATTTTCTCCCGAGACATGCTTCTCAGCAATGGGTACCAGTGTTGTCTTGGCCAGTTCGGAGCTATCAGAATTATCCTTGGACGTTCCTCTTTGATTTTCAGTAGTACCTTGTGCATCAAGGAAGAGGTGGGAATGCATATGCTGTCAGGCCTTTCCAGCTGAAGGATAGAGAGTCCACCTTCCATGCAAGTGGGTGGAATGTCCTTGTGCAGAATTTTTTGAGCTGGTGATTTTGTGGGGAAGCGAATAGATCTATTTGTGTCATTCCCCATTTCTTTGTGATGGCCTTGAAGATGTCCGGGTGTAGCATCCATTCGTGAGCATCCGAGGTGGTTCTGCTTAAAATGTCTGCTAGGGTGTTCTCTTTTCCCGGTACAAATATTGCCTGTAACTGGATGTTGTAGCTGAGAGCCAGATTCCAAAGGTCCAAAGTCATTCTGTATAGGGGGTAAGAATGAGTGCCTCCCTGTTTGTTGATGTACCACATGACTGTGGTGTTGTCTGTCCTTATCATCAGATGGCCTTCTTTGAGGAATGGTCTGAATTTTAGGATTGCCAGTTTTACTGCCAACATTTCTTTTTGGTTTATGTGCAGGTGCAGTTGGTCCTGAGTCCACAGTCCTTGTACGCATTTGTCCAGCATGTGTGCCCCCCATCCTAGGTCTGAGGCATCCGTTGTGATGGTTTGGTTTGCTCGAGAGTTGTGGAATGGTAAGCCTGGGTTTGACTGGCAGGCTCGAGCCCACCATAGGAACTCCTGTTTTAAGCATGGGATTAGTGGTATTTCTGTTTCTAAGCTGTGCCTGTGTTGAGACCATAAATTCTTTAGGTACCACTGTAACTTTCTCATATGCAGTCTGGCATGTGGTACCAAGATTATGCATGATGCCATGAAGCCCAAGGCCTGCAGAACTTTTCTTGCTGTTAGTTTGTTCTGCTTTGTTAATGCCAAGAAGTAAAGAGGGAGTTCTTTTTGTTTTTCTGCAGTTAGGAATGCCATCTGTTTTACTGTGTCCAATTCCGCGCCCAAGAAAGTTCTTGTCTGGGATGGTATCAGTCTTGACTTTTGAAAATTGACTGTGTATCCCAGGGCTTGTAGCAAGTAAATGACCCTTTGTAAATCTGTTGTCAGCTTGCTTTTGTTGTCCGCTTGTAACAGGCAGTCGTCCAGGTATGGATAAATTTGGATTCCCTGTACTCTGCAGTGTGCGATTACTGATGCCAGGCATTTTGTGAATACTCTGGGCGCAGTAGATAAGCCAAAGGGCAATGCTGAGAATTGATAATGCTCTGATCCTGCAAGAAATCTGAGGTATCTTCTGCAATTTGGTCGAATGGGGACGTGCAGGCATGCCTCCTTGAGATCTAGAGTTACCAGCCAACACTCCTTGCCCAGCATGGGAAGAAGTTGCTGTAGGGTCAGCATTTTGAATTTTGGGACAATGATGTATGTGTTTAAGATGGACAGGTCGAGAATAGGTCTCCAGTTTTTTCTTTTCTTGGTACTAGGAAGAGTCTGGAGTAGAATCCTTTGCCCTGTTCTGTTATTGGTACCCTTTCCACAGCTCTCATCTTTATTAATTCTGCTGTCTGGTGCAGGGCTTCTATTTTTTGATTTGGGGCAGGTTTGGCATTCCTCTTTTTACTGGTAAAGTGTGGAAGTGGAACCGGTAGCCTTGGTCTATGGTTTGCAAAATCCACTTGTCTTTTGTAATATAGTGCCAATTTTTCGAGAATAAGGCTAACTTTCCGCCTAATGGTGCTGCTATTTGCTCCCTGGTAGGCGGAGTCAGAGCCAAGTCACTGTGATTGTCCTGTTGCAGTGGCAGTGGTTGCGTCTGTGCCTCGGTTATTGCCTAGCCACTGTCGTCCTCTGTAGGCACCTCCTCTGGATTGATTTCTGCCCCTAGAGCATCTGTTCCTGCCCCTTTGGGATCTTGTGGAGTCAGGAAAGGACCAATTTTTGGCAGGCCAGTTCCTGCTAAACCTTGGGGGCTGAACCTGTAGGAAATCTTTAACTGTTTGTACAGATTTTGCCTTCTCTTCCATTTTCTTCATTACCTGCTGGGCAGGTTCCCCAAATAGACTGGCCTTATCCATAGGAGCATCCAATAGCTTAGCTTTAACATGATCCGGCAAGACCTGTTCTTTCAACCATGCATGCCTTCTTATCACTGTGCCAGTCATGGCTGATCTAAATGAAGCCTCCAGTGCATCATAGCCACATTTTAAAGAATGGTTACTAACCTGTTGGATGTTACTCACCATTTCTAATACATATTTCTTATCTAAAGATTCATCAGAGGACAGCTTTTTAATTAACTGATCAAGCATAAACTCTTGGTATTGGATCATGTGAAACTGACAGTTTAAAGCTCTAGCAGAGAGAGTAGCAGAGGTGTAGACTTTTTCCCCATCTCTCTAAGGACCTGGATTCCCTTTCAGAGGAATAGGGTTTTGCTGTGGTCGAGGCTACTTCCTTAGGCCCCTGGGATATAGTTTCGGGGTCTGCAAGTGGGGCCTTGTATAGGTGGTGATGAGTATCTGGCACCCTGTAAAATCTATCTGGTTTGGCAGGGGCTGGAGGTAAAGAATCAGGAGCAGTGCAGACATCATTAAATGCATCGTCCACAACAGATAGGACAGGAGGTATAGCTAAGGGCCTATGTTGTGGTAAGTGCAGAAAAGTCCTAAGCCTTTTTCTTGAATCTGAGAAATCTTGTCCCTGCCATTGGAATTGTTCTCTCATGGCATGTAAGGTTTCCCCAAAGGAGAATTCCTCTGGTGGAGAGGCAGCTGGAATGGATTCTTCAGCATCTGAATCTTCATAATTGGAAAAAGGAGCCTCTGGCTGGTCTGTAATGTCTGAGTCATCCGCAAGAATCATCAGAGGACACAGGCTCGGGGGCTCTGCTCTAGGTCTCTTTTCTGGGGCTGAGAGGCCCTGTCTGGGTGAGATTGGGATCCCTAATTAAGGATATTAAATCTTCTGCCAAAGTAAGCATTTGAGAACTAGAAGTGGGCCTGAGTGAGGGAGGTTTAACAGGCACTGATTTAGCTGATTTGGCTGCTTTAGCCCTGGCAAAGGCCTTAATAGACATGGCTGCAGGAGGCCTAGCAGCACCACGTGCTGGGGTAGAGCTATCCAAGGGGATGGTGTCTGATAGATCAGTAGGAACCACAGTTGTAGGCAAAATTTCTGAGGCTGATTCAGATAAGGTAGCAGGAGCCTCAGTAGTAGTCATGGATTCGGCTGAAGATTGACCAGTTTTCTCGGTTTCGGCCGAAACCGAGACACTCGCGGCTTGCTTAACCGTGGTTTCGGCCAAAACCGCGGACCGCGAGTGTCGGTCTTTTTCTTTGCGTTTTTTAACAATTTGGGTAGTCGTAGGATCCGACGGCATAATGTAAGCAAAATCTGAGCCGAAAAACTGTTCAGCAAACTCCGACCGACGCCTAAGCATTCGTCGGTTGAAGGAAGCACAGGCCGAACAGGCTGCTACGTCGTGGTCTGGGCCTAAGCAAGGCAAACAGTAAGAGTGGAAATCTTTATGAGGTATTTGTTTCCCACAAGTTAAACAGTTATTGACTTTTTCTGACATCGGCTGAGGCAAGAAAGAGTCCCCAACGGGGTACTTAGCTTTTTAGAAGTCTTCGAAGTAGTATTCGGTAGTAGTAATCTCTGGATCTGACCGACCGGCACTTGTGAACAGCTTCTGCTTCGGGCGCCACGCGGCAAGAAAGACTGGGGAAAATGGTGTCGGCTGATGCCTTTATACCCGAAGAACAGCAGAGATGACGTCGGGTGAAGTGCGACATCAGCCGAAGCCGGACCCAGACTTTGGAATCCGGCCGACCGAAGGGCTGCCTGATGACAGGACAACCCATTTGTTATGACTGCAGATGCATCCATGAAGGACATCTGCTTCTGCTTCAGGCTCTTTGGCAAGAAAGACTGATGTAATGGCGTCGGCTGCCTAATTTTATACTACTGACAACCTGACATCAGTCCTGGAGCGACAGCAACTGACACAGAAATACTAAGCCTCTGGTATTCGGGCCGACTGAGGGCTAGCCCTGGTAGGATAACCCAAATGTGATGACTGCAACAGTGAAATACGAAGAACATCCACATTCACTAACAGACTGGTCATCAGAGGGGTATCTCAGGGCTGCGTGCTGGGACCATTCTTATTTGGCATCTAATTTGCACAAGTAAAGGCTACTGTCAAGGGCCTTTGGCTTACCTAGTTCGCAGATGACTGCAAATTGGGAGCTATCATGGATTCTCCCATGACAAAAACATTTTACAAGGGGGTCTAACACAGACAAATGACTAGTGCCAAAATCACAGATTAAAAAAAAAATCAGCTCCAAGAACTGTATTACAATGCCTTTTGGGAAAACTGCCACCCAGGCTAATTACTCCATTGATAACACACCCCTAAGAGTAGTCAGGGATCTGGCAACATATGAAGACAATAATCTGACCTTTGACCAACATGTGGACAAGGTAGAAATGTAATCATTCTATTTCGCCCAACTGATAAGGGCATAACGTCTAGGTCCAAGGAAGTCACAGTGCCAATTTATTCTGCCATTATCAGACCCATCATTAAGTAACATGCCCCCTTTGGCATGTTACCACACCAGACATATGCAAAAGTTGGAATGCTCATCAAAATCCCTTACCAGCAGTATCCAGGGTATAACGACACTGTCATATAAGGATTGCTTTAAATGCCTATCTGTATACTTTTTCTCCAAGTTACTACTAAGCAATCTATGCCTGGCAAACAGGCATCTTGGGATCCAGCTCTGATGGACCTTTTGCACAGCTACAAAATGAACAGCATTAGATCAAAGGATTTGAATTTTGCTGGTCACATAAGTAAGACATGTTGGCAAGACAGATATGTCTCTGAGAGGATCCCCATGCTCTAGAACAGGCTCCCCATCCATGTGAAGCAGAGTCCATCTCTAACTATACTTAAGTGTAACCTTGACCAATGGATAGGAAACTGGAAATTTACCCCAGGTCTGCCCCCCCCCCCCAAGTCTCTGACAGACAAAGGCAGGCACAATAATACTCAAACTAACATACTCCCCCTACATAACTTCTAGCAATTTCCTAGCGTAGTCTCCCCCCTCCTAATAGACACCCTCTTTACATAAGGACACAACTAGGTTGTACTGAAAGGCCCTGGTGGTTGTTAGCCTAGTATATATCTATGAATGGAAATGAAAGCCTCAAAAGGAAACTGAAAAGTGATTAGGAAAAGAGATCAGATATTGTATTAGAATAGTAAAACTGGTAAAACTCTGTTAGACACCTATAGATGCTACCAAATCCAGAAAGTTTTAGGATTTTTGCATGGCAATGTTTACATAAAACCATTTCCCAATCAGACTCCAAAACGTACTCAAAGGTACTTATTAGGAGATGCGAGACTGGTGAACAGGAGGACTGGAATCATATCTTCTGGACCCGTACTGAAGTGTAAACATTTAAGCATAACCTGGAAAACTTATTAGAAGAGCTATTTAAATGTAGTACAGAAATATCTACGACTACCTTTATCCATCATTATGGCTGGAACACACTGACTAATAGCAGAGAGCCTTGATGAGCCTAACAACATCAGCAGCTAAAAAAAGCAAGAACTACAACTGTATCAGAACTTCAAGAAGTTAAAATACTCTGGACAAGATTTCAGACTTAGCAGAAAAAAAAGAAAGAGAAAGACAAATGGAAACATATTAATAAATGGCTCCCATGGCTGCAATACAGAAACAATCAGGTAGGAGAGGCAAACACAAATGTCCAATTTAATACAAATAAACTCCCGCAGCCAGGACGAGGACAGAAATGTACTTAAAAAGATATGCTATTGTGAGCTGTTATATTAAATCATCAACTTGATATACAAAGAAATAATGTGTGTATTAGAATAAGAATACCCTAAGGTTTTATATACTGTATGATGTAAACTTTGCTTGTCTATACAAGTTTTTACAATTTAAAAAAATACAAGGTTTTCCAAACATTAAACGTGGTTGACAAGGTAAATATTGGTGAAAATCTGTCTATCCCTTCTGTTATAAACATCTTTGCCTTATTTAGAACAGTAAGCCAAATATTACTTTTATCAGCCCTCATCAATTTTGTCACCCTTCTCTAAGCTTGTTTTACAGACTCCTCCTATGTTCTACTTTTGCCTTATTTAGAACAGTAAGCCAGACATTTTTGTCACCCTTCATTTGTCATCCTTTTCTGAAAGTCTTGGACCAGCCTAACATAACTCCTTAAGTACAACCTCCTGAAAGAATGCACTACTTTGAAAATTGTTCCTCTAGCTCAGCACCCAAGCACCATGTTCAAAAGTACTGCAGCACTCAGGGTAGTTAATTCCTTCCAGGACTACCACAGTTCTCAGATTTGTTTCCTTTTCACATTCATCACCTCAAAGGCTTTTCTTGCATAAATGCATCCTGTTTCTTGGAATTTAATCCAAATGTCACTATCTACAGAGTATCCCGTGAGTCTGTCCAGGTCCTAAGCCCACCTGAAATTCCCTCATCAAGAACAAACGTTCCCAACTTACCATAATCTTACTACCCACATAATGAAAACAGACAGATGTAAATGCCCACAAATAGAAAGGGGACATTGAAACATCAGAGGTTATCCGTTTTCCAGAAGACAATCTATATGAACTACCACTCTCTGTTCATTACCTCTTAACTAACCCTCCCCACTATCATCTCACAAAGTGCGATCTCAGATCCATACCTTTTAGGTTTGCAACCAGCATTTTGTGTGGCATAAAGCTGAATGCCTTGCAAATTCCAGGTAGATAATACCAAATGGATTATTTCCTTCTGCCTACATTTATAAGGATTTGGTTAAAATATTGCATCAAAATGGAACTGCCAGGACCAATACCTGACTGAAGACATTCTAGCTGCGGCCAGCAAATTACCTTAAGATGACCTATTCTTTAATATTTCTATGAATTTTGTTTTCAAGTACTTCCCTTGGGATGCTAGGAGAAAAGTCATTTCATCCTCTAATCTCCTCCTCTACTCCCATGTCACTTTCTCCTCAAAGACAGACTCTGTCCAGCTTCTTGACCTCAGGTCCTACTGGATTAGTATTTTGTTACCATTCCAGACTAAACAATGAAGCACAGCACTCAGTGAGAACCTATGCTTGAAACACACACGCACAAAAATGCAACAGTACATACTTAACAACACCACTACACAACAAACTTTTTTTTATTTTTATTTTTTTTATTTAACATTTGTTTACCGGGAAAGTCAGACTTGGAACAAAGCCAATTTTCAGCGGAGGCCTGGGAAGAAACGCTGTAGATGTATGTCTTTGTACCATGGCAGGAAAACGGAGCACCCGGAGGAAACCCACATGAATGGAGGAAGGACATACAGACTCCACAAAGAAGGCAGCCCAACCGACAAACCAGAGAACCTCTTGCTGTGAGGCAACAACACTACCGCTGCACCACTGAGCCGTCCAATACTATCCAACTGATGTCAAGTCTAGTCAAAAACCTACTTGCTGGTTCTCAACATTCACTCTAGGTGGAACTTTTTTTTTTTTTTTTTTACAGTATGAAGACCAGGTGCAAAAATAAAAAAATAACCTGACTCTGTGGCACAGAAGGATAAAGCCTTGAACGCAAGCCTGGCCTGATGTACGACGTGTGTCTGTTTGCCCACCTGGGAGGGTGGGTTGTGATAGCTCTTCCAAAAGGGGTGACTAGGCACTCCTGGGGAGTTATGTAAGCCGTTCCCCTAAGAACTGGTCCCATGGGTAGAAGGACGTGGGTGGGTCTTTACAAACAAATGCATCAGCCCATGAGAAGGTATGTCAAGGAATGGGCACACCTCCATATCATTGATACAAGTGGTCCCTCTGCATTGTCAAGCAGCCCAGGTCATCACCTGGGGTTGGGGTTAGGTCACATCTACAAAAGAATTGCCCCAGAAGCTGCCAGGATAGAGTCTCTGTAATTGCCTCTTGCCTTGTAGGGAATAGAATTCACTCCATGAACAACAAAACAGGCTTAAAGATCACATAAAGCTAATGCTTGTCAGGCAATACAGCACAAAAAAAGTAAAATAAAAATGGTAAATCCAAGTCTACATATTTGAATACCTGCTAAAGTAAAATTCTTGGACATCATGCATGTTTCTGACAGGACATAAGCCATCTAACTGGAAAAAAAAATAAAATAAAAAATCCACTACTATTCCACAAAATGTAGCATCTGAAGTAGTTCTATCTGCAGACTATTTTGAGCACCAAGACTAGTACCTCACCCTTCAGTCAACTCAAGTTGGTACTTTCAAGGGTTTACTCCTACACCCTCCGTTTGCAACATGTCACACTAACAAAGATTAACAACAGCCTTAGAAAGATGTCAATTTATGCCTTGTGTCACTTTTATAGCTATACCACTTTACCATATTAACTTTAGTATGTCATCTGAGTACTTTCTAATGTACTTGGTCTATCATGCATTCCTTAGTGACCATCGACATGACTTTCACAAAGGACACAGCACCCTGACTGCCACACTTTCTCCCATTAAAATTGCATCAAGTATGGATGAAGGTGAAACTGATGCGCTAAGCCTACAAAGCTGTGACAAAATATTTTGATTCTAACACAAAAGGCACTCTCAGAACTTCTATCTCAAGATCTGAAGGATACTCCACTTATCTAAAGCTGAAGCAGTCCTTAAAATTGATCCTCAGAGTAAAGGGAAAACAGTCTCTCTCTTTCTCACACACTCTCATTCAACCATGCTTACTGATTTGCTCCACAAAGAGTAATACTGGGAACTTCTTATTTACATTAATAATTTTATTCACACTACTGCCCACCCTGGCATCCTTTAACAACTCCATGCCAAAGACATGGCATGTGATACTCAAAAAAAAAAAAAAATCTTGTAGCACAGCTGATAAAACACTGTCACATGGTCTATCAAACCTACAACAGTGGTACAGTAAGTTGGGCTTCACCTTGAATTTTAAGATGACCAACACTATGCTTCTTAGCACTCAAAGTCTTACTCAGCACAGTAGTTGGTTGCAACATTACCTACAAGCAGTTTTTTTAACATTGTGTGTCAGTCTGAATTTTTCAAATAAGGCTTCAACCTCATTCAGATTACTCATTCTTCACCTGAACAGACGTCTTACCCAGTTCAACAACGGTCATAACCTTTCCATTACGTGAAGAGCATAAACTTGAAAACTGTCAAATATTACAAGTGTCTGGGAATAAAATCTATAGGTTGTGTGAATGCCATAAAATGGAAAAAAATTACAATCTCAATAAACATAAAGCAAATTTACTACATACAAGGCAATACAATAAAAATCAGCTGTCTGATATAAAACATTCTAAACCTGAAGTACTAGCCCACACGTGTTTGCATCTTAAAAACAAAGTCTGATATCTGACTGCATCTGCCCTTCACTGGCACAAATCAGTTTCCAAAAGAACAGTGTATCAGGACCTTTTCTCAACATGCTCCCAGTAATACCTCTAAACTTCTAACTCCAATAATTCTGGATAAAGCCAAAAAAAATAGAGGCAAAGGCCACAAAGAGAGAAAGATATTAAATATTGCTCTTAGAAACATTAAGAACAAAAAATAAAATAATGCCTTGTATAAACATTCAATAGTTTGTTCCTCATTTACTAAGTTTTCTTTTGCTATTACTGACTCGGTCAGCTATAATGCAAGGGCTGGGCATGCTGAACTGTTGCTAGAAAACAAATTAAAATGGCATTTACAATTACAAGCAACCTCTTACCCTGGTTTAAATTAATACACTTCTATTCAGTCTGTCTTAATTATGGGGGCGAATAATTTTTAATTTGTTGAAAGTTTTAAAAGTCTTATGCTTTGTACTTTGTGTAAGACAGGCTTTGCTTGAATTTCATTATATACTGTGTAATGATTACTCCCTACTGTTCTAGGTTAATTGGATAAGTGGTTAATTAATCGGTTTTGTATAAAAAGGCCATTCTGGTGATATGGTTTGATTCTGATGGAAGTCCTGCTTGTGTTAAGGACGAAAACACTTAATTGGTTTGGTCAGAATCCTGGTTGTGGCTTCTGGTTACTAGTTTTTTATTTTTTCTTGGTCATTCAGTGGTAACCGCTCACTTTTTCAGTTATCAAAATTAGAAACTTGGCAGAACAACAGATTTTGCAGTAGCATGCATTTTTCTGAAGGATATGAAGTCTGAAACAAATATCGGTCATTTAGTGACTTCAGTCCACAGTGTCAAGACAAAAATCTGAACATTTAGAGAACTTCTGGACAGTTGAGAGATATTCTCCTAAAATATGAATGTTGCTACCACTTATTCACAACCTCAGCTACCTGCAATCACTTCAGAAAAAAAAACATTAAGGCTCACAAAGCTATCTTTAACAGTTAAAAAAGACTATTCCCCAGCACTTCTATAAGGCTGCAACACCATAGTGACTGGCTGAAACACCCAAAACATTGCACCGCTGCTAAGTTATTACACATGATGCAGTGGTACTACAGTGAGAGGACCAGGGGGTGAAACATGCAACTTACTGCCACATCAAGTTACTTAACAATACAATCTACTATCATCTTTCCATACTACTCCGCCATTAATTTATATGTGTACTTCTAAATACTGTAACGTCATAGTTAAATTGGACCTCTAATTCCAGTTTATGCTTCATAAATAAATACATAAATGTACCTTAAACCACCTCTGCTTCATAACCAACCTTTATCCTCCTTTGCCTGATCGCTAGCCTTCATGCAACGTAATTATTCACATGACCCTGTCTCCAACTAACCAATAGGTTCATAGGTTCATAGGTTTATACTAGGCTATCTGCCCTAAGGCATTTACAAGCCTAGCCCAAATTTTTGTGGCTTACGCCACCCCTTATATGAAAAAATACTGTGCCCATTAGTTTGTTGTGCCTCTGTCCAGCAGTGACACAGAGATGATTCCCGGGGTAAACCTACGATCTCCCATCCACAGGTCTAGATTTCACTTGAACAGAGTCAGCGAGGTGGCTCTGCCTCACATGGACCGGGATTTTATTCCACAGCATAGGGAGTCTCTGAGTGATAAATCTATCCCTCCAGCACGTCCTATTTATATCCGTGCTAAGGTTTAAGTCGCTTGCTCTAGTGGTTTTGGTGGATTTGGATTTTTTGAGGTGGAGCATGTCCATTAATTCCAGGTTGGACATGGCCTTGTATGTCAGGCACATGTCACCTCTGAGCAGACGGTATGCGACTGAATAGAGCTGGAGTTTCTTCAATCTGGCAGCATATGACAGATTTTGGAGTCCCTTTATCCTTTGGTGAGGAACTTTGGGGTCTCTCCAATTGCTGCAGATGTCGGGTGAGATACATCCCGAATGGGGCATTGTACTCGATCATTGGTCTGATAAGTGAAGAGTACAGGGGAACAATAACCTCACTAGATCTGGATGTGAATCCCTTCATGATCAGGTGGGCAATGTAGAAGCTCTTTCTAACCACTTTAGCAATGTGAGTGTCAAAGAAAGGCCACTGTCAACCTGGGTCCCCAGGTCCCTGATAACCTCTTCTGTGCTTAGTGGATTGCCACCTATATGGTAGCTTGGGGTTACCTTGTTTTTCCCGAAGGGTATGACTATACATTTCTTGGCGTTTAACTTCAGGCCATGGCTCTGGCACCAGCTATCTGTTTCCGTGAGTCCCTTCTGCAGGATATCCATGTCTGATGCACTTTCCACTATGGCCCAGTTTGCAGTCGTCTGCAAACTTTGTCAGCCAAAGTCCTCCTATGTTGGCCTGTCCTTCTGAGAAGTAGATGCCAAACAATAGGGGGCCAAGGACCGAGCCCTGTGGGACACCACTTGTGACCGGCTTGGAGTCTGACACAGCGCCAGCAACTCTAACCCTGTGGGTACTGTCCTTAAGCCAGTTTGCAACCCATCTTGTGACATATGGGTTTACATTTAAGCTGGTAAGTTTTTCTACAATACCCGAGTGGGGTATTGTGTCAAAAGCCTTTGCAAGGTCAAGGTAGGCTGTATGGACTGCCTTTCCCTCATCAATGGCCTTGGTGACTGTTTCGAACAAGTCGACCAAGTTCAAAAGGCATGATCTTCCCTTGACAAAGCCAAACTGGGTCGGGTCCAATGTCTGCAAGTCCCTATATCTTTGTTTATGAGCTCCATTATGATCCTCTCCATAGCTTTGCAGACTAGACTTGTTAAGCTTATGGGGCGGTAATTACCAGGGTCCATAGAGGCGCCGCCTTTGTGGAGTGGGACAACAGTTGCCGTACGCCACTCCTTGGGCACGTATCCTGTGGTAAGGCTGAGATTAAACAGCTGCCTTATGTGCGGGTTTAATTCCTCATTTAGCTCGTGTAGCACACAGCCGGGGACACCATCCGGTCCCACTGATGCTGTGTTTTTAGCTTTAGAGAGAGCAGCTTTCACCTGCGCATTTGAGATGTCCGGGAGGCTACACTCGGCTGGGATAGTTATCTCTCCTTTAGGGGGGGGGGGTGAAGTTTGCACTGAACCTGTGATTTACAATTACAAGCAACCTCTTACCCTGGTTTAAATTAATACACTTCTATTCAGTCTGTCTTAATTATGAGGCGAATAATTTTAATTTGTTGAAAGTTTTAAAAGTCTTATGCTTTGTACTTTGTGTAAGACAGGCTTTGCTTGAATTTCATTATATACTGTGTAATGATTACTCCCTACTGTTCTAGGTTAATTGGATAAGTGGTTAATTAATCGGTTTTGTATAAAAAGGCCATTCTGGTGATATGGTTTGATTCTGATGGAAGTCCTGCTTGTGTTAAGGGCGAAAACACTTAGTGGTTTGGTCAGAATCCTGGTTGTGGCTTCTGGTTACTAGTTTTTATTTTTCTTGGTCATTCAGTGGTAACCGCTCACTTTTCAGTTATCAAAATTAGAAACTTGGCAGAACAACAGATTTTGCAGTAGCATGCATTTTTCTGAAGGATATGAAGTCTGAAACAAATATCGGTCATTTAGTGACTTCAGTCCACAGTGTCAAGACAAAAATCTGAACATTTAGAGAACTTCTGGACAGTTGAGAGATATTCTCCTAAAATATGAATGTTGCTACCACTTATTCACAACCTCAGCTACCTGCAATCACTTCAGAAAAAAAAACATTAAGGCTCACAAAGCTATCTTTAACAGTTAAAAAAGACTATTCCCCAGCACTTCTATAAGGCTGCAACACCATGGCTGAAACACCCAAAACATTGCACCGCTGCTAAGTTATTACACATGATGCAGTGGTACTACAGTGAGAGGACCAGGGGGTGAAACATGCAACTTACTGCCACATCAAGTTACTTAACAATACAATCTACTATCATCTTTCCATACTACTCCGCCATTAATTTATATGTGTACTTCTAAATACTGTAACGTCATAGTTAAATTGGACCTCTAATTCCAGTTTATGCTTCATAAATAAATACATAAATGTACCTTAAACCACCTCTGCTTCATAACCAACCTTTATCCTCCTTTGCCTGATCGCTAGCCTTCATGCAACGTAATTATTCACATGACCCTGTCTCCAACTAACCAATAGGTTCATAGGTTCATAGGTTTATACTAGGCTATCTGCCCTAAGGCATTTATAAGCCTAGCCCAAATTTTTGTGGCTTACGCCACCCCTTATATGAAAAAATACTGTGCCCATTAGTTTGTTGTGCCTCTGTCCAGCAGTGACACAGAGATGATTCCCGGGGTAAACCTACGATCTCCCATCCACAGGTCTAGATTTCACTTGAACAGAGTCAGCGAGGTGCTCTGCCTCACATGGACCGGGATTTTATTCCACAGCATAGGAGTCTCTGAGTGATAAATCTATCCCTCCAGCACGTCCTATTTATATCCGTGCTAAGGTTTAAGTCGCTTGCTCTAGTGGTTTTGGTGGATTTGGATTTTTGAGGTGGAGCATGTCCATTAATTCCGGGTTGGACATGGCCTTGTATGTCAGGCACATGTCACCTCTGAGCAGACGGTATGCGACTGAATAGAGCTGGAGTTTCTTCAATCTGGCAGCATATGACAGATTTTGGAGTCCCTTTATCCTTTTGGTGAGGAACTTTTGGGGTCTCTCCAATTGCTGCAGATGTCGGGTGAGATACATCCCGAATGGGGCATTGTACTCGATCATTGGTCTGATAAGTGAAGAGTACAGGGAACAATGACCTCACTAGATCTGGATGTGAATCCCTTCATGATCAGGTGGGCAATGTAGAAGGTCTTTCTAACCACTTTAGCAATGTGAGTGTCAAAAGAAAGGCCACTGTCAACCTGGGTCCCCAGGTCCCTGATAACCTCTTCTGTGCTTAGTGGATTGCCACCTATATGGTAGCTTGGGGTTACCTTGTTTTTCCCGAAGGGTATGACTATACATTTTTGGCGTTTAACTTCAGGCCATGGCTCTGGCACCAGCTATCTGTTTCCGTGAGTCCCTTCTGAAGGATATCCGTGTCCGATGCACTTTCCACTATGGCCCAGTTTGCAGTCGTCTGCAAACTTTGTCAGCCAAAGTCCTCCCATGTTGGCCTGTACTTCTGAGAAGTAGATGCCAAACAATAGGGGCCAAGGACCGAGCCCTGTGGGACACCACTTGTGACCGGCTTGGAGTCTGACACAGCGCCAGCAACTCTAACCCTGTGGGTTCTGTCCTTAAGCCAGTTTGCAACCCATCTTGTGACATATGGGTTTACATTTAAGCTGGTAAGTTTTTCTACAATACCCGAGTGGGGTATTGTGTCAAAAGCCTTTGCAAGGTCAAGGTAGGCTGTATGGACTGCCTTTCCCTCATCAATGGCCTTGGTGACTGTTTCAAGAAGTCGACCAAGTTCAAAAGGCATGATCTTCCCTTGACAAAGCCAAACTGGGTCGGGTCCAATGTCTGCAAGTCCCTATATCTTTGTTTATGAGCTCCATTATGATCCTCTCCATAGCTTTGCAGACTAGACTTGTTAAGCTTATGGGGCGGTAATTACCAGGGTCCGTAGAGGCGCCTTTGTGGAGTGGGACAACAGTTGCCGTCGCCACTCCTTGGGCACGTATCCTGTGGTAAGGCTGAGATTAAACAGCTGCCTTATGTGCGGGTTTAATTCCTCATTTAGCTCGTGTAGCACACAGCCGGGACACCATCCGGTCCCATTGATGCTGTGTTTTTAGCTTTAGAGAGCAGCTTTCACCTGCGCATTTGAGATGTCCGGGAGGCTACACTCGGCTGGGATAGTTATCTCTCCTTTAGGGGAGAGGGGTGAAGTTTGCACTGAACCTGTCTGCCAGTATGTTGGCAATGTCTGTGGGTTCAGTGATTTTTGTATCATTTTGGACTAATTCTGAGCATATCTGGGAGTTTCCACCCAGGTTCCTAACATAGCTGAAAAAGGCCTTATGATTGTCCTTTGAATCCATGGCAATTTTTCTCTCAAAATTGGCCTTAGTTGATTTTATGAGTGCTCGTATTTTTTACTAATAATGATCAGGGGTGACTTCCCTTTTATGGATTTTGTTCTATCATGTAATAGCTTTCTCCTCTTATTGTAAAGTTTGTTAATGGCTGGGGTCCACCAGACTGGACGTTTGCCCTTTGTGGAAAGAGTCTTGGTTTTATTTGGGATTGCCTGATCCATGCAGTCCTGGAGGTGTTCATAGAAGGCATTTGTAAGGGCTTCCGCAGCTTGGGTTGTGGTTTCCACTGGCTCAGGGGCCTTGAAGGATACCACACCAGTCTTGAGTAGTGTGAAGTTTGCTTTAGAGAAGTTCTTCACTATGGTCTTTTTGTTTGGGGTGGGGCGGGATGTGGATTTCCAGTGAGATTAGTTTATGATCAGATCTCACCAATGAGGGATATACTTCGGTGTGGAGCATTTTGTCCCCATGTTTGTGACAATGAGATCTAGTATATTTTCTCCTCTCGTGGGAACAGTGACTAGCTGTTCCATGGCATTTGAATTTATGAACTCCAGGAACCGTTGGGCTAGAAAGTTAGGGCTTGAGTAATGTTCCCAGTCTATATTCGGGTAGTTGAAGTCACCCAATATGATGGTGTTTGGAGATACATTTATACCCTCCAGTGTCTTCAGGAAGGCTGTGTGGGGTTCCTGAGTTTGAGAGGGTGGCCTGTAGCATGCTACAATTTGTAGAGCAGTTTTGCCTATGGTTAGTTGCACCTGGATGGTTTCGAAGCTTAGATGCGTTGCCACCAACCTGGAGGTGTGGGTATCCTTTATGAATATGGATACACCCTCCTTTTGTGGTGTGGTCCGGGTTTTGGGGCGGAACGCATGATATGAGGTAAAACCTAATAGTGCCGGGTGCTCTCAGGAGCCTTGAACCAGGTTTCAGTTACAGCACAGACATCGATGTTCTCCATACTGAGAAGGGCCTCGAGTGCGTGCATTTTGAGATTTAGACTTCTGGCATTGAGCAGCATTACCCTCAGTTTCTTCCCATTTTGTTTTCTAGGGTGGTAGGTTTAGAATTTGAGCCTTGCCTAAAAAGGCACTATGGGGTGGCAAGAGCCTTAGCCAATATCCGAATCCCAGGGTGACAGGTGCAAGCCGTCCCTTGAAGCAGCGTGGCTTGTCAAGCATGTCATCCCAGGCAGACAGACACTGGATCCCCTTTGAATGACACCAGACATTAAGCCAATTGTTAAAGCTGATCATCTTGTCTCTATATTGTGGCATCATTCTTGGTGAAGGAAGGATACTGCTCAGGGTTAGGGTCATACCTGCCTGGGCTACATAATCAGAGAGCTCCTCTATGTCTCTTTTCATGTAGTCCAGGGAGGTACGTCTCAGGTCGTTCACACCAGCATGGACAATGACTGTGTCATATTTGTACTTGCCGTGGAGTGACCCGAAGTGCTTGTGTTATGTGGCGGATTCTAGCCCGATAGGCAGCTTACTGTGACCCTCTCCTTGTTCAGCCTGGTGAGTGGGACGTCAGTGTGTCTGACTATGGAGTCACCTATGACAAGTATGTTTGGTGTTGTATTTGGCCTTAAGGGCTGTGACTGCTTTGCACACTGCTTTTGTGGTTTATGTGTTGCTTGTGGGGTGTCTTGAGGTAGCAGTTGTTTGGGTGTCTGCTTTGGAGGCCTCTGCTGTTTAGGTAAATTTTTACTCAGAGCCTCCGAGTATGTCTTTGTGTGTTTATGTGTTTGATTCAGTGGAGTGGTAGCATTATGTGAGGCTGGTTTTGTGGTGTGTGTAGTTGCCTTCTCCTCCTGTCTGGTCTTGCCAGTCCTGAGTTGAGAGAGCTCAGCCTCCAGTTTGGCTAAATAGCTGCATCTCTCGCAAGTATTTGTGTTATGTGGGAGGAGGAGAGGGTTGTCTGTGTACATGAGGCAGTTATAACATTGCCTCAAGATTCCCAGATTCACCAGCTGGACCGAGAGAAGATTGACAACTGACCTTTGGACATGCTAGAATAATATTGGGAATTCCTTAATTGAAAACAAGGGCCAGTGGGGAGTGAGGGTGTAGTGCTTTTAATTTTTAGTGCTGACTTATATAATTGCTTTAGTGAGCAAGTGCCAGGTAACTTGAGTGCAATGTGTTACAAGTAACTAAATGCAAAACGACAAACAGTAACTTTCTTTCAAGTGAAACAAGGAAATAAGTACAGTAAGCAATGCAGATATCACTAGTGATCCACAGAAGCGCTGAGAAGTTGCGTATTAGGTGGAATTAGCTTCCAGGGAAATAACAAGCAAACAAACAACAAGCATATAAACAAAGCTAGATTCAGCAGGCCTGGATCTAGTCTATGCTAGAGCAAACAAGGTGAACCAATTTCAGTAAGATACAGTTCAAATATTCAGGCACTATAAACCTTTAACCAGAAATTCCCAGCTCAGAAGGGCAGAGTCCAGCCTCTTCTCCCACAAGAGTGCAGACCACGAACCTTCTTAATGTAAAATAACTGGCCTGAAGCCCAAGTGCCTAAACCAGAACTAATACACTTGGACACTGGGCTCTCAATCAGCAGTTCCCAACTTAGAAGGATGAAAGCTACCTGTCCTGCCACCACAGTGCTTGCCACAAACCTTCCTAATGTAAAACAACTGGTCTGAAGCCCAAGTGCTTAATCCAAAAGACTTGAATGATAGCTACACTTTAATCAAGTTACAACCAAGCAGTAATAAATACCATTGAATACTTTAGAGAATGTCTGGATTAGTGCTCAAGTTACACAAACAAAGCTAGATCCAGCAGGCCCGAATCCAGTCTATGCCACAGCAAACAAGGCACCAACTTCAGTAAGAAACAGTTCAGATATGCATGCACTATAAGCCTTTAACCAGAAATTCCCAGCTCAGAAGGGCAGAGTCCAGCCTCTCCTCCCACAAGAGTGCAGACCACGAACCCTCTTAATGTAAAATAACTGGCTTGAAAGCCCAAGTGCTTAAACCAGAATTAATACACTTTTAGAATAACAGACACTGAGCCCTCAATCAGCAGTTCTCAACCTAGAAGGATGTAAGCTACCTGTTCTGCCACAACAGTGCAGACCACAAACCCTCTCAGTGCAAAACAACTAACTGGTCCGAAGCCCAAGTGTTTAAACCAAAAGGCTTAGAATGAGTTACACCAAGCAGTAATAAATACAATTGAGTATTTTAAGATGATGCAAAAGTAAAAAGAAGTAGGTAAAAACACAAGTACAGTAAAAGCAGATGAAATTTTTTTTTTTTTTTCTGAACAAGTGCTGAGATCAAAGAAACAGATTTGAGTGCTGAAACTAGAAAACTGGCTAGTTATAAGAAAAAAAACAAGCTAGAAGGCTTCCCTCAAACACAGAAGGGCTTGGGGGCTCAGAAGCCTACAAATAGTCTGTACCACTTAACAAGAAAGGCAGGAAATAAGCTTAATTTTTTTTCTATTTCCCAGATGCTCTCTTTGTACACAGTAGGAGTGCCTGAAATCAGAATATGATCTCACTGCACTCAGTTGAGTGAGCAAATGAGATGGGCCCAGAGGCAGGCTGAGGGGCGGGCAGTTTCAATGCCACTAAGATTAACACCAAAACAAAAACAGGCCGGGTGGGTGGGAATAACTGAAGAGCAGAATAACTTCAGTTAAAAATTCCTTCAACACTCAAATTAAATACTGTATTTTTAAAAAAAAGTGCAGATAAAGGTACTTAAATTCTCTTATACGTCCAGTTGAATATAACCAAGTTCTTAGCTGGCCAAGCTGAAGTTTTAAAGCAGGAATTATTTCACATGCACCAGTTTAAATATGCAAGGACAGGAAATCAAAGAATGTGGCTACCCCCACACCTGTAATTACTAGCAAATAACAAAATTCAGCCAACACTAGCTTCAGTTCAAGTTACTGAAGAGCAGAATAACTTCAGTTAAAAATTCCTTCAACACTCAAATTAAATACTGTATTTTTTAAAAAAAGTGCAGATAAAGGTACTTAAATTCTCTTATACGTCCAGTTGAATATAACCAAGTTCTTAGCTGGCCAAGCTGAAGTTTTAAAGCAGGAATTATTTCACATGCACCAGTTTAAATATGCAAGGACAGGAAATCAAAGAATGTGGCTACCCCCACACCTGTAATTACTAGCAAATAACAAAATTCAGCCAACACTAGCTTCAGTTCAAGTTACTGAAGAGCAGAATAACTTCAGTTAAAAATTCCTTCAACACTCAAATTAAATACTGTATTTTTTAAAAAAAAGTGCAGATAAAGGTACTTAAATTCTCTTATACGTCCAGTTGAATATAACCAAGTTCTTAGCTGGCCAAGCTGAAGTTTTAAAGCAGGAATTATTTCACATGCACCAGTTTAAATATGCAAGGACAGGAAATCAAAGAATGTGGCTACCCCACACCTGTAATTACTAGCAAATAACAAAATTCAGCCAACACTAGCTTCAGTTCAAGTTACTGAAGAGCAGAATAACTTCAGTTAAAAATTCCTTCAACACTCAAATTAAATACTGTATTTTTTTAAAAAAAGTGCAGATAAAGGTACTTAAATTCTCTTATACGTCCAGTTGAATATAACCAAGTTCTTAGCTGGCCAAGCTGAAGTTTTAAAGCAGGAATTATTTCACATGCACCAGTTTAAATATGCAAGGACAGGAAATCAAAGAATGTGGCTACCCCCACACCTGTAATTACTAGCAAATAACAAAATTCAGCCAACACTAGCTTCAGTTCAAGTTACTGAAGAGCAGAATAACTTCAGTTAAAAATTCCTTCAACACTCAAATTAAATACTGTATTTTTAAAAAAAGTGCAGATAAAGGTACTTAAATTCTCTTATACGTCCAGTTGAATATAACCAAGTTCTTAGCTGGCCAAGCTGAAGTTTTAAAGCAGGAATTATTTCACATGCACCAGTTTAAATATGCAAGGACAGGAAATCAAAGAATGTGGCTACCCCACACCTGTAATTACTAGCAAATAACAAAATTCAGCCAACACTAGCTTCAGTTCAAGTTACTGAAGAGCAGAATAACTTCAGTTAAAAATTCCTTCAACACTCAAATTAAATACTGTATTTTTTAAAAAAAAGTGCAGATAAAGGTACTTAAATTCTCTTATACGTCCAGTTGAATATAACCAAGTTCTTAGCTGGCCAAGCTGAAGTTTTAAAGCAGGAATTATTTCACATGCACCAGTTTAAATATGCAAGGACAGGAAATCAAAGAATGTGGCTACCCCCACACCTGTAATTACTAGCAAATAACAAAATTCAGCCAACACTAGCTTCAGTTCAAGTTACTGAAGAGCAGAATAACTTCAGTTAAAAATTCCTTCAACACTCAAATTAAATACTGTATTTTTTAAAAAAAAGTGCAGATAAAGGTACTTAAATTCTCTTATACGTCCAGTTGAATATAACCAAGTTCTTAGCTGGCCAAGCTGAAGTTTTAAAGCAGGAATTATTTCACATGCACCAGTTTAAATATGCAAGGACAGGAAATCAAAGAATGTGGCTACCCCACACCTGTAATTACTAGCAAATAACAAAATTCAGCCAACACTAGCTTCAGTTCAAGTTACTGAAGAGCAGAATAACTTCAGTTAAAAATTCCTTCAACACTCAAATTAAATACTGTATTTTTTAAAAAAAGTGCAGATAAAGGTACTTAAATTCTCTTATACGTCCAGTTGAATATAACCAAGTTCTTAGCTGGCCAAGCTGAAGTTTTAAAGCAGGAATTATTTCACATGCACCAGTTTAAATATGCAAGGACAGGAAATCAAAGAATGTGGCTACCCCACACCTGTAATTACTAGCAAATAACAAAATTCAGCCAACACTAGCTTCAGTTCAAGTTACTGAAGAGCAGAATAACTTCAGTTAAAAATTCCTTCAACACTCAAATTAAATACTGTATTTTTTTAAAAAAAAGTGCAGATAAAGGTACTTAAATTCTCTTATACGTCCAGTTGAATATAACCAAGTTCTTAGCTGGCCAAGCTGAAGTTTTAAAGCAGGAATTATTTCACATGCACCAGTTTAAATATGCAAGGACAGGAAATCAAAGAATGTGGCTACCCCCACACCTGTAATTACTAGCAAATAACAAAATTCAGCCAACACTAGCTTCAGTTCAAGTTACTGAAGAGCAGAATAACTTCAGTTAAAAATTCCTTCAACACTCAAATTAAATACTGTATTTTTTAAAAAAAAAGTGCAGATAAAGGTACTTAAATTCTCTTATACGTCCAGTTGAATATAACCAAGTTCTTAGCTGGCCAAGCTGAAGTTTTAAAGCAGGAATTATTTCACATGCACCAGTTTAAATATGCAAGGACAGGAAATCAAAGAATGTGGCTACCCCCACACCTGTAATTACTAGCAAATAACAAAATTCAGCCAACACTAGCTTCAGTTCAAGTTACTGAAGAGCAGAATAACTTCAGTTAAAAATTCCTTCAACACTCAAATTAAATACTGTATTTTTTAAAAAAAGTGCAGATAAAGGTACTTAAATTCTCTTATACGTCCAGTTGAATATAACCAAGTTCTTAGCTGGCCAAGCTGAAGTTTTAAAGCAGGAATTATTTCACATGCACCAGTTTAAATATGCAAGGACAGGAAATCAAAGAATGTGGCTACCCCCACACCTGTAATTACTAGCAAATAACAAAATTCAGCCAACACTAGCTTCAGTTCAAGTTACTGAAGAGCAGAATAACTTCAGTTAAAAATTCCTTCAACACTCAAATTAAATACTGTATTTTTTAAAAAAAGTGCAGATAAAGGTACTTAAATTCTCTTATACGTCCAGTTGAATATAACCAAGTTCTTAGCTGGCCAAGCTGAAGTTTTAAAGCAGGAATTATTTCACATGCACCAGTTTAAATATGCAAGGACAGGAAATCAAAGAATGTGGCTACCCCCACACCTGTAATTACTAGCAAATAACAAAATTCAGCCAACACTAGCTTCAGTTCAAGTTACTGAAGAGCAGAATAACTTCAGTTAAAAATTCCTTCAACACTCAAATTAAATACTGTATTTTTTAAAAAAAAGTGCAGATAAAGGTACTTAAATTCTCTTATACGTCCAGTTGAATATAACCAAGTTCTTAGCTGGCCAAGCTGAAGTTTTAAAGCAGGAATTATTTCACATGCACCAGTTTAAATATGCAAGGACAGGAAATCAAAGAATGTGGCTACCCCCACACCTGTAATTACTAGCAAATAACAAAATTCAGCCAACACTAGCTTCAGTTCAAGTTACTGAAGAGCAGAATAACTTCAGTTAAAAATTCCTTCAACACTCAAATTAAATACTGTATTTTTTAAAAAAAAGTGCAGATAAAGGTACTTAAATTCTCTTATACGTCCAGTTGAATATAACCAAGTTCTTAGCTGGCCAAGCTGAAGTTTTAAAGCAGGAATTATTTCACATGCACCAGTTTAAATATGCAAGGACAGGAAATCAAAGAATGTGGCTACCCCCACACCTGTAATTACTAGCAAATAACAAAATTCAGCCAACACTAGCTTCAGTTCAAGTTACTGAAGAGCAGAATAACTTCAGTTAAAAATTCCTTCAACACTCAAATTAAATACTGTATTTTTTAAAAAAAGTGCAGATAAAGGTACTTAAATTCTCTTATACGTCCAGTTGAATATAACCAAGTTCTTAGCTGGCCAAGCTGAAGTTTTAAAGCAGGAATTATTTCACATGCACCAGTTTAAATATGCAAGGACAGGAAATCAAAGAATGTGGCTACCCCCACACCTGTAATTACTAGCAAATAACAAAATTCAGCCAACACTAGCTTCAGTTCAAGTTACTGAAGAGCAGAATAACTTCAGTTAAAAATTCCTTCAACACTCAAATTAAATACTGTATTTTTTAAAAAAAAGTGCAGATAAAGGTACTTAAATTCTCTTATACGTCCAGTTGAATATAACCAAGTTCTTAGCTGGCCAAGCTGAAGTTTTAAAGCAGGAATTATTTCACATGCACCAGTTTAAATATGCAAGGACAGGAAATCAAAGAATGTGGCTACCCCCACACCTGTAATTACTAGCAAATAACAAAATTCAGCCAACACTAGCTTCAGTTCAAGTTACTGAAGAGCAGAATAACTTCAGTTAAAAATTCCTTCAACACTCAAATTAAATACTGTATTTTTTTTTAAAAAAGTGCAGATAAAGGTACTTAAATTCTCTTATACGTCCAGTTGAATATAACCAAGTTCTTAGCTGGCCAAGCTGAAGTTTTAAAGCAGGAATTATTTCACATGCACCAGTTTAAATATGCAAGGACAGGAAATCAAAGAATGTGGCTACCCCCACACCTGTAATTACTAGCAAATAACAAAATTCAGCCAACACTAGCTTCAGTTCAAGTTACTGAAGAGCAGAATAACTTCAGTTAAAAATTCCTTCAACACTCAAATTAAATACTGTATTTTTTTTAAAAAAAAAGTGCAGATAAAGGTACTTAAATTCTCTTATACGTCCAGTTGAATATAACCAAGTTCTTAGCTGGCCAAGCTGAAGTTTTAAAGCAGGAATTATTTCACATGCACCAGTTTAAATATGCAAGGACAGGAAATCAAAAAATGTGGCTACCCCCACACCTGTAATTACTAGCAAATAACAAAATTCAGCCAACACTAGCTTCAGTTCAAGTTACTGAAGAGCAGAATAACTTCAGTTAAAAATTCCTTCAACACTCAAATTAAATACTGTACTGTTTTTTAAAAAAAGTGCAGATAAAGGTACTTAAATTCTCTTATACGTCCAGTTGAATATAACCAAGTTCTTAGCTGGCCAAGCTGAAGTTTTAAAGCAGGAATTATTTCACATGCACCAGTTTAAATATGCAAGGACAGGAAATCAAAGAATGTGGCTACCCCCACACCTGTAATTACTAGCAAATAACAAAATTCAGCCAACACTAGCTTCAGTTCAAGTTACTGAAGAGCAGAATAACTTCAGTTAAAAATTCCTTCAACACTCAAATTAAATACTGTATTTTTTAAAAAAAGTGCAGATAAAGGTACTTAAATTCTCTTATACGTCCAGTTGAATATAACCAAGTTCTTAGCTGGCCAAGCTGAAGTTTTAAAGCAGGAATTATTTCACATGCACCAGTTTAAATATGCAAGGACAGGAAATCAAAGAATGTGGCTACCCCCACACCTGTAATTACTAGCAAATAACAAAATTCAGCCAACACTAGCTTCAGTTCAAGTTACTGAAGAGCAGAATAACTTCAGTTAAAAATTCCTTCAACACTCAAATTAAATACTGTATTTTTTAAAAAAAAAGTGCAGATAAAGGTACTTAAATTCTCTTATACGTCCAGTTGAATATAACCAAGTTCTTAGCTGGCCAAGCTGAAGTTTTAAAGCAGGAATTATTTCACATGCACCAGTTTAAATATGCAAGGACAGGAAATCAAAGAATGTGGCTACCCCACACCTGTAATTACTAGCAAATAACAAAATTCAGCCAACACTAGCTTCAGTTCAAGTTACTGAAGAGCAGAATAACTTCAGTTAAAAATTCCTTCAACACTCAAATTAAATACTGTATTTTTAAACCAAAAAGTGCAGATAAAGGTACTTAAATTCTCTTATACGTCCAGTTGAATATAACCAAGTTCTTAGCTGGCCAAGCTGAAGTTTTAAAGCAGGAATTATTTCACATGCACCAGTTTAAATATGCAAGGACAGGAAATCAAAGAATGTGGCTACCCCACACCTGTAATTACTAGCAAATAACAAAATTCAGCCAACACTAGCTTCAGTTCAAGTTACTGAAGAGCAGAATAACTTCAGTTAAAAATTCCTTCAACACTCAAATTAAATACTGTATTTTTTAAAAAAAGTGCAGATAAAGGTACTTAAATTCTCTTATACGTCCAGTTGAATATAACCAAGTTCTTAGCTGGCCAAGCTGAAGTTTTAAAGCAGGAATTATTTCACATGCACCAGTTTAAATATGCAAGGACAGGAAATCAAAGAATGTGGCTACCCCCACACCTGTAATTACTAGCAAATAACAAAATTCAGCCAACACTAGCTTCAGTTCAAGTTACTGAAGAGCAGAATAACTTCAGTTAAAAATTCCTTCAACACTCAAATTAAATACTGTATTTTTTTTTTTAAAAAAGTGCAGATAAAGGTACTTAAATTCTCTTATACGTCCAGTTGAATATAACCAAGTTCTTAGCTGGCCAAGCTGAAGTTTTAAAGCAGGAATTATTTCACATGCACCAGTTTAAATATGCAAGGACAGGAAATCAAAGAATGTGGCTACCCCCACACCTGTAATTACTAGCAAATAACAAAATTCAGCCAACACTAGCTTCAGTTCAAGTTACTGAAGAGCAGAATAACTTCAGTTAAAAATTCCTTCAACACTCAAATTAAATACTGTATTTTTAAAAAAAAGTGCAGATAAAGGTACTTAAATTCTCTTATACGTCCAGTTGAATATAACCAAGTTCTTAGCTGGCCAAGCTGAAGTTTTAAAGCAGGAATTATTTCACATGCACCAGTTTAAATATGCAAGGACAGGAAATCAAAGAATGTGGCTACCCCCACACCTGTAATTACTAGCAAATAACAAAATTCAGCCAACACTAGCTTCAGTTCAAGTTACTGAAGAGCAGAATAACTTCAGTTAAAAATTCCTTCAACACTCAAATTAAATACTGTATTTTTTAAAAAAAGTGCAGATAAAGGTACTTAAATTCTCTTATACGTCCAGTTGAATATAACCAAGTTCTTAGCTGGCCAAGCTGAAGTTTTAAAGCAGGAATTATTTCACATGCACCAGTTTAAATATGCAAGGACAGGAAATCAAAGAATGTGGCTACCCCACACCTGTAATTACTAGCAAATAACAAAATTCAGCCAACACTAGCTTCAGTTCAAGTTACTGAAGAGCAGAATAACTTCAGTTAAAAATTCCTTCAACACTCAAATTAAATACTGTATTTTTGTTTTAAAAAAGTGCAGATAAAGGTACTTAAATTCTCTTATACGTCCAGTTGAATATAACCAAGTTCTTAGCTGGCCAAGCTGAAGTTTTAAAGCAGGAATTATTTCACATGCACCAGTTTAAATATGCAAGGACAGGAAATCAAAGAATGTGGCTACCCCCACACCTGTAATTACTAGCAAATAACAAAATTCAGCCAACACTAGCTTCAGTTCAAGTTACTGAAGAGCAGAATAACTTCAGTTAAAAATTCCTTCAACACTCAAATTAAATACTGTATTTTTAAAAAAAAGTGCAGATAAAGGTACTTAAATTCTCTTATACGTCCAGTTGAATATAACCAAGTTCTTAGCTGGCCAAGCTGAAGTTTTAAAGCAGGAATTATTTCACATGCACCAGTTTAAATATGCAAGGACAGGAAATCAAAGAATGTGGCTACCCCCACACCTGTAATTACTAGCAAATAACAAAATTCAGCCAACACTAGCTTCAGTTCAAGTTACTGAAGAGCAGAATAACTTCAGTTAAAAATTCCTTCAACACTCAAATTAAATACTGTATTTTTTAAAAAAAAGTGCAGATAAAGGTACTTAAATTCTCTTATACGTCCAGTTGAATATAACCAAGTTCTTAGCTGGCCAAGCTGAAGTTTTAAAGCAGGAATTATTTCACATGCACCAGTTTAAATATGCAAGGACAGGAAATCAAAGAATGTGGCTACCCCCACACCTGTAATTACTAGCAAATAACAAAATTCAGCCAACACTAGCTTCAGTTCAAGTTACTGAAGAGCAGAATAACTTCAGTTAAAAATTCCTTCAACACTCAAATTAAATACTGTATTTTTTAAAAAAAAAAGTGCAGATAAAGGTACTTAAATTCTCTTATACGTCCAGTTGAATATAACCAAGTTCTTAGCTGGCCAAGCTGAAGTTTTAAAGCAGGAATTATTTCACATGCACCAGTTTAAATATGCAAGGACAGGAAATCAAAGAATGTGGCTACCCCCACACCTGTAATTACTAGCAAATAACAAAATTCAGCCAACACTAGCTTCAGTTCAAGTTACTGAAGAGCAGAATAACTTCAGTTAAAAATTCCTTCAACACTCAAATTAAATACTGTATTTTTTTTAAAAAAAGTGCAGATAAAGGTACTTAAATTCTCTTATACGTCCAGTTGAATATAACCAAGTTCTTAGCTGGCCAAGCTGAAGTTTTAAAGCAGGAATTATTTCACATGCACCAGTTTAAATATGCAAGGACAGGAAATCAAAGAATGTGGCTACCCCCACACCTGTAATTACTAGCAAATAACAAAATTCAGCCAACACTAGCTTCAGTTCAAGTTACTGAAGAGCAGAATAACTTCAGTTAAAAATTCCTTCAACACTCAAATTAAATACTGTATTTTTTAAAAAAAAGTGCAGATAAAGGTACTTAAATTCTCTTATACGTCCAGTTGAATATAACCAAGTTCTTAGCTGGCCAAGCTGAAGTTTTAAAGCAGGAATTATTTCACATGCACCAGTTTAAATATGCAAGGACAGGAAATCAAAGAATGTGGCTACCCCCACACCTGTAATTACTAGCAAATAACAAAATTCAGCCAACACTAGCTTCAGTTCAAGTTACTGAAGAGCAGAATAACTTCAGTTAAAAATTCCTTCAACACTCAAATTAAATACTGTATTTTTTAAAAAAAGTGCAGATAAAGGTACTTAAATTCTCTTATACGTCCAGTTGAATATAACCAAGTTCTTAGCTGGCCAAGCTGAAGTTTTAAAGCAGGAATTATTTCACATGCACCAGTTTAAATATGCAAGGACAGGAAATCAAAGAATGTGGCTACCCCACACCTGTAATTACTAGCAAATAACAAAATTCAGCCAACACTAGCTTCAGTTCAAGTTACTGAAGAGCAGAATAACTTCAGTTAAAAATTCCTTCAACACTCAAATTAAATACTGTATTTTTAAAAAAAGTGCAGATAAAGGTACTTAAATTCTCTTATACGTCCAGTTGAATATAACCAAGTTCTTAGCTGGCCAAGCTGAAGTTTTAAAGCAGGAATTATTTCACATGCACCAGTTTAAATATGCAAGGACAGGAAATCAAAGAATGTGGCTACCCCCACACCTGTAATTACTAGCAAATAACAAAATTCAGCCAACACTAGCTTCAGTTCAAGTTACTGAAGAGCAGAATAACTTCAGTTAAAAATTCCTTCAACACTCAAATTAAATACTGTATTTTTTAAAAAAAAGTGCAGATAAAGGTACTTAAATTCTCTTATACGTCCAGTTGAATATAACCAAGTTCTTAGCTGGCCAAGCTGAAGTTTTAAAGCAGGAATTATTTCACATGCACCAGTTTAAATATGCAAGGACAGGAAATCAAAGAATGTGGCTACCCCACACCTGTAATTACTAGCAAATAACAAAATTCAGCCAACACTAGCTTCAGTTCAAGTTACTGAAGAGCAGAATAACTTCAGTTAAAAATTCCTTCAACACTCAAATTAAATACTGTATTTTTTAAAAAAAGTGCAGATAAAGGTACTTAAATTCTCTTATACGTCCAGTTGAATATAACCAAGTTCTTAGCTGGCCAAGCTGAAGTTTTAAAGCAGGAATTATTTCACATGCACCAGTTTAAATATGCAAGGACAGGAAATCAAAGAATGTGGCTACCCCCACACCTGTAATTACTAGCAAATAACAAAATTCAGCCAACACTAGCTTCAGTTCAAGTTACTGAAGAGCAGAATAACTTCAGTTAAAAATTCCTTCAACACTCAAATTAAATACTGTATTTTTTAAAAAAAGTGCAGATAAAGGTACTTAAATTCTCTTATACGTCCAGTTGAATATAACCAAGTTCTTAGCTGGCCAAGCTGAAGTTTTAAAGCAGGAATTATTTCACATGCACCAGTTTAAATATGCAAGGACAGGAAATCAAAGAATGTGGCTACCCCCACACCTGTAATTACTAGCAAATAACAAAATTCAGCCAACACTAGCTTCAGTTCAAGTTACTGAAGAGCAGAATAACTTCAGTTAAAAATTCCTTCAACACTCAAATTAAATACTGTATTTTTTAAAAAAAGTGCAGATAAAGGTACTTAAATTCTCTTATACGTCCAGTTGAATATAACCAAGTTCTTAGCTGGCCAAGCTGAAGTTTTAAAGCAGGAATTATTTCACATGCACCAGTTTAAATATGCAAGGACAGGAAATCAAAGAATGTGGCTACCCCACACCTGTAATTACTAGCAAATAACAAAATTCAGCCAACACTAGCTTCAGTTCAAGTTACTGAAGAGCAGAATAACTTCAGTTAAAAATTCCTTCAACACTCAAATTAAATACTGTATTTTTTAAAAAAAGTGCAGATAAAGGTACTTAAATTCTCTTATACGTCCAGTTGAATATAACCAAGTTCTTAGCTGGCCAAGCTGAAGTTTTAAAGCAGGAATTATTTCACATGCACCAGTTTAAATATGCAAGGACAGGAAATCAAAGAATGTGGCTACCCCCACACCTGTAATTACTAGCAAATAACAAAATTCAGCCAACACTAGCTTCAGTTCAAGTTACTGAAGAGCAGAATAACTTCAGTTAAAAATTCCTTCAACACTCAAATTAAATACTGTATTTTTAAAAAAAAGTGCAGATAAAGGTACTTAAATTCTCTTATACGTCCAGTTGAATATAACCAAGTTCTTAGCTGGCCAAGCTGAAGTTTTAAAGCAGGAATTATTTCACATGCACCAGTTTAAATATGCAAGGACAGGAAATCAAAGAATGTGGCTACCCCCACACCTGTAATTACTAGCAAATAACAAAATTCAGCCAACACTAGCTTCAGTTCAAGTTACTGAAGAGCAGAATAACTTCAGTTAAAAATTCCTTCAACACTCAAATTAAATACTGTATTTTTTAAAAAAAAGTGCAGATAAAGGTACTTAAATTCTCTTATACGTCCAGTTGAATATAACCAAGTTCTTAGCTGGCCAAGCTGAAGTTTTAAAGCAGGAATTATTTCACATGCACCAGTTTAAATATGCAAGGACAGGAAATCAAAGAATGTGGCTACCCCCACACCTGTAATTACTAGCAAATAACAAAATTCAGCCAACACTAGCTTCAGTTCAAGTTACTGAAGAGCAGAATAACTTCAGTTAAAAATTCCTTCAACACTCAAATTAAATACTGTATTTTTTAAAAAAAAGTGCAGATAAAGGTACTTAAATTCTCTTATACGTCCAGTTGAATATAACCAAGTTCTTAGCTGGCCAAGCTGAAGTTTTAAAGCAGGAATTATTTCACATGCACCAGTTTAAATATGCAAGGACAGGAAATCAAAGAATGTGGCTACCCCCACACCTGTAATTACTAGCAAATAACAAAATTCAGCCAACACTAGCTTCAGTTCAAGTTACTGAAGAGCAGAATAACTTCAGTTAAAAATTCCTTCAACACTCAAATTAAATACTGTATTTTTTTAAAAAAAAGTGCAGATAAAGGTACTTAAATTCTCTTATACGTCCAGTTGAATATAACCAAGTTCTTAGCTGGCCAAGCTGAAGTTTTAAAGCAGGAATTATTTCACATGCACCAGTTTAAATATGCAAGGACAGGAAATCAAAGAATGTGGCTACCCCCACACCTGTAATTACTAGCAAATAACAAAATTCAGCCAACACTAGCTTCAGTTCAAGTTACTGAAGAGCAGAATAACTTCAGTTAAAAATTCCTTCAACACTCAAATTAAATACTGTATTTTTTTAAAAAAAAGTGCAGATAAAGGTACTTAAATTCTCTTATACGTCCAGTTGAATATAACCAAGTTCTTAGCTGGCCAAGCTGAAGTTTTAAAGCAGGAATTATTTCACATGCACCAGTTTAAATATGCAAGGACAGGAAATCAAAGAATGTGGCTACCCCCACACCTGTAATTACTAGCAAATAACAAAATTCAGCCAACACTAGCTTCAGTTCAAGTTACTGAAGAGCAGAATAACTTCAGTTAAAAATTCCTTCAACACTCAAATTAAATACTGTATTTTTTAAAAAAAAGTGCAGATAAAGGTACTTAAATTCTCTTATACGTCCAGTTGAATATAACCAAGTTCTTAGCTGGCCAAGCTGAAGTTTTAAAGCAGGAATTATTTCACATGCACCAGTTTAAATATGCAAGGACAGGAAATCAAAGAATGTGGCTACCCCACACCTGTAATTACTAGCAAATAACAAAATTCAGCCAACACTAGCTTCAGTTCAAGTTACTGAAGAGCAGAATAACTTCAGTTAAAAATTCCTTCAACACTCAAATTAAATACTGTATTTTTTAAAAAAAAGTGCAGATAAAGGTACTTAAATTCTCTTATACGTCCAGTTGAATATAACCAAGTTCTTAGCTGGCCAAGCTGAAGTTTTAAAGCAGGAATTATTTCACATGCACCAGTTTAAATATGCAAGGACAGGAAATCAAAGAATGTGGCTACCCCCACACCTGTAATTACTAGCAAATAACAAAATTCAGCCAACACTAGCTTCAGTTCAAGTTACTGAAGAGCAGAATAACTTCAGTTAAAAATTCCTTCAACACTCAAATTAAATACTGTATTTTTTAAAAAAAAGTGCAGATAAAGGTACTTAAATTCTCTTATACGTCCAGTTGAATATAACCAAGTTCTTAGCTGGCCAAGCTGAAGTTTTAAAGCAGGAATTATTTCACATGCACCAGTTTAAATATGCAAGGACAGGAAATCAAAGAATGTGGCTACCCCCACACCTGTAATTACTAGCAAATAACAAAATTCAGCCAACACTAGCTTCAGTTCAAGTTACTGAAGAGCAGAATAACTTCAGTTAAAAATTCCTTCAACACTCAAATTAAATACTGTATTTTTTAAAAAAAGTGCAGATAAAGGTACTTAAATTCTCTTATACGTCCAGTTGAATATAACCAAGTTCTTAGCTGGCCAAGCTGAAGTTTTAAAGCAGGAATTATTTCACATGCACCAGTTTAAATATGCAAGGACAGGAAATCAAAGAATGTGGCTACCCCCACACCTGTAATTACTAGCAAATAACAAAATTCAGCCAACACTAGCTTCAGTTCAAGTTACTGAAGAGCAGAATAACTTCAGTTAAAAATTCCTTCAACACTCAAATTAAATACTGTATTTTTTAAAAAAAGTGCAGATAAAGGTACTTAAATTCTCTTATACGTCCAGTTGAATATAACCAAGTTCTTAGCTGGCCAAGCTGAAGTTTTAAAGCAGGAATTATTTCACATGCACCAGTTTAAATATGCAAGGACAGGAAATCAAAGAATGTGGCTACCCCCACACCTGTAATTACTAGCAAATAACAAAATTCAGCCAACACTAGCTTCAGTTCAAGTTACTGAAGAGCAGAATAACTTCAGTTAAAAATTCCTTCAACACTCAAATTAAATACTGTATTTTTAAAAAAAAAGTGCAGATAAAGGTACTTAAATTCTCTTATACGTCCAGTTGAATATAACCAAGTTCTTAGCTGGCCAAGCTGAAGTTTTAAAGCAGGAATTATTTCACATGCACCAGTTTAAATATGCAAGGACAGGAAATCAAAGAATGTGGCTACCCCCACACCTGTAATTACTAGCAAATAACAAAATTCAGCCAACACTAGCTTCAGTTCAAGTTACTGAAGAGCAGAATAACTTCAGTTAAAAATTCCTTCAACACTCAAATTAAATACTGTATTTTTTAAAAAAAAGTGCAGATAAAGGTACTTAAATTCTCTTATACGTCCAGTTGAATATAACCAAGTTCTTAGCTGGCCAAGCTGAAGTTTTAAAGCAGGAATTATTTCACATGCACCAGTTTAAATATGCAAGGACAGGAAATCAAAGAATGTGGCTACCCCCACACCTGTAATTACTAGCAAATAACAAAATTCAGCCAACACTAGCTTCAGTTCAAGTTACTGAAGAGCAGAATAACTTCAGTTAAAAATTCCTTCAACACTCAAATTAAATACTGTATTTTTTAAAAAAGTGCAGATAAAGGTACTTAAATTCTCTTATACGTCCAGTTGAATATAACCAAGTTCTTAGCTGGCCAAGCTGAAGTTTTAAAGCAGGAATTATTTCACATGCACCAGTTTAAATATGCAAGGACAGGAAATCAAAGAATGTGGCTACCCCACACCTGTAATTACTAGCAAATAACAAAATTCAGCCAACACTAGCTTCAGTTCAAGTTACTGAAGAGCAGAATAACTTCAGTTAAAAATTCCTTCAACACTCAAATTAAATACTGTATTTTTTAAAAAAAAGTGCAGATAAAGGTACTTAAATTCTCTTATACGTCCAGTTGAATATAACCAAGTTCTTAGCTGGCCAAGCTGAAGTTTTAAAGCAGGAATTATTTCACATGCACCAGTTTAAATATGCAAGGACAGGAAATCAAAGAATGTGGCTACCCCACACCTGTAATTACTAGCAAATAACAAAATTCAGCCAACACTAGCTTCAGTTCAAGTTACTGAAGAGCAGAATAACTTCAGTTAAAAATTCCTTCAACACTCAAATTAAATACTGTATTTTTTTAAAAAAGTGCAGATAAAGGTACTTAAATTCTCTTATACGTCCAGTTGAATATAACCAAGTTCTTAGCTGGCCAAGCTGAAGTTTTAAAGCAGGAATTATTTCACATGCACCAGTTTAAATATGCAAGGACAGGAAATCAAAGAATGTGGCTACCCCACACCTGTAATTACTAGCAAATAACAAAATTCAGCCAACACTAGCTTCAGTTCAAGTTACTGAAGAGCAGAATAACTTCAGTTAAAAATTCCTTCAACACTCAAATTAAATACTGTATTTTTTAAAAAAAAGTGCAGATAAAGGTACTTAAATTCTCTTATACGTCCAGTTGAATATAACCAAGTTCTTAGCTGGCCAAGCTGAAGTTTTAAAGCAGGAATTATTTCACATGCACCAGTTTAAATATGCAAGGACAGGAAATCAAAGAATGTGGCTACCCCACACCTGTAATTACTAGCAAATAACAAAATTCAGCCAACACTAGCTTCAGTTCAAGTTACTGAAGAGCAGAATAACTTCAGTTAAAAATTCCTTCAACACTCAAATTAAATACTGTATTTTTTAAAAAAAAGTGCAGATAAAGGTACTTAAATTCTCTTATACGTCCAGTTGAATATAACCAAGTTCTTAGCTGGCCAAGCTGAAGTTTTAAAGCAGGAATTATTTCACATGCACCAGTTTAAATATGCAAGGACAGGAAATCAAAGAATGTGGCTACCCCCACACCTGTAATTACTAGCAAATAACAAAATTCAGCCAACACTAGCTTCAGTTCAAGTTACTGAAGAGCAGAATAACTTCAGTTAAAAATTCCTTCAACACTCAAATTAAATACTGTATTTTTTAAAAAAAAGTGCAGATAAAGGTACTTAAATTCTCTTATACGTCCAGTTGAATATAACCAAGTTCTTAGCTGGCCAAGCTGAAGTTTTAAAGCAGGAATTATTTCACATGCACCAGTTTAAATATGCAAGGACAGGAAATCAAAGAATGTGGCTACCCCACACCTGTAATTACTAGCAAATAACAAAATTCAGCCAACACTAGCTTCAGTTCAAGTTACTGAAGAGCAGAATAACTTCAGTTAAAAATTCCTTCAACACTCAAATTAAATACTGTATTTTTTTAAAAAAAAGTGCAGATAAAGGTACTTAAATTCTCTTATACGTCCAGTTGAATATAACCAAGTTCTTAGCTGGCCAAGCTGAAGTTTTAAAGCAGGAATTATTTCACATGCACCAGTTTAAATATGCAAGGACAGGAAATCAAAGAATGTGGCTACCCCCACACCTGTAATTACTAGCAAATAACAAAATTCAGCCAACACTAGCTTCAGTTCAAGTTACTGAAGAGCAGAATAACTTCAGTTAAAAATTCCTTCAACACTCAAATTAAATACTGTATTTTTTAAAAAAAAGTGCAGATAAAGGTACTTAAATTCTCTTATACGTCCAGTTGAATATAACCAAGTTCTTAGCTGGCCAAGCTGAAGTTTTAAAGCAGGAATTATTTCACATGCACCAGTTTAAATATGCAAGGACAGGAAATCAAAGAATGTGGCTACCCCCACACCTGTAATTACTAGCAAATAACAAAATTCAGCCAACACTAGCTTCAGTTCAAGTTACTGAAGAGCAGAATAACTTCAGTTAAAAATTCCTTCAACACTCAAATTAAATACTGTATTTTTTAAAAAAAAGTGCAGATAAAGGTACTTAAATTCTCTTATACGTCCAGTTGAATATAACCAAGTTCTTAGCTGGCCAAGCTGAAGTTTTAAAGCAGGAATTATTTCACATGCACCAGTTTAAATATGCAAGGACAGGAAATCAAAGAATGTGGCTACCCCCACACCTGTAATTACTAGCAAATAACAAAATTCAGCCAACACTAGCTTCAGTTCAAGTTACTGAAGAGCAGAATAACTTCAGTTAAAAATTCCTTCAACACTCAAATTAAATACTGTATTTTTTAAAAAAGTGCAGATAAAGGTACTTAAATTCTCTTATACGTCCAGTTGAATATAACCAAGTTCTTAGCTGGCCAAGCTGAAGTTTTAAAGCAGGAATTATTTCACATGCACCAGTTTAAATATGCAAGGACAGGAAATCAAAGAATGTGGCTACCCCACACCTGTAATTACTAGCAAATAACAAAATTCAGCCAACACTAGCTTCAGTTCAAGTTACTGAAGAGCAGAATAACTTCAGTTAAAAATTCCTTCAACACTCAAATTAAATACTGTATTTTTAAAAAAAAGTGCAGATAAAGGTACTTAAATTCTCTTATACGTCCAGTTGAATATAACCAAGTTCTTAGCTGGCCAAGCTGAAGTTTTAAAGCAGGAATTATTTCACATGCACCAGTTTAAATATGCAAGGACAGGAAATCAAAGAATGTGGCTACCCCCACACCTGTAATTACTAGCAAATAACAAAATTCAGCCAACACTAGCTTCAGTTCAAGTTACTGAAGAGCAGAATAACTTCAGTTAAAAATTCCTTCAACACTCAAATTAAATACTGTATTTTTTAAAAAAAAGTGCAGATAAAGGTACTTAAATTCTCTTATACGTCCAGTTGAATATAACCAAGTTCTTAGCTGGCCAAGCTGAAGTTTTAAAGCAGGAATTATTTCACATGCACCAGTTTAAATATGCAAGGACAGGAAATCAAAGAATGTGGCTACCCCCACACCTGTAATTACTAGCAAATAACAAAATTCAGCCAACACTAGCTTCAGTTCAAGTTACTGAAGAGCAGAATAACTTCAGTTAAAAATTCCTTCAACACTCAAATTAAATACTGTATTTTTTTTTAAAAAAAAAGCAGATAAAGGTACTTAAATTCTCTTATACGTCCAGTTGAATATAACCAAGTTCTTAGCTGGCCAAGCTGAAGTTTTAAAGCAGGAATTATTTCACATGCACCAGTTTAAATATGCAAGGACAGGAAATCAAAGAATGTGGCTACCCCCACACCTGTAATTACTAGCAAATAACAAAATTCAGCCAACACTAGCTTCAGTTCAAGTTACTGAAGAGCAGAATAACTTCAGTTAAAAATTCCTTCAACACTCAAATTAAATACTGTATTTTTTAAAAAAAGTGCAGATAAAGGTACTTAAATTCTCTTATACGTCCAGTTGAATATAACCAAGTTCTTAGCTGGCCAAGCTGAAGTTTTAAAGCAGGAATTATTTCACATGCACCAGTTTAAATATGCAAGGACAGGAAATCAAAGAATGTGGCTACCCCCACACCTGTAATTACTAGCAAATAACAAAATTCAGCCAACACTAGCTTCAGTTCAAGTTACTGAAGAGCAGAATAACTTCAGTTAAAAATTCCTTCAACACTCAAATTAAATACTGTATTTTTTAAAAAAAAGTGCAGATAAAGGTACTTAAATTCTCTTATACGTCCAGTTGAATATAACCAAGTTCTTAGCTGGCCAAGCTGAAGTTTTAAAGCAGGAATTATTTCACATGCACCAGTTTAAATATGCAAGGACAGGAAATCAAAGAATGTGGCTACCCCCACACCTGTAATTACTAGCAAATAACAAAATTCAGCCAACACTAGCTTCAGTTCAAGTTACTGAAGAGCAGAATAACTTCAGTTAAAAATTCCTTCAACACTCAAATTAAATACTGTATTTTTAAAAAAAAAAGTGCAGATAAAGGTACTTAAATTCTCTTATACGTCCAGTTGAATATAACCAAGTTCTTAGCTGGCCAAGCTGAAGTTTTAAAGCAGGAATTATTTCACATGCACCAGTTTAAATATGCAAGGACAGGAAATCAAAGAATGTGGCTACCCCACACCTGTAATTACTAGCAAATAACAAAATTCAGCCAACACTAGCTTCAGTTCAAGTTACTGAAGAGCAGAATAACTTCAGTTAAAAATTCCTTCAACACTCAAATTAAATACTGTATTTTTTAAAAAAAGTGCAGATAAAGGTACTTAAATTCTCTTATACGTCCAGTTGAATATAACCAAGTTCTTAGCTGGCCAAGCTGAAGTTTTAAAGCAGGAATTATTTCACATGCACCAGTTTAAATATGCAAGGACAGGAAATCAAAGAATGTGGCTACCCCACACCTGTAATTACTAGCAAATAACAAAATTCAGCCAACACTAGCTTCAGTTCAAGTTACTGAAGAGCAGAATAACTTCAGTTAAAAATTCCTTCAACACTCAAATTAAATACTGTATTTTTTAAAAAAAAAGCAGATAAAGGTACTTAAATTCTCTTATACGTCCAGTTGAATATAACCAAGTTCTTAGCTGGCCAAGCTGAAGTTTTAAAGCAGGAATTATTTCACATGCACCAGTTTAAATATGCAAGGACAGGAAATCAAAGAATGTGGCTACACCACACCTGTAATTACTAGCAAATAACAAAATTCAGCCAACACTAGCTTCAGTTCAAGTTACTGAAGAGCAGAATAACTTCAGTTAAAAATTCCTTCAACACTCAAATTAAATACTGTATTTTTTAAAAAAAGTGCAGATAAAGGTACTTAAATTCTCTTATACGTCCAGTTGAATATAACCAAGTTCTTAGCTGGCCAAGCTGAAGTTTTAAAGCAGGAATTATTTCACATGCACCAGTTTAAATATGCAAGGACAGGAAATCAAAGAATGTGGCTACCCCACACCTGTAATTACTAGCAAATAACAAAATTCAGCCAACACTAGCTTCAGTTCAAGTTACTGAAGAGCAGAATAACTTCAGTTAAAAATTCCTTCAACACTCAAATTAAATACTGTATTTTTTTAAAAAAAAAGTGCAGATAAAGGTACTTAAATTCTCTTATACGTCCAGTTGAATATAACCAAGTTCTTAGCTGGCCAAGCTGAAGTTTTAAAGCAGGAATTATTTCACATGCACCAGTTTAAATATGCAAGGACAGGAAATCAAAGAATGTGGCTACCCCCACACCTGTAATTACTAGCAAATAACAAAATTCAGCCAACACTAGCTTCAGTTCAAGTTACTGAAGAGCAGAATAACTTCAGTTAAAAATTCCTTCAACACTCAAATTAAATACTGTATTTTTTAAAAAAAAGTGCAGATAAAGGTACTTAAATTCTCTTATACGTCCAGTTGAATATAACCAAGTTCTTAGCTGGCCAAGCTGAAGTTTTAAAGCAGGAATTATTTCACATGCACCAGTTTAAATATGCAAGGACAGGAAATCAAAGAATGTGGCTACCCCACACCTGTAATTACTAGCAAATAACAAAATTCAGCCAACACTAGCTTCAGTTCAAGTTACTGAAGAGCAGAATAACTTCAGTTAAAAATTCCTTCAACACTCAAATTAAATACTGTATTTTTTAAAAAAAAAGTGCAGATAAAGGTACTTAAATTCTCTTATACGTCCAGTTGAATATAACCAAGTTCTTAGCTGGCCAAGCTGAAGTTTTAAAGCAGGAATTATTTCACATGCACCAGTTTAAATATGCAAGGACAGGAAATCAAAGAATGTGGCTACCCCCACACCTGTAATTACTAGCAAATAACAAAATTCAGCCAACACTAGCTTCAGTTCAAGTTACTGAAGAGCAGAATAACTTCAGTTAAAAATTCCTTCAACACTCAAATTAAATACTGTATTTTTTAAAAAAAAAAGAGCAAATAAAGGTACTTAAATTCTCTTATACGTCCAGTTGAATATAACCAAGTTCTTAGTTGGCCAACCGTCCCAAGAATCTATATACCACAGTCCTTATCCACGATTCCCAACTTCTCTGACTAATCCTGATCCTTCAAACATCTCAATATTCAGTTTGCTCTCATCTCCATGCACCCTAATCCTCATTCACATAATTATTAACCTCCAAATACTTCTCTGTCTAATCCACAGCCCCATGTACCTTAACATTCTGCCTATTTCCATGCACCCTAATTCTCCCTCATGTAATTATTAACGTCCCAGTACTTCTTTTTTAATCCACATCATCTGCGTGCCTCAATATTTCCTCAGTCTCCCTCTCTTCATAGGCTTCAGCTCCCTTCCACCTGTCTGGCCAACAGGTACTCTGAATCAAATAGACAGCCTCTGTGTATACCTATATTCATCCCAAAAGTAGCCTCCATATACCTTCTCTCTTTTTCCTCACATTGCCTGCCAACCATCGACCTTCCGATGAGTTGAACAGCCCATCCATTCCTCATGGGCAACAGCTAGTCACAGAAGGTCATCATTTACATAGCCATCATTTTATTTATTTTAAGCCCTACCCCAGTCACTGACCATTTAAAATTAGTGTGCTTCCACTCATAACATGATGCTGGCACAAGGTCCCGCACCCTGATCTACATCAGGCAGGTCATCTCAGAATGCTGTGACAGAACCCAACCCCCACCGCACCCCATAGGTGAAGCAGGCACCGATTGCTCCAGAATTCAGGGGTCTAAATCAAACCTACTACCCCATGCAGCAGATGTCTCAATCTATGCTTTAAATTAAAAACTGTTAGCAAGCCATCTGTAAGTCTATTCCACACATGCAATGGCCTCCCACCCAACTTTTGCTGCACCATTCCTTCCCACCATATGTTCTTCCTAGACCTCAGATACCTTCATTCATCACAGTGATGAACAGCAAGGGACTTGGTTTCTCTCATTTCTACATTTTCATCTATTGCTCTGTTTAGTTTCAACCAAAATAATTCTGTGGAATGGTATCTTGTAAGTATGCACATTTCCTACAAAGTATACCGAATCACCAGTGAATTCTCAACAGTCTATTTTTATGTACAAGAGCTTAGAATAAGAAGTTATGTACCTACCATAACGTTCCATGTTAGTTGTCTTCTTCTCGCCTTCTTTCTTGCTGGTTGGGTTCGGAGCTGATCCTCGGCTCCGACTCAGCCATCTTCTAAAGCTCAAGAGCTATTTACTGGCTCGAGGCCTCCCCATATCCCAAAATGCCTGGCGCTAGATCCCCAGATCTCGTTTGGTAGACCTAACTACAGACAAAATATAAGGACACCTGTCCTAACAGCATATGTTTAGCTACAGAGTTAAAAGGTTGAGGGAACAAACCAGGTAAGACCCAGCCAGCTAAAAGGAACTCAGAGGGCAACTCTTCTCGGTTTATTAGGATAGGGGGGTGGAGTGTCGGACGCAAGAAAGGCGGCGAGAAGACGACAACTAACATGGAACGTTATGGTAGGTACATAACTTCTTAATGTTAATTTGTCTATCTCGCCTTCATTCTTGCTGGTTGGGACAGCGTCCCTAGCACCTCAGTTCTGGGTGGCTCATTGGAACAGACTCTTCAGCACAGTGGAACCAAAATCAGCTCTGCTCCTAGAGGCCACATCCAGCTTATAATGAGAAATGAATGAATGGGGGAGTGGCCCATGTAGCTGCCGCACAAATGGCTTCCATTGGTAATCTTGCCTGAAAAGCTACAGAAGTAGCTAAAGCCCTAGTAGAGTGGCCTTTTGGTTTAGCAGGGAGCTGTTTGTTCCTCAATTGATAAATCAAAGCAATAATAGAAGTCAACCACCTAGATAGAGTTACTTTAGACACTGGTAGACCTTGTTTACCTTCAGCATAGGACAGGAACAGCTGATCTGATTTTCTAATTTGTTTAGTCCTATGCAAGTAGAAACATAATTGTCTATGAACATCCAACTGATGTAAATAGAAGTTATGTCCTTACCATAACGTTCCATGTGGAGTGTTCATCTCGCCTTTGTTCTTACACATGGGTTCGGAGCCGATCCTCGGCTCCGTGTCGGCCGCTTGCAAGCTCTGCATCGAGAAGAAGCTCGAGACAACCTAATACCCACAATCCCCCTCTGCCTTTACCTCAGATCTAGTTTGCAAGCAAACCAGCAGCCAGAGAGAGCACACTCATGCCAAAAATTACATAATCAAGAAATCATCTATATACATATATATATATATATATATATATATATATACACATGTACATCATACAAATACAACCACTGCAAATGCAGAAGGAGAATACTCCAGACCAGGTACCAATTTGAACGTTCTTCCTGAGGGTGGAGGTGGGAATGTAAGAACAAAGGCAGATGAACACTCCACATGGAACGTTATGGTAAGGACATAACTTCTATATGTGAGAGTGTTCAATCTCGCCGTTTGTTCTTACACATGGGTAGCGTCCCTAGCTCCATGTTCCTGAGGAACTCACGGGAGAACGTTCTTGAGCACAGTGGAACCAAAGGTTGCCCTATCCCTAGAAACCCTGTCCACTTTGTAATGAGAGATGAATGTATGCGGTTTAGCCCAAGTAGCAGCTGCACAAATCGTGTCTAATGGTAGGCGAGCTGCGTGAGCCAAGGATGTAGACACTGATCCTGTAGAATGTCCTTTAGGTTTGACAGATAAGGATTGATTTGAAGAATCATAAACGTATATAATACAATCAGTTAGCCATTTGGAAAGAGTTTGTTTAGTAACCGCTACACCTTTCCTGCTGTCAGCAAAGGCTACAAAAAGTTGATCAGATTTCCTGTGATCCTTTGTTCTATCCAAATAAAACCTGAGTTGTCTATGGACATCCAATTTGTGTAACATATACTCTAACTTATTAGTGTGATTCTTGAAAAAGGTGGGTAATTCAATGGACTGATTAATGTTATTGGTAGAGCAAACTTTGGGGAGAAAGGATGGATTAGTGCGAAGAGATACTCTGTCAGAGTGGAAGATCAAATAAGGGTGTTTAATAGAAAGAGCCTGAAGCTCAGACACTTGCCTAGCGGATGTAATGGCTACCAAGAAGGGAGTCTTCCACGATAAAAACTTCAATGGGCAAACAGAGGCTGGCTCAAAAGGGGGCAACATCAATTTAGATAGTAAAAGGTTCAGATTCCAAGGTGATGTAGGAGTTCTAACTGGTGGTCTAATATGAAAAGATCCTTTTAAAAAGGCCTTACAAAGTCTGTGAGCCATAGCAGGTGCCCCACATTCCTCCACATGAAAGTTGGAAATGGCAGCCAATTGCACTCTTAAAGTGGCAGGAGAAGCTCCTTCATGGAACAATGCTGTTAAAAACACCAAGATCTTGTTTAACGGAGCTATGACAGGGTCCAAATGATGTGAATTCGCCCAGAAGACGAAACGCTTCCATTTACTGGTGTAGGTCTTTGTAGTGGAAGCTTTATGAGAAGCCACTAATATATTCTGAACTGCCGGTGTAAGAGAATCAGACCTGGCTGTGGAAGCGGAGCAGCCAAGCTGCTAGATGGAGTGATTCGAGAGAGGGATGAGGAACTCCTGACGAGTGGGTCAGTAGATCTGGCTCTGGGTCCAGAATCCAAGGTCCCCGAATGCGGTGTTGCAACAGAAAGGGGAACCAAATTTGACGAGGCCAGAATGGGGCAATGAGGATTATCGTCCTTTGAAGGTTGTTGGCTTTCTGCAGAAACTTTGCAATCAGGGGAAAGGGAGGAAAAGCATACAGGAGACCCGGGGGCCAATCGTGCACCAGCGCGTCCCTGGGGACTTCCCTGAGGGGTAATAGGGCAAAGTAGCTCCTGCATTTGGCGCTCATTGGAGACGCAAAAGATCGCAGGAAGGCTGGCCCCACTTGCGAAAAATCGCCTTCGCAATTGACTGTTTGAGGGACCACCGTGAGGCAACAGGATTGCTCTGCTCAGCCTGTCGGCTATGACGCTGGATGACCCCGGGATGTGCGTTGCGATCAGAAAGCGACCCGTGGACTCCGCCCATTGCCAAATTCTCATGGCCTCTCTGCATAGCTGATAAGACCTGGTTCCCCTTGCTTGTTTATGTACCAGACTACAGACATGTTGTCTGTCTGAACTGCAATAGTCCCTAGAGGAAGAAGGGGAGCAAAGTGTTGCAACGCTAGAAACACTGCCCTCAACTCTAGAACATTGATGTGCAGATTGTACTCCAAATTGGTCCATTCGCCTTGGACTGTCTTTCCCTGAAAGATGCCCCCCCACCCTATCAGGGAAGCGTCCGTGGTTACCGCGCTGTCGGGCGTGGTAGCACAAATGGTCTTCCGCTGGAAAGGTTGCAAGTCTGAAGCCACCAGGTTAGGTGTGATTTGCATGTGTTTGTAATCAGAATTTCGTGTGTCAGAGGTAGCTGTTGGAACGACCATTGTGCAAACAGTAGCCATTGTAGGACTCTCATGTGCAGTCTTCCCAATGGTATCGCAATAAGAGAAGCTGCCATGAGACCCAAGACCTTCAGAACCAGCTTTGCTGAGGATTTTTTGGATGACAGAAGGAGAGAAATGTGGCTTTGTAGTGAGGCTATCCTTTCTGGAGGGAGCCTTAGAATTAAATGATGCGTATCTAATTCCGCTCCTATGAATAAGATATGCTGTGATGGCTGTAGTAAAGATTTTTCGAAATTTACGGAAATTCCGAGGTGAACACAAAGTTGTAGAGTGTAATCCCTGGCCTGTATCAGTTGACGCCGGGTGGTGGCAGAAAGGAGCCAGTCCAGATACGGAAACACCTGGAATCCTAAGCGTCTCAGATGAGACGCTACCACTGCATGCATTTGGTGAAAACCCTGGGGGCTGAGGTCAGACCAAAGGGCAGGGCTCGAAACTGGTAGTGACTGGCTCCCAGCCGGAAGCGCAAATGATCCCTGGACGCCCTGGCCATTTTGATGTGGTAGTATGCGTCCTTCAGATCTATTGAACACATCCACTCGTCCTTCTGTAAGAATGGAAGGATCGATTGAAGCGTGACCATTCGGAACTTTTCTTTCTTGACAAAGGTGTTGAGGTTGCTTAGGTCCAGAATCGGCCTCCAGTCCCCTGTCTTCTTTGGAACTAAAAAGAACCTTGAGTAAGTTCCGAATCCTATTTGGTCCTCTGGGACTGGTTGGATGACTCTTTCTAGCAGCTTTGAAATTTCTATAGCTGCTGGGTCTCGCAGATGGGGCGGCACATCTGGGAGTCTTTTCTTTGGAATGGGAGTGGACAGAAAGGGTATTCTGTAACCTCTGGTAACCACGCTTTTTACCCAGTTGTCTGTAGTAAGATTCTGCCAGGCCTGAGGGTATAAAGCTAAGCGACCCCCGACTGCCTCCAGAGCAAGGCAGTCGGGCCTCCTCTCAGGAGTGCTGGAAGGGCTTTCCAGGGGGTGTATCCCTGTCACCTTGGTTTTGCGGACCCCCTCTGCCGCCAGGGCAGCGTCTTCCACCTCTGCCCCCTCCTCTGCCTCTAGAGGGGGCATCACCCTGCGTGCCTGGGAAAGATCCTTGGGGTTTTCGAAACCACATTTTTCCACTGCGTTGCCCTTTGGGGTACGGTCTGGATGGGGTGGAAAAACGGACTCCGACAGCAGACAGAGTCTTTCCCTCCTGTTCACACCGGGTAAGGGTCTCCTTTACTTTGGGGCCAAAGAGAGTGGCACCATCAAATGGGGCGTTAGTAAAGGAAGACTTGAAGGCTTCCGCAAATGAACATAAGCGCATCCAGGACTGTCTGCGAAGAGCAATCTCTGAAGCTGCTGCCCTACTCGATCCTTCGGCTGCGTATGATATCAGCCTCATGGATGAGTTAACAATGGATGTAAGGGTATTGAGATGTGCTGTAACTTTCTCTGAAACAGCAGCATCTGTAGTACCCTGGAGGGCATCTCCCAACTCTTTGATTAGATCCCTCTGTAGACGTGTAAAATGGGTCAAATAGTTCAGGGATCGCATAGAAAAAGCCGCTGAACTAAAAATGCGCTTCCCGTACCTGTCCATAGTCCTAGAATCTTTGTTAGGCGGATGGACAGATGAGGAAGATTCCGACATCTCCTTTTTCGTGGCCGCTGCCACCACCATGGCGTCCACTGGAACTCCCTTTGTGAGGTAAGCCTTGTCTTGGGGTGCAGTAATGTACTTACTAGGCTTTCTAGGGACTGGTTCCACCGTGTCAGGTGTCTCCCACGCCCTTCGAGCAACCAGCTCCATTAACTCATCGAAGGGCGGAGTGACCCAGGATGAGGAAGGGCGAGCACCGAATGCCTTCAGCAAGACTGACTCATCCTCAGAAGGGGGAAGGGACTGCCAATCACCTCTCTGCTTTAGGATCTCCAAGATGTCAGAAAAGGAGACATCTTCTGAAGGTGACTTTGGGGACCCTTCTGACTCATCCAAGTCAGTATCGGATGTCAAAGATTCTTGTGGAGAATCTAAGTGTCTCCTCTTACACAATCTTTTCCGAGGGACTTCTTCGGGGGGAGCATCCGAAGAAGCCTCCGAGGAAGAGGGGGCACCCTCCAGGGGTGGCTGAGACACCGGTGCTCGACGCTTGGATGCGACCGTTGGTGCAGAGGAGGATAACAGTCCTTTATGGGGAGGAGAGGCTGCTTCTACTGATGTGGTTGTCTGGGTAGACAACACCTTCCTCATGAGATCGAAGGCCCCCGGGTCCCGAGTCGAGGTATCTCCTGGTTCCGAAGAAATGGGAAGAATCCCCGAAACAGGTACCGAAGGCATCGACCCCGAGGACGGAGCCGAGTCGATCCGAGCCGAGGCCCCGAGAGGAAGAGTCGGAATCGAAACATCGGTTCGACTCTCGGCCCCAGAACCAAGGATGGATCTTCGGCTCCGAGACTCCGGTACCGGATCCGACGGAGTCGAGGTGAACGGAGCCGACCGAGAAAAGGACGGTTCAGGCACCGAGGGCTCCACAATCAGTAGATCAGCCTCTTCCGGCTCCAAAGACTGGACAGGTCTCGGAGGAGGAAGAGATGGAGATAATGGAAGGCTTTCAAGTTTCGACACCAATTGGGTGGAAACCGAGATAAGTTTGGATAAGGCCGTATTCTCCAGTAATTTCTGCACCACGCGGTCAAGATCGGTGTCGGAGAGGGGCCTGGAAGAACGGGTTGAAGGAATCGAAGACGGAGCCGACCTCAACAGTGTCGGGGGAGGGAGCTCCATCACCGGTTCCAAGACTCGAGGCTCGGAAACTGACAACAGTTGAACACTCGGCCCCGAAGTCTGTGGAACCGGTGATCTAACTTTAGCTGAAGAGCTCGGAGCCGATGACTTGGGCTCCGACGTCTTCGATTCCTTCGAGGATTTGGATGCCTGGTCTGAAGCATCCAGGGCCTCTTGAAAGATAGGGGGTCCTCCAGGAGAGGAAACCTCTTCACAGCCGAGGCTTCCTCCCACTCCTGCCAAAGAAAGGGCCGGGCGGCTCAGTCCGGCCGGACCCGACCAGGGGTTCGGCTAGGCAGGCTTCCTCCTTCGTTTCCAAAGACTTCGGAGCGCAGGGTTCCTTCGCCGCCTCGACAGCTCTGTGCATCACTGGCTTCGGAGCCGCATGGCTGGTATCGACCGGGGCGGGTCACTGGCCGCCCACGCGAGGCCGCATAAGGGTCGCCCGCCAGACACCTTCCTCCCCGCCGTCTACCTCGCACCAGACATCTTCTGGTGTTTCCTCGGCCGATTCTTGTCGAGTCGCTTCGAGCCGGTCCCCAGGTAGCCGGGGCCGGAGGTCTTCAACCTCGAGCTGCTTCCTCTCCCGTCTTCTCGAATGTCGGATTCTGATCCTCTGTTTCCTCTCCAAATCTCGAGAATGTCCCAGCTCAAAAGTTTGGGTCGTTCCCACCCAGTTGGCCTCCCCAGTCTTCCAATGACCCACCCTATTGCCATTCCTCTTGTGACTTCGCTCCGCCTGAGCAGGTGCTCTCTGGAGCCGTGAGATCTCTACGACTTCCTCGCACCCCAACTCCGCCCTCGGGTCCGAAGCGTTTCACAGGGGACTTCTTCGGCTGGACCCGAGGGTGGCCTTTCGGGACTTTGCTTCGGGTTCCCAGCGGCCCTCCCCAGGTGCTTCGCTGCGTGGACTCCGCCTGCCACACCTCCTCCGAGACCGATTCTCCCAGGATTCTAGGCCTGCTTCAGGGCCATGAGGAGTGCCTTGGCCAAGGATTCTTCAAGCCCTCCGGGTTCCTACCAGCACCTTGCCTGGGCGGATCTTGGGTCTTGGCAGTTCCCTGTCCGTAGCCAGCGGAGCGACACGGCCTGGGAGGTTACCCCTCTGTCCGGGTTCCTCTTCCTGAGAGGGGTCTTCTGAGTCATCTCCAGAGGAATCCTGCTAGGGCAAGAGATCGCGAGGAAGCATCGGCACCCCCGGTCTATTACATCGACACGGATATGGGATGATGAGGGGTCCCCTGCCTTCCCTCGGACGATACCTTTGCCCTGTCGCTAGAGGGTGTCTCCAACGTTTGACATGGATGTCCAAACCTCTGCGATCTAGAAGTTGCTCCTCATGCCCATACTGGGCGGACTAATCAGTGAGTGTCTCAAGTTTTCGACGAGTTTTACTTAGTTTGTCAAGGGCTGGGAACACCTGATACCGGAAATCCAGTCCCTTCTCGCTTCAAACAAGTTCTATCTGCTCCCCGAGAAGAGTTTCCCCATTAAAGGCGAGAAGTAGATGCCATGGTGGTGGCATACCCACAACTTCAGTGGGCTTTACACAAACGTCCATCCATCCTCCTCCACAAGGAGTCTAGGAGTATGGGATAGGAGTCTAAGCGACTCCTGACTTCAGCTGCCTTACCTTAAGGTCTCTGAATTATTTGGCACATTTTACCAGGCTTCAGGAGGGATCTGGTCAAGGCGAGGCCGACTCCCATATGGGTAACTTCCACTCTGAGCAGCTAGCCCAGTCACAGCACGCTCAGTTCGTGGGCCTCTCAGTTGTGCTAACTCGCCCATGAGGCTCATTTCTAGCGGGCCAAGGGGCGGGTAGAGCGGCAGGGGCGGCGCGTCACGACAAGCCTGGCTCATGAAGTCAGTTTCATGGAGAGCTTCAAGTCTTCCTTCGCCGACGCCCCTTGATATTCGCTCACTCCCTTTGAGGGTCCTCAAGACAGGAGGAAAGGTGAAAAGAGAGGGAAAAACGCGCATTCGCCAGAGGGCCCGTTATTCCACTTCCCTTCGGCCTTACCCCAATTTCAAAGGAGGGGAAATGGTTCCAAAGCAAGGGAAAATGGTTCCAAGCAGGGAAGATTCTCCGCCCAGAGGCGAGGCTCTTCTCCACCAGAGGGAGACGCCGTCCAGAGGCGGCAGAGGGTGCCGCACTTGGGCACCGGTGCCCTGCGGCAAGCACCAGCCTCCCCTACGACATGATCTCAGCCCCCGGCTAAAGGTTCGAGCCAGTCGGGTGTCGCTGCTAAGCACCTAGAAGCCTGGGAGTCAATCACCAGGAAAGATGTGGTGGGACCCACCACCCAGGGTTGTTCATCCCATTCAAGTCTCACCCCTTCGGCCCAAGAGAATCCAAGTCCCACCACCCAGTCGCCCAGAAATAGCAGCCGCGGATCAGGAAAAAGCTGCTAGAAAAGGAGTCATCCAACCGTCCCCACAGACCAAATCGGATCAGGAAATTACCCAACCAAATTTTAGTGCCCGAACACAGGGGACCTGAGACCAATATTGATCTTGGCAGACTAAACCTAGGAGGATCTCAGCCAAATTCAATGATCACGCTTGCAATCCATTCTCATACATCACGAGAAGGGGATGTTTTCCGTTGCTCCATAGACCTCAAGGACGCCTATTATTTCCACATACCGACACATCATGCCCAGAAGGTATTCCCAGGCGCAGCCTGGGGAACCAGCCACACAATTTTGTGCTCTGTCTTGAGTCTTGGATGTGCCCTGGCCCCCCTATCTCAGTGTTTGGCAGTAGTGACGGCTCCAGGTTTGGAGTCTTGGATTCCAACCTGAGGGCCATCTCGACGACTGGCTCCCTGACTGCCACATCCAGGCATCCACTTATGGACAACCCAAAGCCACCATCTCCTGGGTGTGCTCTTTATATTAGCATCTCCACTGTCAAAGATTGTCTTGCTGCCCTCTCTCAGCGCATAAAGTTTATAGGCCCAGAGATAGACTCAAGATTGATGCGTCTTTCTTCCCTGTCAAAGGATTCAACTTTACAGGGCCAAGTTCTAGCTCTGGATCTCACTTTTAGTTCCTCTAGCAAGGTTACACCTACAGGTTCTTCAATGCTCAATGTCTATCACGGTAATTTTAGTTCCTCTAGCAAGGTTACACATGAGGATTCTTCTGAAAGTGGCTCTTATCAACTCAATGGTCCTTCAAGATCTTCCTCTTTCACATCATGATACGAAATATGCAAAAGGGACCGCTGGTGCTCAGACATCCCTCTTGGATCAGGGAAAACCCTTTGTTCTGGGGGGGAACCCTTTCACCTCCTCCGACAGATGCTGGCCAGATAGGTGGGGGGCATTGTCTGGGCAGGCTAGTTCAGGGATCCTGGCTTCTCCCTGGCTTCTTCTCCGTTCTTCTCCGTTGGAGATGAGGCTGCAATTTATCCCTACAGGCCTTACACAAGTTCCTTCCTCAGGGCATCATCGCAGGGCACACAGACAACATGTCCAGTGGTTTGGTATCTGAACAAACAAGGAGGGACTCGAGGGACCAGATGCAGAGAGTGCCATGAGAGTGTGGAATGGGGAACAAATAACAACCGCTTTGCAGCTTACCCACATCCCGGAAAGTCAAATGTATTGGCGGACAAATTAAGCAGGACACCTTCCTCACTTAATGGTCTCTAAACCCAAGCAGTAGCAGCCCAGGTTTTCAAGAGATGGGACTGCGGCCCTATTTGCGATCTTCACAAAACAAACACCAAGTGCCAAAGGTCTCCTTGATTCCACACATCAGGAAGCACTATGGGATGCGAAGCACAACCTTCCCAACAGGGTTGCTTTATGCTTTTCCCCAATTTTCTCCCTTGATTAAGTTATTCAAAAGCTTCTCAGCTATAGGGTCTTCAATGATTCTGAAAACCCCATACTGGCCTCTGCCAGATATGGTTTCACGCAAATCCCGGCAGTGGACGATCCGTGACCTTAGGACGGATCCCGGATTTGCTAATCCACATTGGCACATTGGCATCAGTCCCTTCAACTGAAGTTGACAGCACATTCTCCACTCCAAGTAGAGTTAGAAGTCACACACTAGACCCGAAGTTGTTCAATTTTTATTTTCGCCCACAAAACCTACCACTATTGTATTGTACCTCAGTAAAGAGAAGAGGTTTGCTATCTATCACTCACTCGCTGGGCTTAGGACCCTAATACCGCTCCTGTCCCAGAGGTTTGAAATTTTAACATCCCTCAGGGATCAGGGATCAACTATCTAAACTATTAAAGTTCAACTGGCTGCTATCTTGAAATTCATGGAATCCACTTTGATGAGATGAGCAGCAGATTATGCAAACATTCATTAAAGGCGCGCAGCACCTTAACCTCACCGTTTTCATCCTGCACCTCCGTGGATCTTTGATTTTGCGCTGCGCGACGGGCTCTCCCCTTTGAGTAAAATTAAATGCGGCGAAGTTAAAATATTGGTCATGGAAACGCATTTTTATGGTGGCTATTACTCGCAAGAAGGGTCCCCAGAGCTCACCAAGCCCCTATTGGGGTAAACCAATCGTGATTTGATTTTCCCACAAAGATAGAGGTCTACTAGGGTTCTCAATCCATCTGTCCCAAAGAACTTCTGCCCCTAGTTTCTGTCTTCATCAATAGAACTAACTACCAGTTTCCAAAATTTCTTTCTAAGCAAGCAGAACTGCAGCTCCATAAATTGATGGAGGCAATTACAAGTATTTTCTATTTAGACAGGTTGTTCGTACTTCGTAATAATAATTTGTTAGTTTGTGTCAATCAGATAATAAAACCATCCAAACCATCACAAAAGCTACACCACTTGGATCAGAGATTGCATACACTCAGGCCTATCATTCAAAAGCAAAACTTGCATCATCTATCAAAGCTCATTCTACCAGAGCTATGGCTACTTAAGCTTTTTCATTCCAAGTCGCTATTTTCTCGAAATTTGTGCTATGCTACTTAACTAACCCAAGACACGCGTGGATCCTACCTACAAATTGGATGTGCATCTAAAGGACGACGGTCATTTGTTCCATACCAGGAGTGTTTTCCAGTGAGCAGGTTCCAGTTCAGGTGCTAGATTAGGGAATATTTCACAGATACATTATTAGATAGATCACATAACATCTTACATAACATCACTACCCATGTACTCAGATGTTTGGGATCCATCTCAGCCACTCCATGATTCACCCACCCTGCTTCCCAGACCAGAAGATCAGCCTTGATTGAAACGTGTTTTGAGCTCTTTGAGCTCTACTTGTTTCATCTGACGCATGTTATAATGTTATATAAGTGCATGTATGCGGTATGACAAAACTAGATCTGGGGATCTGGGTGGTGCATCCTGGGATATATAAGCTCAGCTAATAAGAGACTTCGCCAGTGCTCATGGGCATGAAATGAGAGAGCTTAGGCTCCCAACCCACATCATTCAAATGTAGGCTTAGATGATCCCAAAACATTCAGTTATGGTGAGTACATAACTAAAAGTTTTAACAAACCCCTATCCATTAGTTTCCTGCGCCTATCTGTCATGACCCTCCCACTGAATCAATCCGGTAGTCAAATCCAAGTAAGGGGTGGTAGGCCCCGAGGAGAACTCTAATAAGTTTTAAATAAACTTAACGGAACCGAGAATCCCTCAACCTTACCACACACACACAATATATCACTAACAAACTTTTTATAATAAAATTACTAAGAAAAATACAAGAATAAATTCTTAATCTTATCTTAGGTGCTCGAGCTCGACCCAGTGATGCGCAGCGGCAAACTAGATCTGAGGTAAAGGCAGAGGGGGATTGTGGGTATTAGGTTGTCTCGAGCTTCTTCTCGATGCAGAGCTTGCAAGCGGCCGACACGGAGCCGAGGATCGGCTCCGAACCCATGTGTAAGAACAAACGGCGAGATTGAACACTCTCACATCTTATGTTCAGCTTTGTTGGAATAATTTGGGAAGAAGACCGGAAGATGAATGGACTGATTCAGATTACTCTCAGAGGGTACCTTAGGAAGGAAGGAGGGAGGGAGGGATTAGTCCTGAGCAAAACTCTGTCATTATGGAAAACTAAATAAGGAGGGCGAACACAAAGGGCCTGGAGTTCAGAAATTCTTCTAGCTGAGGTAACTGCCATAAGAAAGAGGGTTTTCCAATTAAGAAACTTCAAGGAACATGAAGCTGCGGGTTCAAAGGGGGGCAATATTAGGGAAGCTAAGATCAAATTAAGATCCCACGGAGGCGGGGGATCTCTTACTGGGGGCCCTGAGCAAAGTAGTCCCTTTAAGAAAAGCTTTGCAAAGCTTATGGGACAGATAGGCCTGTATGAAAATTTGAAATTGCGGCTAACTGAACTCTAATGGTGGCAGAAGAGGACCCAGCCTGAAAAAGTTTCGCTAAGAAATCTAAAACGTGGTGGACAGGGGCTGAAAAGGGATCTATATTTTTAGACTCTGCCCAGCAAGAGAAACGTTTCCACTTACTAGCATAAGTTTTTCTGGTGGTAGATTTATGCGAAGATAACATGATTTTACGCACCGATTGGGAAATGTTCGGAAGCCTGGCTAAGGTTGGAAGTGGAGCAACCAAGCAGTGAGGTTGAGAGACTGCAGGGATTGGTGCAGCCCGCCCGACTGATGGATCAGGAGGTCTGGTACTGGGTCCAGGGTCCAGGGCTGCTCCAGGAGGTGATGATGCAGGAACGGAAACCAAATTTGTTGAGGCCAGTAGGGGGCAATGAGGATCATCTTGCATCCCAGCGCGGTAGCTTTCTGTATTAGTTTGGGAATCAGGGGAAATGGAGGGAATGCATAAAGATTCCCTCCGAGGCCAATCGTGGATTAGAGCATTTCTGGGAGGGTATCCGGGAAGAGGGAGGAGAGAAAAGAAACTGCCGCACTTGCTGTTGAAGGAGGTGGCAAAAAGGTTGCAGCAAGGCTGACCCTATTTGCGGAAGATTTGGTCCGCCACTGTCTGATTGAGAGACCACTCGTGAGGCATGAGAATTGCTCTGCTCAGCCTGTCCGCTATAACGTTGGACTTCCCAGGGATGTGCGTTGCTATCAGAAACCGCTGGGAAGAGATCGTCCATTGCCAGAGTCTGAGTGCTTCTCGACATAGGTGGTAGGACTTGGTTCCTTGGTTCCACCCTGCTTGTTGATGTACCACACTACCGACATATTGTCTGTCTGAATTGCAATGGTCCCGGTGGGAAGAGAGTTCTGAAGAGTTTGCAATGCTAAAGCACAGCTCTCATCTCCAAGACAATGATATGCAGATGGTACTCGAGGGGTTGCCAGGTGCCTTGGACTGTTCTGCCCTGAAAGTGCCCCCCCCACCCGATCAGGGAGGCATCCATGGTCACCATGGCTACTGGAGGGGGAAGAACAAATGGTCTGCCCTGGGGTACTGACGGGGAAACCACTCCACCAAGCAAGCTGGTCTTTGCGTGTCTGTGTAATCATAATCATGTGAGACATTGGAAGTTGTAGAAATGACCATTGGGTGAAAAGCAACCACTGAAAATCCTCATATGAAAATGAGCCAGGGGGACTAGTATGATCGCTGCTGCCATGAGGCCCAATGTCTTTAGGACGCATCTGGCCTGAATTCTCTTGCATCCTAATAACAACTGTACATGTCGGCGAATATCTAACACTCTATGTAACGGAAGTCTCGCTGACATGTCTTTTGTACTTAAACTTGCGCCTATAAAGGTTATAGACTGACAAGGCGACAATGCAGACTTTTCGAAATTTATTGTGATACCGAGCTTGGAGCAAGTTTGAATGGTGTAGTTCCTGGCTCGTAGCAGTTGATGTCTGGTGGTAGCAGTAAGGAGCCAGTCGTCTAGATAGGGAAACACCTGGAATCCTTGCCGTCTCAGGTGAGAGGCAACTACTGCCATACATTTGGTGAACACCCTGGGGGCTGTGCTGAGACCAAAGGGCAGAGCTCGGAACTGATAATGACTGGCTCCCAGCTGGAAGCGGAGGAATCTTCTGGAGCGCCTGTCCATTTTGATATGGTAGTATGCATCTTGAAGATCTATGGAGCACATCCAATTGTCCTGACCCAAAAAGGGTAGAATGGACTGAAGCGTGACCATCCGGAACTTCGTTCTTTGTACAGACCTGTGTAGTCTGCTGAGATCCAAAACGGGTCTCCAGTCCCCTGTCTTTTTTGGTACCAAAAAGAACCTTGAGTAAATTCCGGATCCTTGCTGGTCTGCTGGGACTCGTTGGATGGCTCTTTTTTGTAGCAGTTTTGAGATCTCTTGCACTGCTTGTTCCCTTAGACTGGGTGGAACATCTGGACGGGATTTGTTTGATCTTAAGGGGGTATGAACAAAAGAAATTCTGTAACCTCCGGATATGATAGACTGTACCCATCTGTCTTTGAGTTATGTCTTGCCAGGCTTTTGGGTACAGTGATAATCCTCCCCCCGACAGCCTCCGAAGGTGGCAGCCGGGCAGCCTCTCAGGGATGCTGGAAGGGCTCGTCAGAGAAGGAATCTCTGCTGCTCTGATTTTGCGGGCCCCCTCTGCCTCGAGGGCGGCGTCTATTGTTGTTCCCTCCTCTGCCCCTGGAGGGAAACGTGTGTCAGGCACGGCTCCCTGGGGTTTCCAGAACCACATTTTCCCACTTTTCTGACCTTTGGGGTATGGTCTAGAAGGAGTGGAAAAACGGACTCCTACAGCAGAGAGAGTCTTGCCTTCCTGCTCACACCTGGTAAGGGTATCCTTCACATGTGGTCCAAAAAGAGCAGAACCATCAAAAGGGGTATTGGTGAAAGACACCTTAAAGGGGTCCGCACAGTTACATAACCGCATCCAAGCGTGCCTTCTCAAGGCTACACCTGTGCCTGCGGCTCTACTTGCCCCATCGGCCGCATAAGAAATGAGCTGCATGGAGGAGTTCACTATAGAATTAAGAGTCGCCAGCTGGGAGGTAATCTTATCCAGGGCCCCCGCAGCTGATGGATCTTGAAGGGTATCTCCTAGCTCCTTAAGAAGATCCCTTTGAAGGCAGGTAAAATGGCACAAATAGTTCAGCGACCGCATGGAAAAGGTTGCTGAGGAAAAAGTACAGTTTTGTACCTACCATAAATGTAGATGTTCGAGGATCCACATTGCTGCAGTCCTAACTATTGGGGTAGTCCGCTGTCCAGTCGGCCCGAATACCAAAGTATATGGCTGACGTCGGTCAGGGCGCATTAGACTGACGTCAGAACGTCAGGGTACTAATGCGCATGACCGACGTCATATCCTCAGTCTTTTCTTGCCCCAGATGTCAGAAGACCCTGAAAAGATAAGGCCAAAAACCAAAAACTCCCAACATATCTGCACCAAAATATATACTTTCTGTTTGTCCGGGGTTAAAAAGGCCATCTGGGCTGCTGTATTCAGTCTCACACCCAGAAAGCACATGTCTTGAGAGGGTACTAGACTGGACTTTATTTCGTTCACAGAATACCCTAGGCATCTTAGCACTGCTATGACATATTCCAAATGCTGTAGAAGGTCTTCCTTTTCTTGAGCCAGAATCAGGCAATCGTCCAAGTAAGGATAGATTTGAATTCCTTTTAGCCTGAAGTAAGCTATCACTGGAGCCAGAACCTTTGTGAATACTCTGGGCGCAGTAGATAAGCCAAAGGGCAATGCAGAGAACTGATAATGAGAATTTCCAGCTCGAAAACGCAGATACTTTCTGCAACTTAGTCTTATAGGCACATGAAGGTAAGCTTCCTTGAGATCTAAAGTTACCATCCAGTGATCCTTGCCCAGCAGAGGTAAAACGTGTTGTAACGCCAACATTTTGAACTTTGGAATGTCCAGATAAGTGTTGAGGATAGATAAATCCAAAATTGGTCTCCACGTGTTCCCCTTCTTCGGTACTAGGAACAGGCGAGAATAAAATCCTAGGCCCCTTTCTGGCACAGGAACCGCTGAATGGCCCCTATCTGGAGTAACTGAGAAATTTGCTTGTGAGCCTCTTTGTCTTTGTAGAGGAGGAATGTCTGGCATGCCTTTGAAAGGAGGCAAGGTATGGAAATAAAACCTGTAACTGCGTGGTGAATGATATCCAGAACCCATTTGTCTTGGGTAATTAAATCCCAATTTTCTTTGAAAAGAGACAGTCTTCCTCCTAGAGGTGCCAGGCAGAAGGTACTGGCAGCTGAAAAGGCAGGTCATTGGGTCTGCTTTACAAAGGACTGACCCCTGCCCTCACCAGAAGTCTGAGCAGGTGAACTCCTGCCCTAGGCCTAAAAGCACCTTTGAGCTCTGCCCCTACCACGCCTAGACCTACCCTAGACTGGGAATCATAAGCAGGATAAGTCCATCCCTTAGCAGGCCAATTTCTACTAAACTTAGGAGGCTGCACCTGCAAAAATCCTTAACAGTTTGCATAGACTTATCCTTGTCCTCCATCTTCTTTAAAACTGCTTCCACAGGCTAACCAAACAACACATCAGACTGTAAAGGAGCATCCAAAATCCTTGTCTTAACATGCTCAGCTAAGTTCTGATCTCTCAACCAGGCGTGCCTACGAAGAACAGAACCAGTGGCAGCCACCCTGGAGGAGGCCTGCACAGCATCAAAACCACATTGCAAGGAATGTTTACCCACTTGTTCAGACACATGAACTAAATCCTGCAACTCTTTACACTCAATACCTTCCGCCAGAGCATCCACCTTAGATTTCAACTGTGAAAGAAGATAATTCTGATATTTTAACATGTGAAACTGACAATTCAACGCCTCATGGCTAAAGTGGAAGAAGTATACACTTTCTTTCCCCATCTATCCAAAAGCCCTTGCCTCTTTATCAGGAGGGACAGGATTTTAACAACTGAGGCCTTCACACCTTTAGGCCCCTGAGAGACAGTTTCGGGTCTGCCCTAGGACTCTTAAAAGATACTTATGAGCTTCAGGCACCCTATAATACCTATCCGGTTTAACTGGGGCAGGAGGCAAAGAATCAGGATTCAGGGAAGCCTCTGCAAAACATCTTCCACCACATTCAAAACAGGAGGTATAGCTAAAGGCCTATGCTGGGGTAAAACAAGAATTCCTAAGCCTTTTCCTGGAATCAGAGAAATCTTGACCTTCCCATTTAAAATGCTCCTCATGGAATGCAAAGTCTCTGAAATGAAAAATCCCCAGGAGGAGAAGCAGAAGGAGTAGAATCATCCACATCAGAATCAGAATAAGGAGGGTACTCCTGCAAGTCTTCAGCCAAGACTCAAGCCTCCAGCATTGCTCAAAACTCTCAAACTCAGGTTCCACCCTAGGCCTCTTATCAGGAGGCATAGAACCCCTAATCATAGTAATCAAATCCTCTGCCATTTTAAGCATATGTTTCTTAGGCAAAGATCCTGAAGCACTAGGAGAAACCCCCACAGAAGCTAAACTTGGCCTGCCCTCAAAGAAGCCTTGGAAACTGAAGGAGGCTCTAACCACCTTAGGGAAGAGAGGGAAGAACAGCCACCTGAGAAGCCCCTCAGCCTGGCCTACTTCCTGAGAGGATACATCCTGTAACAGTAAAGTCTCTCCTGAGACTCCAAAGAAACACCTGGCAAAACCTCCGCTCCACTGGAGCCCCCTAAAGAACCGATGTCTGGGACTGTCGGTTCCTCCACCTAGGCTTTGCTGTTTGTCCTATGCGTTTTAGTCAAGGCCGGAACATCCGACGGCATTTTATAATTACAACGCTTCCCAAACACTAACCTGGCACAGTCTAACCTTCTTAATAGTGCTTGTTAAATCTAGCACAAGAGCTGCATCCAGCAACGCCGCTCAGGCCCTAAACAAGGTATACACAAAGTATGGTAATCCCTATGAGGTATCTGTTTCCCACAAGAAATACAGTTATTCACTTTTTCTGACATCCGTTAAATACTGAGGCAAGAAAAACCAAAATATTGTAGAAGGTCTTCCTTTCTTGAGCCAGAATCAGGCAATCGTCCAAGTAAGGATAGATTTGAATTCCTTTTAGCCTGAAGTAAGCTATCACTGGAGCCAGAACCTTTGTGAATACTCTGGGCAGTAGATAAGCCAAAGGGCAATGCAGAGAACTGATAATGAGAATTTCCAGCTCGAAAACGCAGATACTTTCTGCAACTTAGTCTTATAGGCACATGAAGGTAAGCTTCCTTGAGATCTAAAGTTACCATCCAGTGATCCTTGCCCAGCAGAGGTAAAAGCTGTTGTAACGTCAACATTTTGAACTTTGGAATGTCCAGATAAGTGTTGAGGATAGATAAATCCAAAATTGGTCTCCACGTGTTCCCCTTCTTGGTACTAGGAACAGGCGAGAATAAAATCCTAGGCCCCTTTCTGGCACAGGAACCGGCTGAATGGCCCTATCTGGAGTAACTGAGAAATTTGCTTGTGAGCCTCTTGTCTTTGTAGAGGAGGAATGTCTGGCATGCCTTTGAAAGGAGGCAAGGTATGGAAATAAAACCTGTAACCGTGGTGAATGATATCCAGAACCCATTTGTCTTGGGTAATTAAATCCCAATTTTCTTTGAAAAGAGACAGTCTTCCTCCTAGAGGTGCCGCCAGGCGAGAAGGTACTGGCAGCTGAAAAGGCAGGTCATTGGGTCTGCTTACGAAAGGACTGACCCCTGCCCTCACCAGAAGTCTGAGCAGGTGAACTCCCTGCCCTAGGCCTAAAAGCACCTTGAGCTCTGCCCCTACCACGTCTAGACCTACCCCTAGACTGGGAATCATAAGCAGGATAAGTCCATCCCTTAGCAGGCCAATTTCTACTAAACTTCGGAGGCTGCACCTGCAAAAAATCCTTAACAGTTTGCATAGACTTAGCCTTGTCCTCCATCTTCTTTAAAACTGCTTCCACAGGCGAACCAAACAACACATCAGACTGTAAAGGAGCATCCAAAATCCTTGTCTTAACATGCTCAGCTAAGTTCTGATCTCTCAACCAGGCGTGCCTCCGAAGAACAGAACCAGTGGCAGCCACCCTGGAGGAGGCCTGCACAGCATCAAAACCACATTGCAAGGAATGTTTACCCATTTGTTCAGACACATGAACTAAATCCTGCAACTCTTTACACTCAATACCTTCCGCCAGAGCATCCACCTTAGATTTCAACTGTGAAAGAAGATAATTCTGATATTTTAACATGTGAAACTGACAATTCAACGCCCTCATGGCTAAAGTGGAAGAAGTATACACTTTCTTTCCCCATCTATCCAAAGCCCTTGCCTCTTTATCAGGAGGGACAGGATTTTTAACAACTGAGGCCTTCACCTTTAGGCCCCTGAGAGACAGTTTCGGGTCTGCCCTAGGACTCTTAAAAAGATACTTATGAGCTTCAGGCACCCTATAATACCTATCCGGTTTAACTGGGGCAGGAGGCAAAGAATCAGGATTCAGGAAGCCTCTGCAAAACATCTTCCACCACATTCAAAACAGGAGGTATAGCTAAAGGCCTATGCTGGGGTAAAAACAAGAATTCCTAAGCCTTTTCCTGGAATCAGAAATCTTGGCCTTCCCATTTAAAATGCTCCCTCATGGAATGCAAAGTCTCTGAAAATGAAAAATCCTCAGGAGGAGAAGCAGAAGGAGTAGAATCATCCACATCAGAATCAGAATAAGGAGGGTACTCCTGCAAGTCTTCAGCCGAAGACTCCGAAGCCTCGAGCATTGCTCAAAACTCTCAAACTCAGGTTCCACCTAGGCCTCTTATCAGGAGGGGCATAGAACCCTAATCACAGTAATCAAATCCTCTGCCATTTTAAGCATATGTTTCTTAGGCAAAGATCCTGAAGCACTAGGAGAAACCCCACAGAAGCTAAACTTGGCCTGCCCCTCAAAGAAGCCTTGGAAACTGAAGGGAGGCTCTAACCACCTTAGGAAGAGAGGGAAGAACAGCCACCTGAGAAGCCCCCTCAGCCTGGCCTACTTCCTGAGAGGATACATCCTGTAACAGTAAAGTCTCTCCCTGAGACTCCAAAGAAACACCTGGCAAAACCTCCGGCTCCACTGAGCCCTCTAAAGAACCGATGTCTGGGACTGTCGGTTCCTCCACTCTAGGCTTTGCTGTTTTGTCCTTGCGTTTTTTAGCCGAAGCCGCGGTCGGAACATCCGGCGGCATTTTATAATTACAACGCTTCCCAAACACTAACCTGGCACAGTCTAACCTTCTCTTAATAGTGCGTTTGTTAAATCTAGCACAAGAGCGGCATCCAACAACGTCGTGCTCAGGCCCTAAACAAGGTATACACAAAGTATGGTAATCCCTATGAGGTATCTGTTTCCCACAAGAAATACAGTTATTCACTTTTTCTGACATCCGGTTAAATACTGAGGCAAGAAAAACCAAAATATTCCCCAGCGGGTACTTAGCCAACTTTGATTCGGTCTGAAACTCTGGCTTCAGAAACTTTCAGAACGCCAACCTGCACTCGCAAAACTTCTTCTGCATCGGACCATGCGGCAAAAAAGACTGAGGATATGACGTCGGTCATGCGCATTAGTACCCTGACGTTCTGGCGTCAGTCTAATGCGCCCTGACCGACGTCAGCCATATACTTTGGTATTCGGGCCGACTGGACAGCGGACTACCCAATAGTTAGGACTGCAGCAATGTGGAATGAAGAACATCATCTGCTTCCCGTATCTGTCCATCGTCCTAGACTCCTTATTAGGGGGATGGACAGACGAAGAAGTCTCAGCCAACTCCTTTTTCATGGCCGCTGCTATCACCATAGCATCAACAGGGACACCCTTTGTCAAAAATTGCTTGTCTTGTGGTGTTGTGATGAATTTCGTGGACCTTCGGGGAGTTGGTTCCACTGTGTCTGGGGCTGACGACGTCTTTCGAGCCACCACTGCCATCAGTGGATCAAAAGGCAGAGACACCCAGGAGGTGGAGGGGCGAGAACCAAACACGTCCAGGTATACTGACTCATCCTCAGAAGGGTTAAGGGTAGTCCAGTTCCCCCTCTGCCTAAGCATCTCAAGGATGTCTGAGAAGGAGACATCTTCAGAGGGGGACCTCGGGGACCCTTCCGAATCCTCTAAGTCGGTATCCGAAATGACAGACTCAGGGGAGTCAACATGCTTCCTTTTACATTTCCTCTTTCGAGGGGGCTCCTCTGAATGACCAGGGGAGGCCTCGGAAGAGGAAGACACGCCCACTGGGGCGACCTTGAGTGCTTGTTCTCCTCGCTTGGGGTCTGGAGGAGGGGCAGAGGCAGACGCAGGCACCATGAGGGGAGGAACCAGAGAGGCTGATCGTGGGGCTGACTGAGGGGCCAGCACACTCCTCATGACCTCGAAGGCACCCCTTCCTGGCAGAGAAGAAGGCTCAGGCTCCAAAGAGACCGGAACCCCCCCGGCACCGAGAGGGACGGCTCTGAGGCCGATGGAGGAGCCGAGCTCACCTGCACCGAAGCTCCGAGAGGGAGAACGGGGTCGGACAAGGGTCCAATGCCACTCGCCCCCTCGGAACCGACGAGGGAGTCTTGGCACCCAGATCCCTCCAAGGATGGCGCCATGGAAGTGATCGGAGCCAAAGGAACTGAAAGGGTAGGTATTGGCGCCGACGGTTCCACGATCCAAACCCCAACCAGCTCCGGCTCCAAACTCAAGGGGCGAGTCGAAGGAGGAACTACTGTAGAAATGGGCAGAGTCGAACCCTGATTAGGGGGGCTGGATAGCATTTTAGCCAGGGCCTGCTATTTCAGAAGTCGGCTCACCACTCTCTCCAAGTCATGGTCAGACAGTCTCGAAGACCGAGAAGAGTGAGATCGGTGACTTTGCTCCGACTGTAACAGAGGCGACCCCGGAGCTGAGTGAATCAACTCTAGGGATGGGGACTAGGGATGGGGACCTAGAATGCTTTCAGCTCTCTGAAGGTTCCGACACCAGGATCAGAGCCGACTGAGAGGCAGGTACTTCGGTTCCGGCCGGAACTGAAGTCGAAGCAGACGCCACACCCGATGACGGCTCCGGGCTGGGAGCCAACGGCTTTGATGGCTTGGAGGGTTTCCCTGGCTGAGTCTTAGCAGGTGACCCTTCAGGTTTTAGTAATCCTCTAAGGATTAACTTATTCCTACGCTCCTGCAGGACTCTTGGACTAAAGGCGTGGCACACCGAACAAGAGTCCTGCAGGTGTAGGGCACCCAAGCAGTAGACACAAGAAGTATGACCATCTGTCGGAGACATCTTCTGACAGCATGAGTCACACTTTTTGAATCCCGATACCTTCATATTTTGGACATCCTGCAAAAAGGAAATATCCCAGGAAAAAACGGTCAACAGTACAACACTAGGTAACAAGTATAAAGAAACCCGTACACACAAAAAAAAAACAGTTACCGCACCTTAACAACGCGCACACACACACACACAATAATATATAATATATATATATATATATATATATATATATATATATATATATATATATATATATATATATATCTACTAGAAAATAGTAAAGTACTACAACTATTTCTACCTGAAAACAGTACAAAAGGTATTTAGAGAACAAGGGTTAGCCTCTAACTAAAAACGGCTCCCTTGAAGACAGAAAAAGAGAGGGGGGGGGGGAGACTCTCTAACAGTAAAAACGAGTTTTCTAAGGGGATGGGATAGATCTAAAAGTACACAGAGACAATAAGTACTAACACTGCTATAATAAAAACTAAACACTAACTATTTGTATGGAAATTTTTATATAAAACCTATCAAAAGACGAAAAAATACGACCTGAGCCAGCAAAAGCAACCTCGTAGCAGAGGCGGCAAACAAGATCTGGGGATCTAGCGCCAGGCATTGTGGGATATGGGGAGGCCTCGAGCCAGTAAATAGCTCTCGAGCTTTAGAAGATGGCCGAGGATTGGCTCTGAACCCAACCAGCAAGAATGAAGGCGAGATAGACAACTTAACATCCATTGTTACAGGACTTGAAACGCTGGAGATAAAATAAGTAATCCATGAGATCCAAGTTCTAATTTATTTTCACAGTGATATTTTAAAAGCAAATCTCCAAAGATTCTCCTGCTATAATCCAGTGACTACTTTTCTACCTTCATAGCTATAATGGAGATAAGATTGGGAAATGACAGTACAGTGCCATTCTGATAACAAGTACAGTTTCATGCAGGTAATACATCAAAGTAATCTGCATAAATGCACCCTCTGCCATGCAGGAACCTCTTGTACTTATAGGTACTGTTACTTTGCTTGAGCTAAAATCCCCAGCCATCACCGGGAGCTGTAGCTGTATACATGTCAACTAGGCTGGGCCCCTCTCAGAAGCAACCCTACCACCTCCACAAAGAAAATCTTTTAAAAGAAAATCTTTTAAAAGGAAATTTCAGCAAACTGAAGTCAATCTCTTTGGAGAGAAAGTCTGTTGGTACAGCAGTCTGGAACAGGTAGTGTAGATGCAGGACGTCCTTAGATAGTACAATTTTCCTGACTAGAATATTCTTCTCCATGTTCTCTCCTCAGCTCCGATTCGACTCAGCCACTTTTAATAGACTCTCGAGTCCAACTCTCGAGCTCCTCCCTTTACCCATAATGCCCCAGTCAACCTGTAATACCTCAGATTGAGTTTGCTGCCTTATAAGCAATAGGGAGAACTAACCACAGGTTAAGACAAAAGGAAGGCTAGTACTAGAAGACTGGGGTTCAAACCTGGAACACAGGCTCCACAACAACCATAAAAGTCACTCTAGGGGCTAAATGAACGGGGATAGAGGGTGGGGAGTTGAGGAAGAATGAACAGACAACACAGATGCATAGTCATGATGAGTGCCATAACCTTAATATCCGATGCTCTCCTTTTTATTCGTTCTTCAACTGATCAGACAGATTTCTCAGCTACGTGAACACTGGGTGGCCCTCATGAAAGGATATTCCGGAGTACTGCAGAACCAAAGGCAGCCCTGTTTCTGGAATTCAAATCCAATTTGTAATGGGCAATAAAAGTATGAGCATTACACCAAGTAGCTGCTGCACAAATGTCATCAATAGAAGTTCTAGACAAGAAAGCGGATGATGTAGTCATGGACCTGGTGAAGTGTGCTTTACGGGCTCTGGGTAGGGACAGACCTCGTTGACTGTAAACAAAGGAAATGCAGTCAGTCAGCCATTTAGCAACCTAATTTTATAAACTGAACCCAATTTGTTGGGGGAGAAAGAGACAAACAATTGCTCTGACGTTCTAAAATCTTTCATTCTATGCAGATAAAAATGGAGCTATATACACCCAAAAGATGAAGCATGTATTCATGTTTATTAGCAAAGCTGGGAAAGAAAACAGGCAAATTAATAGCTTGATTAATATTCATCTCTGGGACAGACTGGTCAGTAAAGTAACCCTATCATTGAGGGAGATGAGATTTGGAAGAGATTGCCTGGAGTTCGGAAACTCGTCTCACAGATGTAATGACCACTAGAAAAGCAGTTTTCAAGGATAACAATTTTAAATCAGATTCAGCTGATGACTGAAAGTGACTTGAGTCAAACCTTGCAGCGCAACTTTCAAATCGCAGGGTAGTGTGGGGGTCATTCAACAGGGGCCTAAGCAAAAAGATACCCTTAAGGAAAGCCTTGCACAATTTTGAAGAAGCTAATGATGAATGAAAATTTTTTTGTCTGAATGAAAATTAGATATTGCTATCAATTGCACTTTGACAGTAGAGAAACTAGCTCCATCTTGAAAAACAGATGCTAAAAACTCCAGGATAGAAGTACGAGCAGTGAAGGGATCCAACAAAAAGCTCAAGCAGAGAAACTTTTCCATTTACTTTTGTAGATCTTCCTGTTAATGGCCTTGTGAGAAGATAGTAATATCTGTCGGACTGGGGGGAGGGGGGGGGGCTGGACTGTCTATCAATGGAATTGGAAAAAACATGAAGTTAATTTGTGGCCTGGAATGTCCGAGTGATCCATCCCTGTGGGATGAGAGAGAAAGTCTGGAATGGGGTCCAGTATCTAGTGTGGAAATGGAAAGTGGGACAAAAGGAAAGGGAAACACACTTGACATGGCCAAAAAGGGGGAATGAGGATAACCATGTTCCTCAACCGAAGTGTCTTCTGTAAGAATTTGGGAATTAGAGGAAACAGGGCAGAATCATAAAGAAGACCAGAGGGCCAAATGTAGACTAGAGCATCTCTCAGTGACTCCCAAGGAGGGGTGATCAGGGCAAAGGGCCTGCTTCACTTGTTGCTGTGAAGAGATGCAGAGGGATCACAGCAAGGTTGACCCCATCAACGGAAAATCTTCCCTCCTGTTCACTCATGAGGCATCAGAATGGACCTGCTGAGTCTGTCCGCCATCACAATGGATTTCCCTGTGATGTGCACTGCCATACATTGGAGGAGATTGCCTAGTGCCACACTCTCACTGCCTATCGACAAAGGGGATATGATTAGGTCTCCCCTGTTTGTTGATGTACCAAACCACAGACATGTGGACGGTTTGAATTGCAATCATTCCAAGATGAAGGGTGTCCTGGAAAGCCTGCAACACCAGGAGGACTGCTCTATTCTCCAAGAAATTGATATGCAAATTGGTCTTTTTTGGGGACCAAGTGCCTTGGACCTTCCATCCCAAGAAATGCCCCCACCCCAGTTTGGAGGCATCTGTGGTTACCATGGGTACAGCGGTAGAATAACAACAGGGTGGCCTTGGGAAACTTCATTTGACTGAACCCACCAAGGTAGGTGGTCTTTGCATACTCATGTGGGTTTGACTGTTAAGGACAAGGGATGGTGAGAGACTGTCCACTGAAAAGCTAGAGTCCATTAAAGAATTTGCATATAAAAATGGGTCATAGGAACCAAGGTTATGGCTACTGCCACTGACCCTAAAGCTTGAAGAATAAATCTGGCTGGAAAAGAAGGGTTTGAGATAACTTACTGCACCTGACACCTAATGATCCATACTCTGTGAGGTGGAGGGAAGGCTGGCTGAGTAACTATGAACTCCAGGCTTTGAATGGGTTTAAGATGAGACTTGCAAATGTTGACTGAGATGCCTAGGATTTGACATAATTGGATCAAGTAGTCTCTGGATTTCTGTAGGAGATGCCTGATTGGGGCAGATGTCTAGGTATGGAAACACTCGGAATACCAGCAGTCTCAAGTGAGCTGATACCACTGCCATACAAAACCCTGGGGGCCATGGTGAGATCGAAGGCACTGCAATAGTAGTGACTGTCCCCCAGCTAAAGTGCAGAAATCTTCAGGATCATCTGTTCATCTTGATGTGACAGCATGCATCCTGCAGACTGATGGAGCACATCCAATCATCCTTGAGTAGAAATGGCAGAATGGACAGAGCCATAACCATTCAGAACTCTGACGTCTTTACAAATTGATTCAGTTTGCTGAAGTCCACAACTGGTCTTGGGTCCCATTTTATTTCGCACTAAAATGAATCTTGAGATGGTTCCAAATCCTTTCTAGTCTGGTGGAACCTCCTGGATGATTCATTTGTCTAGCAGCTTTTGAATTTCTAGAGCTGATGCCTCCATTTGACTGGGTAGAATGTCGGGGAGCCTTTTCCTTTTGTTTGGGGGATTTTATAAAAATGGTATGAAATAACCTGTAGATAGGATTGTTAACAGCGAAGTATCTTTTGTACTGATGCCCGGGCAAATGAGTGCCATGACAAGTGCCCCCCCCCCCCCCGACTGCCTCTAGAAGTGGGCAGTCTGGCAGGCTTTCAGTAGCACTGAAAGGGTTTATCCAAAAACAGTCTTAGAAACTCTGGTTCTGCAGGCCTCCCCTGTCATGAGGATGGCGTCTTACATTAGAATTCTCCATTCTGCCTCTGGAGGAGATATCCCCACATGAATCCTGGAAAGGAGCCTGGGACTTATGGAATGGTATTTTCCTACCTCCTTGATGATTATAGAAAAAGGATTACTGAGGAGTAGAAAAATGTATCTTTACGGCAGACAAGGTCTTTCCATCCTGTTCACCCCAGGAAAGCATTTCCTTAACAGTGGTGCCACACAAGAATGACCCATCAAATGAAGCATTGATGAATGAAAACTTGAAAGGCTCCACAAAGTCACACTAGCGCATCCAGGCATGTCTCCTAATGGCCATGTCTGAACCAACCAAGGATATGCCTAAAGGAGACCAGGGGGCCAAGCATGCACCAGAGCGTCTCTTGGGGATTCCCCGATGGGGGGAAGTAGAGCAAAGTAACTGTTGCATTTCGTATTTGAGGGAGAGGTGAAGAGATCGCAACAGGGTTGCCCCCACACAGCAAAAATTTTCTTCGCTACCTGGGGGTTGAGAGACCACTCGTAAGGGGAAAGAAGGGTGTGGCTGAGTCTGTCCACCAGTATGTTGGACCGTCCCGGAATGTGCGTTGCAACAAGAAAGTGGTTGGTAGAAATCGCCCATTCCCACACTCTCATGGCCTCTCGACAAAGAGGATAGGACCTGGTTCCCCCTTGTTTGCTGATGTACCAGACCACTGACATGTTGTCCATCTGTATCGCAATAGTCGCTACCAGAAGAAGGTTCTGTAGTGCTCGCAACGCCAATAGCACCGCCCTCATTTCCAGGACAATGATATGCAAGGAGGTCTCTGTGTCGTTCCACGTGCCTTGGACTGTCTTGCCTAGGCAATGTCCCCCCAACCCAAGGCGAGAGGCGTCCGTGGTCACCGTGGCGAGGGGAGGAGATGTGGAGATATGGAGATCCAGGGGATTGGAGCCACCATACGAGAGCCGTCCTCCACGCCTTGCTGATGGAAATAGGATGGTTCAGGGGGTAACGATGAAACGACCATTGGACTTGAAGGGTCCATTGCAATACCCTCATGTTCAGACGAGCCAATGGCAGAAGAGTAATTGCTGCCACCATGGAGCCTAGAGCCCTTAGGACAAATCCCGCCGGTGGAGCTGTAGATTGGAGAATGGCCTGTACATGCAGCCTCAGGTTCTGAAGACGTTCCGCGGTCAGAAATGCTAGGAGAGTTCTTGTGTCCAATTTGGCCCCTATAAACTCTATCACCTGGGTAGGAGCAAGAGAGGATTTGTTCATGTTGATGGTGATGCCCAGCTGGGGGGCCAGCCGGAGGAAGAAGTCCCTCGCTGAGCAAAGTAGATGCCTTATCGGGGCGGTCAGGAGCCAGTCGTCCAGGTATGGAAACACCTGCATTCCCTGGAGTCTCAGGTGGGCCGCTATCACTGCTAATACTTTGGTAAACACTCTGGGGGCTGTGGTGAGACCAAAGGGAAGGACCCTGAACTGGTAGTGACTGGCTCCTAGCCGGAAGCAGAGAAACCTTCTGGATCGTCTGTGCATAAGAATGTGGTAGTACGCATCCTTGAGGTCTATAGAGTACATCCAGTCGTTCTCCCGCAGTAGGGGGAGAATGGATTGAAGAGTGACCATTAGGAATTTTTCTTTGGTTACTGACAGGTTCAGAAGGGAGAGGTCTAGGATTAGTCTCAAGTCCCCTGTCTTTTTTGGCACCAGAAAGAACCTGGAGTAAAACCCTAATCTGAGCTGGTCTGGGGGGACGGGTTGGATGGCTCCTTTTTCTAGCAGCTGCTGGATCTCTGCAGCTGCTGCCTCCCTCTGATCGGGTGGTACATCGGGGAGGCTTTTGGATCTGGGGACATGATATATGGGAATTTGGTAACCTCTGGATATGATACGAAGCACCCAGCAATCTGATGGACTCCCAAGCTGCCAGGTGCTTCGAGAAACGCCCCCCAACTGCCTCCAGAGTGGAGCAGTCGGGCAACCCCTCAGGGTTGTTGCGTGGGTCGGTCAGAGAAAGGTTCTCTGGACCCAAAATTCTTCGGGCCTCCTTTGCCTCTAGGGCGGCGTCCTCCCTGTCCTCCTCTGCCACGGAAGAACTGGTTGTCCGGAGCAGGCTGGGAATGTTGAGATTTTTGGAACCACATCTTCTTCTGTCCCTTTTGGTTCCTGGAAATGGACCTCTGGGGAGCAGAGAAGCGGACTCCGACGGCAGACAACGTCCTCCTGTCCTTTTTGCTCTGGACTAAAGTGTCGTGAATGGTCTTGCCAAATAAAGCAGAACCATCAAAAGGGGCATTCGCAAATGACGCCTTAAAGGGTTCCGCGAAGTCACAATGTCGGAGCCAGGCCTGGCACCTCATGACTAGGCCTGCTCTGCTGGCTCTAGCGGCCCCCTCTGTAGCATGGGACAACAACCGCATAGAAGTATTAGATATTGATCTTAGAGTGGCCATGCAAGTGGAGTACAACTGCTTGTCCTCCGACGACATGGACTCCGGGGGGGGAGGCAGCGTACTCTTTGATAAGGTCTCGCTGCATCCTTATAACATGTGCCATATAGTTCACAGACCTTACTGAAAAGGTTGCTGAACTAAAAACCTGCTTCCCCAGGTGATCCATCGAGCGGGACTCTCTGCTCGGTGGACAGACCGAGGGACTCTCCTGAGCAAATTCCCTCTTGGTGGCTGCCGCCGTCAACATGGCATCTACGGGGGGACCCTTGCTCCAGTGGGATCTGTCCACAGGGGGGGCTCAGAATTCGATCGGGGCATTTGGGAACTGGCTCCACAGTGTCCAGCTCCTTCCACGCCCTGGTGGTAATAAGGTCCATCAGGGGGTCGGGCGGAGGGGACACCCAAGAGGGGGGGGTCCTGCTTCGAATGCCTCCAGGAACACGGACTCGTCGGAGGAAGCCTTGGGGACAGACCCCCCCTAATCCTGAGCATTTCCATGATGTCTCCAAAGGAGACATCTTCGGGGGGGCGACCTAGGGGAGCCTTCCCCTTCATCCAAGTCCGTGTCTTCTGTTAAGGACTCGGGGGAGTCCACGTGTCTCCTCTTACACTTGTGCTTATGAGGCACATCCTCGGGGGGGCTGTCCAAGGAGGTCTCACCAGCAACGACCTGTTCCAAGGGAACGACCTGAGACATCAAAGCAGGCTGTCCCTGAGGCCGGGTGGTGGAAGCCTGACTCAGCTGAGAAGGAGTGCAGGGTGGAGCCAAAGCAAGGGCTGGGGTCCTGATGACCTTAACAGAGCCCTCTCCACTGCAACGAAGGCCGAGGGGGAGTCGCTATCTCTGGGATCTGAAAGTCGACTCCCACTCGGGTCCGATGGAGGGATCTGAACTGGAGTCGAGACCATCGGATCCGAAGGACCCATGCGCTCCGACCCAGATGGAGCCGAAGGCACACAGAATCCCACGGATCCGAAGCTCGGCCCATGGCTCCGAGAGCTCGGATCCGACAAGGAAGGACCCGACAGACTCGAGGGCAGAGTCGGATCCGAAGTACCCAGTGCTGTCGGCGCCGACCCAACCCCGGCTCCAACGCTGCCCGGCTCCGTACGCTCCGAACCCAAAAAGCGGGTCGGAGAAGGAGCTATCGGGGCAAAAAAGGGTGTTGAGCTCCCCCCCGAAGGGGGGGGGGGCATGAGCACTCCCATCTGCAGCTGAGCCTGGATGAACCTTCGCATCATCCGGTCCAAGTCCGCATCCGAAAGGCTGTAGGTAGATCTCGACGAGGCCACCGAGGCGGGCCGGAAGTGCCGCCTCGATGACCTCGACGGAGATCGTGTCTCCTCCTCCTCAGCTCCCGAAGAAAAGCAGGGGGATCGGAGCCGAGGAGGAGGAGACCTGGAAGCCATGGAGGGAGAAGCCCGCTTAGCTGGGGGGGGGGGGTGAAGTGGAGGCCTCGGCCCGCCGCTTGTGGTGCTTCTCCATCCTTTTCTCCCTCCTGGCCTCCCTCTCCTCCGGCGCTTTAGTGGGAGCCTGAGTCCCGGCCAGGGGGAGGGAGGCAGGAGTGGCCGCCACCGAGGACTGGGGTGGTACCACGGGAGAACCAGAGGCCGAAGCCGGATCCGGGGGCAAAAGTCCAGCCAGGATCAGCTTCGACCTACGGTCTTTCAGTGCCCTGGGGTTGAACCCTGCACAAATAGAACACCCAGAGGAGAGGTGTTCAACCCCAAGGCGCCGAACACACAGTGTGGCCATCCGCTGGTGAAACCTTATGGCCACACTCGGTGCACTTTGAGAAAATAGGCTTTGGGGCCTCCAACATAGTTTTTTTTTTTTTTTAAACAACAAAAAAGATTTAAAACTATGACTAAACTACCTCACACAGACCAGGCCCCAACACACAACAGTCCACACACACACTACGCACCAGCGAAGGAGGGGGAGGAATTACACTAAAAAGGGAACCTAACCACACACAAACAAACAGTTAACTGTAAATAAAAAGTTAAAAATAAGTATTTTTTTAACAAAAAGCTGTTGCTTAACTACCACACGCCAGGAGCTCAGGAATCTAGAAGCATACGCAAGAGCGGCAAACTAGATCTCAGGTCAGTCAGGGTTGGCAGGGGATTATGGGTAAGGGGAGGAGCTAGGAGCTCGGATCTCTAAGCTATGAAACAAGTTGCCGGCTCGGATCCGAGTTCGGATCCAAAGTACCTACTTCAGATCTCTGGTTCTGCAGGCCTCCCCTGCCATGAGGATGGCGTCTTACATTAGAATTCTCCATTGTGCCTTTGGGGGAGATATCCCCACATGAATCCTGGAAAGGAGCCTGGGACTTATGGAATGGTATTTTCCTACCTCCTTGTTGATTATAGAAAAAGGATTACTGAGGAGTAGAAAAATGTATCTTTACTGCAGACAAGGTCTTTCCATCCTGTTCACTCCAGGAAAGCATTTCCTTAAAAGTGGGGCCACACAAGAATGATCCATCAAATGAAGCATTGATGAATGAAAACTTGAAAGGGTCCACAAAGTCACACTAGCGCATCCAGGCATGTCTCCTAATGGCTATGTCTGAACCAACCACCAGTGACGTACCCTCTGCAGTATAAGAAATTTACCTCATGGATGCATAAGAGATGGACAGAAGAGTGGTCCAGCTGTGAAGATGACTTCTTGTAGTCCTCCATGGACATGGACTTGGAAAGGGATTTGGAAAGCTCTTCAGTCAAATCCCACTGCAGCCTTGTGAAATGTGCCAAGGAGTTCAGTGACCACAAATCAAAGGTCACTTGGGCAAAAATGCGCTTCCCGAATCTGTCCAACACTCTGTATTCTCTGTTAATGGGGGTGGACAAGGGGCTCTGCTCTACCAGCTCCTTCTTTGTGACTGCCACCGCAACCATGGCATCTAGATGGACCCCCTTACTCCAATGTGGCCTGTCCTTAGGGGAGTCTAGGAACTTGTCAGGATGACAGGGAATACATTCTACAGTACCTTGCTCCTTCCACAAAGTTATTAATTCTTATCATGCTTTGATGGCTTTATCATCATCTTCTTTCGGTTGTTCCCGTTAGGGGTTGCCACAGCGGATCACCTGTTTCCATTTCTTTCTGTCCTCTGCATCTTGCTCTGTCACACCAACCACCTGCATGTCCTCTCTCACTGCATCCATAAACCTTATCTTAGGCCTTCCTCTTTTCCTGTTACCTGGTAGCTTCATCTTTAGAATCTTTTTCCCAATATACTCCACATCCCTTCTCAGCACATGTCCAAACCAACATAATCTTGCTTCTCTGGCTTTGTCTCCAAACCTTCCAACCTGGACTGACTCTCTAATATACTTATTCCTAATCCTGTCCACCCTCGTCACACCCACTGCAAATCTTAACATCTTTAACTCTGCCACATCCAGCTCAAACTCCTGCCTTTTTGTCAATGCCACTGTCTTCAACCCATATAACATAGCTGGTCTCACTACCCTCTTGTAGACCTTCCCTTTCACTCTTATAGGTACTCGTCTGTCACAAATCACTCCTGACACTCTTCTCCACCCACTCCATCCTGCCTGTGCTCTCTTCTTCACCTCTCTTCCACACTCACCGTTACTCTGAACTATTGACCCCAAGTATTTAAACTCATCCACCTTCGCCACCTCTACTCCTAGCATCCTCACCATTCCTCTATCCTCCCTCTCATTCACACACATATATTCTGTCTTAGTCCTGCTGTCCTTCATCCCTCTTTTCTCTAGAGCATATCTCCATCTCTCCAAGGTCTCCTCCACCTGTTTCCTACTCTCACTACAGATCACAATGTCATCTGCAAACATCATAGTCCATGGGGACTTCTGTCTGATCTCGTCTGTAAACCTGTCCATCACCATCGCAAATAAGAAAAGACTCAGAGCTGATCCTTGATGTAACCCCACCTCCACCTTAAACGCATCCATCACTTCCACCGCAGACCTCACCGCTGTCACACTACCCTCGTACATATCCTGTACCACTCTTACATACTTCTCTGACACTTTTGACTTCCTCATACAATACCACAACTCCTCTCTAGGCACCCTGTCATATGCTTTCTCCAAGTCTACAAAAACACAATGCAACTCCTTCTGACATACTCTCTATTTCTCCAGCTACACTCTCAGAGCAAACATCGCATCTGTAGTGCTCTTTCCCGGCATGAAACCATACTGCTGTTCACTAATCATCACATCCCTTCTTGCCCTAGCTTCCACTACTCTTTCCCATAACTCCATGCTGTGACTGGTCAATGTAATCCCTCTGTAGTTACTACAGCTTTGCACATCACCCTTATTCTTAAAAATCGGTACCAAAACACTTTTTCTCCATTCCTCATGCATCCTCTCACTTTCCAAGATTTCATTAAACAATCTGGTTAAAAACTCCACTGCCATTTCACCTAAACACCTCCATGCTTCCACAAGTATGTCATCTGGGCCAACAGCCTTTCCATTCTTCATTCTCTTCATAGCTATCCTTACTTCCTCCTTGCTAATCCATTGCACTTCATGATTCACTATCCCTACATCATCCAACCTTCTCTCCGTCTCATTCTCTTCATTCATCAACCCCTCAAAGTACTCTTTCCAGCTCCTCAACACACTCTACTCGCTTGCGAGTATGTTTCCCTCATTATCCTTTATCACCTTTACCTGCTGCACATCTTTCCTAGCTTGGTCCCTCTGTCTAGCCAATCAGTACAGGTCCTTTACTCCCTCCTTAGTGTCCAACCTTTCATACAACTCTTCATATGCCTTATCCTTAGCCTTCGCCACCTCTCTCTTTGCCATGCACCTCATCTCCTTATACTCCTGTCTACTTTCTTCATCTCTCTGACAATCACACTTCTTCTTTGCCAACCTCTTTGCCTGTATACTCTTCTGTACTTCCTCATTCCACCACCATGTCTCCTTGTTGTCCTTCCTCTGTCCCGATGTGATACCAAACACCTTTCTAGCCGTCTCCCTTACTAGCTCTGCTGTAGTTAACCAGCTATCTGGTAACTCTTCACTGCCACCCAGTGCCTGTCTTAACTCATCCCTGAAGTCCACCTCACAATTACCCTTTTTCAATTTCCACCATCTGATCCTTGGTGCTGCCCTCACACTCCTCCTCCTCTTTTTGATCACCAACGTCATCCTACAAACCACCATTCTATGCTGCATAACTACACTTTCTCTGGCCACCACTTTACAGTCTCCAATCTCCTTCAAACTGGCCCTCCTACATAAGATATAATCCACCTGTGTGCATCTTCCTCCACTCTTATATGTCACCCTATGCTCCTCCCTCTTGTTAAAATACGTATTCATCACAGCCATATCCATCCTTTTCGCAAAATCCACTACCATCTGACCTTCTGCATTCCTTTGTTTAACACCATACCTACCCATCACTTCCTCATCCCCACTGTTCCCTTCACCAACATGCCCATTTAAATCTGCTCCAATCACCACTCTCTCACCCTTGGGTACAGTCATCACCACTTCATCCAATTCACTGCAAAACTTTTCTTTCTCATCCATTGCACACACAACTTGTGGAGCATATGCACTAACAACATTAATCATTACACCATCAATTTCCAGCTTCATAAACATCACTCTATCGGACACCCTTTTCACCTCCAAAACACTCTTCGCATACTGTTCCTTCAGAATAACTCCTACGCCATTTCTCCTCCCATCCACACCATGATAAAACAATTTGAACCCACCTCCGATACACCTAGCCTTACTCCCCTTCCATCTGGTCTCTTGCACACACAATATACCAACCTTCCTTCTGTCCATCATATCAGCTAGCTCTCTCCCTATACCAGTCATACTGCCAACATTCAAAGTTCCGACCCTCACTACCACAGTCATAGCCTTTCTCCTCTCTTCCTGCCTTCGGCCATGCCTTCCGCCTCTTCTCCTCCTTCGGCCAACAGTAGCCCAATTTCCGCCAGCACCCTGTTGGCTAACAGTACTGGTGGCGATCATTGTTAACCCGGGCCTCGACCAATCCGGTATGGAAATATTAACTGGTGATTGCATTAAAAGATTTGGCGAAGTTTTACGCCGGATGCCCTTCCTGACGCAACCCTCCCCATTTATCTGGGCTTGGGACCGGCACAAAGAAATGCACTGGCTTGTGCATCCCCAGTGGATGGGTTTTGATGGCTTTATGATATTATAAATATTCCTCTTAGCCTGTTTGCATGCAGATTTATAATCTAGGGGATGTTTCAAGCCAGACTATTTTTTTGTCTCTTACAACTTTTTCACTTTCCAAATGATGTACACCTTACCATTTCAGATGCTCAGAATTCTAGTCATGCTTTTTTCCAGTTAGCTAGATATGCATCTAATATTACTGGGTATGTTTTTAATCCAAGCATAACAAAAACCTCAGTATTCCATTCAACTACTACCACTATGGTCATATGATGTGTTCTAATTCAGTCAAACTTCTGGTATGGGCATTCCTTAACAATATTTTGTCAGACTAGTACCAAGTTGTCAACAGCTACAATAACACTGTTTCCTTTATACATCAATCTATCTTTAACAGTCTGTCTCCTGTGGATCTTACAAATTTGTTAAAAAGTTAATACTGACAGACCAGATTTTCTGTGCGCACAATTCAGTTGTTCCATCCAAATATAAGTGGTACATTAAATTTCAAAGGTTCATAGGTAGGTACTAGGCTATTGGCCCTAGGGCCTATACAAGCCTAGCCAAAAATGTACCCTGGCTTTCGCCACAAAGAAAATTATTTTCCTGTGCCCCTGTCAAGCAGAACCACAGAAGTGATCCCTGGGGTGAATTTCCTATTACCCATCCAATCATCAAGATTTTTCTTAAAGAGTGCTAATGAGGAGCTCTGTTTGACATAGATAGGTAGTCTGTTCCAGAGTATGGGAAGTTTCTGGGACAGGAATCTATCCCTCCAGCATGTTCTGTTTATTGTGATGACAAGGTTTAGATCCTTAGAGCGTGTAGCTTGGAGGGATTGGGATTTCTTTAAGTGGAGCATGTCCAACAGCTCTGGGTTTGACATAGCTTTATATGTTAGGCAGAGATCGCCTCTGAGTAGGCGATATGCGACGGAGTAAAGCTGGAATTTTTTTGAGACAGTCTGCATAAGGCATCTGTTTGAGGCCAGTACTCCTCTTTGTGAGGTATTTTTGCGGCCTTTCCAGTTGTTGTAGATGTCTTGTGAGGTACATACCAAAAGGGGCGTTGTACTCTATAATGGGTCTAATGAGTGATGAGTAGAGAGGAACAATGACCTCTTTTTTTCTGGATGAGAAACCCTTTGTGATGAGGTGTGCCACGTAGAAGGATTTCCTGCCCACTTTGGCAATGTGATTATCAAAGGAGAGACTACTGTCCACCTGTGTCCCAAGGTCTCTTATCACACTTTCGGTGTTAAGTAGACTACCGCCTATGTGGTAGTTCATGGGTACTGAATTTTTACCAAAGGGGATGACAATGCACTTTTTGGCACTGAGCTTGAGACCATGTCTTTGACACCAGGTATCTGTCTCAGTGAGGCCCTTTTGTAGGATGTCCACATTGTTAGGAGTTTCAATTATGGCTCCTAGTTTGAAGTCATCTGCGAATTTAGTTAACCAAAGACATTCTGTGTTAGCTTGTACTTTAGAGAAGTAGATACCAAACAGGAGAGGACCCAGGACTGAACCCTGTGGTACTCCACTTGTCACTGGTCTGAAGTCTGCTACTTTCACAGTGTGGGTTCTTTCAGTAAGCCAGTTGGCAACCCATATTGTGACATAGGGATTTATACCTAGTTTAGTGAGTTTATCTATAATTCCAGAGTGGGGGATGGTGTTGAACACCTTGGCGAGATCTAGATAGGCTGTGTGAACCACCTTACCCTCATCCATGGCCTTGGTGACTACTTCAAAGAAGTCTATCAGGTTTAGGAGACATGATCTGCCTTTTACAAACCCAAACTGTGTGGGGTCCAGGGTTTGGAGATCTCCAATGTCTTTGTTTATGAGTTCCATGATGATACATTCCATGGCCTTGCAGACGAGGCTCGTCAGGCTAATGGGGCAGTAGTTCCCGGGGTCTGTTGCGGCCCTCCCTTTGTGGAGTGGGATAACTGTCGTGGTGCGCCATTCAATGGGCACAAAGCCTGAGGTGAGGCTATGATTGAACATGATACTTAGGTGGGGTGCCAGTTCATTCTGTAGTTCGTGCAGAAGGCAGCCTGGGATGTTGTCAGGTCCCATGGATGCTGTGTTCTTGGCTTTGGAGAGTGAAGTTTTTACCTGTGCAGCCATGATTACAGGAACTTTGCATTCTTCCGGTATAAAGATGAGCCCTTTAGGGGGTGACAGGGGGGTAAAGTTAGCACTGAACCTATATGCCAGGATGTTGGCAATATCAGCTGGTTCTGTATATTTAGTGTCATTGTGCTGTAACTCAGAGCAGATTTGAGTGTTGCCATTAAGATTTTTAACATAGCTATAGAATGCTTTGTGGTTGTCTTTAGAATCAGTGGCAATTTTGTTTTCATAACTAGCTTTGGAGGATTTTATGAGGGATCTCAGCTTCTTACTGAGGCTGACCAGGGAAGTTCCTCCAATCATGGGATTTTACTCTTTTTTGCAACAGTTTCTTTCTTCTGTTGTAGAGTTTGTTTATGGCAGAAGACCACCAGATTGGCTTCCTTTTTTGGAGAATAGCATCTTGGTTCTGTTAGGAATAGCATGATCCATGCATTCGTGTAAGTGCTTATAAAGTGCATTTGTGTGGGAGCAGGATGTGGATGTCTAGGGTGATTAGCTTGTGGTCGGATCTGACCAACGAGGAGCTCACCTCTGGTGTGGAGCACCGGTCGCCCATGTTGGTGATGACCAGGTCTAGGATACTGCTGCTTCTGGTGGGGGTGTGGATAAGTTGATCCAAAGCGTTGGAATTGATGATTTCCAGAAAACGTTGAGCAAAAGAGTTGGTACATGAGTAGTTTTACAAATCAACGGCTGTTTAAAGTTCAATACGCAAAAAAACAGGCGACAGTTGAATATAAAAAAGCACCTTTATGAAACACAAAGCTTTCGGGAAACACCCTTTCTCAATGATTAACATAAGGTTCATTAAAACATTCAGTTAAATACACCCAAAAGACATCACATGACCTGCAGCCAAGATCACCTGATCAAGAAATTAATTAAAAGTAAAAGATATACATATATTTCATATATACAAAAATGTGTAAAAACCTCTCATATACAAATACTAAATACATAAAAATACTGAATACATGAAAATATGTACATATATAAATATCATTTTAACTTAGTTTGTTGTATTTTAACCAATATAGGTTTCAGAGAAACAGCTGTATTTAAACCTGGGTATATATCAGCTGTCAGACATATAATCCATTCATATTCTCTTGTGTCCAACAAGTTACTTATATCTCCACCTCTAGAGAGTTTATATACCATATCTATAACCCTAAATTTAAACTTATGGTCCTCACCCAAATCTCTAATATGTTTACAAAGCGCATTATTTTCACTCCCTCTCCTGATCTTTGACTTGTGTTCTATGATACGCTCTTTTAACTTCCGTATTGTTTTCCCAACATAGAAGCAAGGACAGGCAAAGTACAGTTTTGTACCTACCATAAATGTAGATGTCCGATAGATCTGCAACTGCAGTCCTGACATATGGGTTGTCCTGCCTCAGGCAGCCTTTCGGTCGGCCAGATTCCAAAGTCTGGGTCCGGCGTCGGCCGATGTCGCCTCCTCCCCGACGTCAGAGCGGCTGGAGTATAAAGGCATCAGCCGACGCCATCTTCTTCAGTGTTTCTTGCCCCAGATGCCAGGTGCCCTCCAAGGAAGGCAAAATTTTGTGAATGGATAAACAGGTAAAACCAGACATGCACAACAGTAATAAACAGATACACCATAATATATAACCCCAGCTGATAGGTAAGGGGAGAATGGACCCAAAAGGGGAAAAACAGAGGGGTAGGAGGGAGGGAAAACCTGACTGCAGTTGCATATCTATCGGACATCTACATTTATGGTAGGTACAAAACTGTACTATGTCCTTCAAGAATGCAACTGCAGTCCTAACATATGGGTTGAATACCATAGCCAAGCTGGGGGTGGTAGGACTAAGCAAGAGATGGTGTAGCTAGAAGGCCCTGCAGGACTGCCGAAGCAAAGCCTGCTCGGGATCTGGAGTATAATGGCAGGTTGTAGTGTTTGGTAAATGTATGCATGGAGCTCCATGTAGCAGCCTCTAGAATATCTTTTGTAGCCACTCCTCTTAGAAAAGCTGTGGATGTGGCCATAGCTCTGGTGGAGTGTGGTCTAATATTAGTTGGCACACTTTTTCCATGAAAAGAATAACAGAATCTGATGCAGTGTCCAATCCATTTTGAGATAGTTTGTTTGGTGACTGCTTTTCCTTGCACTCCAGCAGCATAGGCTACAAACAGTTGGTCAGACTTCCTGGTGGACTTTGTTCTGTCCGAGTAGTAGCGTAGTTGTCTGTGAATGTCTAAAGTATGCAGCAGCTTTTCCCCTTTATTTTGAGGGTTAGGAAAGAAAGTAGGCAGGTGAATTGCTTGGTTTAGAGACACTCTGGATATCACCTTAGGCATGAATGAAGGATTGGTCCTAAGGGAAACTCTGTCCTGATGAAAGATGAGAAACGGAGGAACTGCCATGAGGGCCTGCATCTCCGAGACTCTTCTTGCTGAGGTGACTGCCAACAGGAAAACCATTTTCCAAGAGAGAAATTGCATTTCTGAAGATGCTGCTGGTTCAAAAGGAGGAAGAGTTAGTTTTTCCAAGACGTAATTGAAGTCCCATGCAGGAATTGGTAGCTTCCTTGGAGGTTTGATATTCTTTATGCCTCTTAGAAGCTGTCTTATCAAGGGATGCAAAAACACAGGAGGATCACAGTTGTAATGTGCTGAGATAGCTGAAGCATGGATTTTGATGGAAGAGTATGAAAGGCCACTGTGAAACATTTCTGCCAAGTATTCTAATATCTGAGGTATGTTCATCAGTGATGCATCCTGGCCCTTGTTGACATTCCAGATGGTGAATCTCTTCCATTTGGCCAAATAGGTTTTTCTGGTGGAAGGTCTGCGTGCCTCCAGCAAAATTTCCTGAACTTTTTCGGAGAGGGAGTCATAGGTCTGAGTCATGGAACTCTCCAAGCTGTCAGCTTTAAGGTTTGCAGGTTCTGATGAACAGTCTTGTAACTGTGTTGAGTCAGGAGCAGAGGCCATTGAGGTAAGGGCCACGGTTTGGTGTGAGTTATGCTCAGTAGTAGTGGATACCAGTGTTGCCTTGGCCAGTCTGGAGCTATCAAGATTCCTTTTGGTTGTTCTGCCTTGATCTTCAGTAACACCTTGGTGAGCAAAGGTAGAGGAGGGAATGCATAAATTGTTAGAGCATTCCAGCTGAAGGAAAGAGCATCCGTTCTCCAAGCTAGAGGATGGTGTATCCTTGTGCAGAACCTTTCCAGGTGATGATTGAGATGAGATGCAAAGAGGTCTATGTCTGGTCTTCCCCATGCAGATGCTATTTGTGGGTGTAGCATCCATTCGTGTGGATCCAAGAAATTTCTGCTCAACCTGCCAGCCAGAACATTGTCCTTGCCCGGAACAAACTGGGATTGCAAGTAGATGTTCAGTTTCAGGGACTTTTCCCAAAGAATCATTGTTAGTCTACAGAGGGGGTAGGAATGAGTGCCCCCTTGTTTGTTTATGTACCACATGACAGTGGTGTTGTCTGTCCTTATTAGCAGATGACCTTGCTGAAGAGATTTTCCAAAGGCTTCTATTGCATGTATCACTGCCAACATCTCTTTTTGATTTATGTGCTGATGCATCTCCATGGGAGTCCATTGCCCTTGAATGCATCTGACGTCCATGTGCGCCCCCCATCCATGGTCTGAGGCGTCTGTTGTAATAGTTTGACTTGTTGGAGGTTTGTTGAAAAGCATGCCTTCGTTTAAGTGACTTGCTTGAGCCCACCACAAAAATTCCCTTTGCAGGCATGGTATGAGTGGTATTATGTCTTCTAGGTTGCGGCTGTGTTGCGACCACAAGCTTTTTACATACCATTGCAGCTTTCTCATGTGTAGTCTTGCCAGAGGGATTAGAAGAATGCAAGATGCCATGAACCCCAGGGCCTGCAGGGTCTTCCTTGTGGTCAGGTGGTTTAATTTTGCTAGGCCTTTGAAGTAAGCTGTTAAATGCTCTTGTTTCTCCTCTGTGAGGAAAGCCATTTGTAGCTGTGTGTCCAGTTTTGCTCCCAGAAAAATAATCTCTTGGGATGGCAGTAATCTTGATTTTTGAATGTTGACTGTGTATCCCAAAGCCAGCAGCAAATGAATGACGTAATCCAAGTGTTTTATCAAGGTCTGTTTGCTGTCTGCTTGTATTAGGCAGCCGTCCAGGTAAGGGTATATTTGAATCCCCCGGAGTCTGCAATGTGCCACTACTGATGCCAGGCATTTTGTGAATACTCTGGGCGCAGTAGATAAGCCAAACGGCAATGCTGAGAATTGATAGTGCTCTGTTCCTGCAAGAAATCTGAGGTATCTTCTGCAACTGTGTCTGATAGGGACATGCAGGTATGCCTCCTTGAGGTCCAGAGTAACCAGCCAAGACCCCTTGCCCAGCATGGGAAGAAGTTGCTGTAACGTCAGCATCTTGAATTTTGGCACCATGAGAAAAGTATTTAGAATGGACAAGTCCAATATAGGCCTCCATTGTTTTTCTTTTCTTGGAACAAGGAACAGTCTTGAATAAAATCCCTGGCCTTGTTCCTGAGGAGGAACCTTCTCTACTGCTTTTATTTGTAACAGCTTTGAGGCTTCTATGAGTGCCTCTGCCCTTTGATTTTGTGGCAGGTTTGGCATGCCTTGTCCTGTTGGTAAGGTATGGAAGTGGAACCTGTAACCTCTGTCTATTATGTCCAGAATCCAATTGTCCTTTGTTATAATGTGCCAGTTTTTTGAGAATAGAGATAATTTTCCGCCTAGAGGTGCTTCTCTTTGAGCCTTGGTAGGTGGAGTGAAAGGTAAGTCATTGTGATTGTCCCTGTGGTGCAGGTGAACTACATGTACCACTTCTCTGATTTTGTGGTTGCCATTGGCGTCCCCTGTAGGAGCCTCTGTATTGCCCTCTACCTCGTGCACGCCTGTTCTTTCCCCTTTGAAACTTGTCAGAGTCTGGAAAGGACCAATTCTTTGAAGGCCAATTCCTGCTGAACCTTGGTGGCTGAACCTGGAGGAAATCCTTTACTGTCTGTACTGATTTTGCCTTCTCCTCAATAGATTTCAACACATCCTGAGCATTAGCACCAAAAAGCTTCTGTTTATCCAGAGGTGCGTCCAGGAGCTTTACTTTAACATGATCTGGCAGTGGCTGTTCTTTCAACCAAGCATGTCTACGGATAACAGCCCCTGTCATAGCTGCCCTACATGAAGCCTCCAATGCATCATAACCACACTGTAGAAAATGATTACTAACCTGCTGGGTATTATGAACCAAATCCTGCAATGCCTTTCTATCTATAGGCTCAGGAGAGGCTATCTTTTCTGCAAATCATCCAGTAAATAATCCTGGTACTGAAACATATGAAAAAGGCAGTTAAGTGACCTCATGGCAAGGGTGGAAGAGGTATAAACTTTTTTACCCCATCTCTTCAGGGACCTTGCTTCCCTGTCAGCTGGCAGTGGATTCTTGGCAGAGGAGGTAGCCACTCCTTTGGGGCCCTGTGAAATAGTTTCTAGATCCACAGAGTGGGCCTTAAAGAGATGCTTGTGAGTGTCAGGGACCCTGTAATATCTGTCTGGCTTGACAGGAGCCGGAGGGAGAGAATCAGGGGAAGCACTGGAGTTGGAGAAAACATCATCCAGGACATCCAAAACTGGAGGGATAGCTAAAGGTCTGTGCTGGGGTAACTTAAGAAAGGTACGTAGCCTTTTCCTAGAATCAGAAAATTCCTGACCCTGCCACTTAAAATGTTCCCTCATGGAGTGGAGGACTTCACCGAAAGAAAAATCCTCTGGAGGAGAGGCAGAGGGAATAGATTCCTCAGCATCAGAGTCCTCATAGGCCTGGAAGGATTCTTCTTGGGTATCTGAATGCTCTGAATCCCCTGAGGCTTCATCTGAAGAGAGGTTGTCTGCCTGCTCTGTTCTAGGCCTTTTTTCTGCAGGTGGCTGAGAACCTCTGTCTGGGTGAGGCTGAGACCCCCTGATAAGAGAGATTAGATCTGCAGCCAGAGACATGATTTGTCTGTCAGAAGAAGGGGCCTGAGAAGTAGGTTTAGGATGGGCCTTGGCCTGGCTGGCGGCCTTAGCACGTGCAAAGGCCTTGATTGACATGGATACAGGAGGCCTAGCTGCCCCACGTGCAGGGGTAACTATGTCCACGGGAATGGTGTCGGGTAGATCCAGGACTTCGGTTTCCGGAGGAAAATCAACAACCGGCACCAGTGTAGTCTCCGAGACCGAGGGATGAGTTAATGCGGTGTCGTCGGCCTGGAGCGGTTGAATTTCTGCTTCCGAAGGGACCGAAGCACTCGCGGAGGGCTTAGGCGTTATATCGGTGGAAGACGCGGCCCGAGGATGTCGGTCCCGGTCCTTTCGTTTTTTGGTAGTTTGTGCTGTCGGTTGTTCCGACGGCATGTTGTAAGCGTAGGATTTGCCAAAAAAGTCTTCGGCAAACTCTGCCCGGCGCCTGAGAGTGCGCTTATTAAAGCAAGCACAGGCAGCACAGGCCGAGACGTCGTGGTCTGGGCCCAGGCAAGGGAGGCAGTAAGAATGGAAGTCCTTATGAGGTATTTGTTTACCACAAAACAAACAATTATTAACTTTCTCAATTTGTTCTGACATCGGCTGAGGCAAGAAAAAATGTTCCCCAACGGGGTACTTAGCTTTTAGATGACTTCGGTAACTGAAAACACAGGAGCTGACTGACCGGCATTTGCGAACTGCTTCTGCTTTGGGCACCGCGCGGCAAGAAAGACTGAAGAAGATGGCGTCGGCTGATGCCTTTATACTCCAGCCGCTCTGACGTCGGGGAGGAGGCGACATTGGCCGACGCCAGACCCAGACTTTGGAATCTGGCCGACCGAAGGGCTGCCTGAGGCAGGACAACCCATATGTCAGGACTGCAGTTGCATTCTTGAAGGACATCACATGTTGCCAAATAAACCAGATTATTAGAGAGACATGTTGCCAGGCCATGAAATACAAACAACCTTTTAGTTATTGGATGTTCAAATTTATTATTAGAACCCAGGTCAATATCATGAGTAGTTTTCCCAGTTAATGGTAGGGTAGTTGAAATCACCCATTATTAGAGTGTTGGGTTGTACCTTAGTATTTTCCAGTGTATCAAGAAAAGAGGAGTGGGAATCCTGGGGCATGGTGGGGGGTCTGTACCAAGCTACAATCTGGATTGCGGTTTTGCCCAGAGTTAGTTGAACTTGATAATCTCGGATGCATTATGCTGAGCAACTAGCTTGGAGGTGTGGATATCCTTAATGAATATGGACACGCCTCCACCTTTAGTGTTTCGGTCCGGGTTTGGTGGCCGAAAGGTGTGGTATGAATTATAGCCTGGTAATGCAGGGGTGCTCTCTGGAGCTTTGAACCAGGTCTCTGTCACTGTACAGATGTCAATGTTCTCCATTTTAAGGAGAGCCTCGAGTGACTGCATTTTGAGGTTTAGACTTCTAGCACTGAGTAGCATTACCCTCAGATTTTGCTTGCTTGTACCTGTTATGGTGGTGAATTTGTCATTTGAACCTCTCCTAAAAAAGGCACTATAGGGGTGGCAAGAGCCTTTGCCAGGATCCAGAATCCCAAGGGCGACAGGTGCAGGCCATATTTGGCAAAGCAGCGTGGTCTGTCAATCATGTCATCCCAGGCAGACAGATACTGGATTCCCTTAGAATGACACCAGAAGCTTAGCCAATTGTTAAAGTCAATCATTTTGTCCTTGTACTGTGGTGTCACTCTGGGTGATGGCAGGATGCTCCTCAGGGCTAGGGTCATACCGGCCTGGGCTACAAGATCAGAGAGCTCCTCCATGTCTCTTTTCATGTAGTCCAGGGAGGTACTTCTCAGGTCATTCACACCAACATGGAGAATGACAGAGTCATATTTGCACTTGTTGTGGAGTGACCTGAGTGCGTGCGTTATGTGGCGGATCCTGGCACCTGACAGACAGCTGATAGTAACTTTTTCCTTGTTTAGCCTGGTGAGTGGAACATCAGTGTGCCTGACTATAGAGTCACCTATGACTAGAGTGTTGGGTACGTTATGCCCTATGGGCTATAGTTGAGTGGCACACTGAGTATGTGGACTATGTGTCATTTGGGTTGTGTTATGAAAGAAAGTTAGTATCTAGCAATTGATATGCTGGACTTCAGGTCCTGGAACCTGCTGGCTCAATACTGGGTTAATTTGGGACATCCAAGATGATGCACACCGAGTAGCAGATCAATTAGTGCTTTTCCAGAGTAAGTAGTGAGAAACTTTTAAAGCCAGTTAAAGTTATCAATTAGTTTGGGTAAAATTCAGTTATTGGCTAGCAATTATACTACCTGAAATTTGCAAGTAAGTTTAAAATCAAACGGAAAAGAGAAATAAAAAGTTTTGTTTGGCTGGGAAGAACCTTAACGATATTAGACTAAAAGCGGTTCAAATTTCAAACTCAGTACATGGGATGGCATCCAGTACTTTAATAGAAAGAATAAATCGAATACAATCAAATATATTTTAAATGAGTAATACAGAGGAACATATGCATTTATATATGCAAGTCAAATAAGGAAAAACTGTAAAAACAGAACTCAGAAGAGCTGACAAAACTGCAGAAATCAGAGGCTAAAATGAAGGAAAAGTTTGCTCAATATGAAGCTTCTCAAGAAGAGCTATTTCAAGAAATAGGCGGTAGAAGGCAGAGTATGCAGAGGAACCATAAGATTTTTATGCTGTACCACAGAAACTGGAATAAACAGGCTGCATTCATTTGGAAAAGTACAGAAAGGCAATTGGACTGATGTCCCACAGGAGGATTTGCTAACTGAGAGGACACATTCTATGTGCGCTCCAAATATGGCCATGAAAAGCTGCAGATTCCTACACAAGTAAAGATTTAAAGCTGCTTTACAGCTGTTACTGCAGATACATTGCAAGTTTTTGTTGGGCTGCATTCAGACCCAACCAGAACTCTATATTTCCTGTATATTTACTGCTGTTGTCAGGACTGAAGTTTATCTGAAAATCTTCTAGTACTGTAGCACTAATCTGTGTATTAACTACTACAACCTTGTACTTGGTTTGAAATTAACAGTGCCCTGGAGTCTTGCCACAACCATTTTCTTTGATTTCCTATACCTTTTTTTCAAGTCTCGCTTATTGACTCATCGATCTTCCAAATGGAAATGCCCATGTCACGCTCTAACTTAACCACCCCTCTAACCCTCTCTTTTTCTACTCTCCACTTTAATCAACTCTAATTCTCATTATCAATTTCTTACACCATGACCAGAGATGATCCCTCCCATACTAGTACACTCCCTACTATTGATGTACTACTGTTTCAAGTAAATTTGTTTTTTCAATGTGCAATGACTATGTTTTATATTTAACGTACTGTATATTTCTCAATAATTATGTGCAATGGTTATATGTGCAATGACTGGGAATACTTCACAATGCTGAAATCTTGAAAGATCGAATTTCATATGGCCGAGACAGTATGATCAAACTTTCAGAATCTTAACATTGTGAATGGAGATCTGCATACAATGCGGAACATAAGACTTCCCTTTTCCTTGCTGTAGTGCGATCTCGGAGTTTGAATATTTAAGTAGTGGGGGGTGCAGGGCTTGCCCCCCTGCAATAATGATAAGAAAGTTTTTTCTTTGTTTTTTTTTTTTTTTGAGATTTGTTTTATGATGTTGAATTTTCGAAAGTTCGATCATATGGTCTCAGCCATATGAAATTTGATCTTTTGGGAATTTGGCATTATAAAGTGAATCCGCAATGACTACATATGCAATGACCAAGTTCTATACCTAACTATATTTCTCGATAATTTGTTTACCTTGCAACATGTAATTCCTGTACAATTTTTTCTTTGGAGAATTTCTCCCTGGGCCTCCATTGAAAACAAGCACTTCATGGCTCAGAGGACTTCCCCGGTCATCAAACTGAAATAAATAAATAAATAAATAAAATAGAATACAATTTTATTTGGCTTCTATCCGTAATCTGTTGATTCGGCAGTCTGGGTGGCAGCAGACAGTGTTTTTACATTACAAAGTCTTTGGTCTGCTCCCTCATGGCAATAGAGAGAGGCCAGGTCACTTCTAAGCCGGAAAACGCTACTTGAAACCTCCAAGTGATTGCATGTTATTGGTTAGAGGGATAATTTGTTTGCCTGAGCTTTATTTCAGCCTGTGTACAGTTGTCATGTTTGTACAGTGTTGTTCATTATCTAGCAGTGTGGTTTGCAGTGCCCTTTGTGGACGCTGGCACCTAGAACTGAAAGTTTTCCTATACAAGTACCTCTCTAATTTCCTAAATCGTAGCTGCATACAGAGCAGCTAGTTTGTGCACTGAGTGTCTAACTTATGTACTGAGAAGTACCTACCACTCAAGTTTGATCCAAATCAGTTTTAGGTGTTTTTTTTTTTGTAATCTACATTTCTACAGCAACCAAGCCAGTCAGCTGTGATCCTGCTTTTCACTATCTCCTGTAGAATAAGCAACTAGGATCTAAAGCCACAGACATGCAATTCCCTGCTACCAATGCAGCTGGTCTGGTGGACATAGGCAACCTAAGGAATAGCAGCAATTGCCTCATGGACACTGACAACCACCTAAGCCTCGAATAAGGTGTGCGAGAGATGTAGTTATGCAATGTCACTGAAGGCAAGGCTCTTGCCTAGAAGCACCTACACTACTGAACAGGTTGTCAGCAGCACACATCACCCACTTCACATAGTACAGAGCAGTCACATAGACCTACGTACACTGAGGCTCTTAAATGTCATCTTCTCAAACCACAAAGACCTCCAAGACACTATATACACAAAAAAGTCCTCAGCAACCTCAAGAGCACTCACCCAATAAGACATATACTTCTACAACCTACTGTTTCATCCTCTAAGTCCATAAGGCATACCACTACACAAACCCAGTGTTCTAGTCACACTCCAAAGTGAGACACACAGATAATCCACTCCCCAGGCTAAGCTAAGCACCAGTCACAGTCAGCTGCTTATCAGAGGCCAGGATCTTATCACTCATGCAGTCAGTTCACTTAACCCAAAGTATGAGGACATTCAACAGACCAAGCTGCTTTGCCAGAGATGGTCTGCACTTGTATCACCCAGGACTTCGAATACTAGTTAAAACCTTTTCCACCCCATACTGATTTTTAGGCACTGCCAACCAGAAAAACCTTCTGAAGTAGCTTTATCAAACCAGGAAAATCTGAAGGTGTTATTGTTCAATAGCAGGAGTCTGAACAAGATACTCCAATCCCAACAGGTTCTCCTCACCCTGGTGTGAATCTGCAGTCATTGAGACATGGTTTAAAGTTGTGAAAAGCACCCTAGCAGTGAAGGTTACAATGCTTTCCACACATTTAGACCAGCTACTAACAAAAATAAGCACAGGGTCAACACAAAAAAGCAAGCCACCCTGGTAGAATTCCAACATTAATAGGCTATACAACAAAAAAGTGACAAAAGGTGGTTTTGTCACTATATACACATTAAAAATAAACACACCTCAAAGCTGGTCCATCAGTATAAAGGACAAGTTTCTCCACATCCAAATCACCATAAATAAGGTCCAACACCATATCCTTGCAAGCTATAGAGGTTCCCCCTCACTGCCACAGGAAAACTACAACACTTACTTAAAGGCACTAGACACTCACCATCCAACACCATGTACATGGGTGACGTTTTAACTGAGAATCATATACGAACCCCAACATACAAGCCCAGAGATTCCAGGACTTTGTAAATAACTACACCCTTGGCCAGCTAGTTCATACACCTACTAGAGGCTCAAACATCTTTGACCTGTTCCTTACAAATATGACAAAAAGCTGCACCCCCCCCCCCCCACACACACACACACACACAAACTGTAATGTCTTCACTAATCAGGTCAGACCATAAAACTGTTTCCTCTGAGGCAAGTGTAAAACCAGGAAACCCTAGATTTTTTTTTTAAGAATTACACTGAGGCAAACTTCCCACTACTAACTGACACCCTAAATAAATTTCAAGCCCTGATAATCCTGAGAATACAGCTGCCTATACAGAAACATTCACAAAAACTCTGTACAACCATATCAACAGTTGTACAGAAACTGCTGTACCTATCCAAAATATGCACAAGGTCAGTGCAAAAAACAACCCTCCTGGTGGAATTCCAACATTAATAGGCTATACAGCAGAAGGAAAAATCTCTTGGCAAAAACTAAATGGGGCAATACCCAGCAAGGTAAAAGGTCCCTCATCAGCTTAAACAAGCAACTGAGAGTATAGCTGCCCAGGTCAAGGACAACCATAAGGCTTTCTTTAGCTGCATTTTCACCCTCAAATGCAATACACCGCAACGTACCAAACTAAGTGCTGCCAACTACACAGTACCAGAAAACATAGCTAATCTCCCGGATGACAAATTTAGATCTAACTTAACCCCCCACACCCTTGGATATTCTCAGGAAATTCCAACATCCCTCTCATACCCAACCATTACTAGACAGCAGACCCTCAAGGTGCTTTTCAAGGACAAGAACACTACATCAATGGGTCCTGATACATCACAGGATGCTTCCTTAAAACCATGAAAAATACAGTTGAAGTATACAAGAATGACCTGTACAACCACTTAAACAACTGCATAAAAATGACAGTACCTGACCGAAATAAACCCATGTCTATCTGGAAAAACAAGCCACCTTGGTGGACCCTTGGCATAAGTCGCAGAGACTTCCCCTACTATGGAACAGGGTCCCAATCTACATAAGACAGAGCCCCTCACTATCACTCTTCAAGAGGAACCTTGATGAGTGGATAGGTAACAAAGTTCACACCGGGGATCACACCAACAGCACTACTAGATAGGGGCCAAGGGTACTAGCTGCTACTACAAGGGTCTAGGGAACTACTAAAGGGGCGGTGAATACAGCACAGCATGGCTGGGCTAATATATGCCTTCGGGCAGATAACCCAGTACCAACCTATAAGACTATACAACAGAAGTAAGCAAGTGGGAGGGTGCTCAACAGAGAAAAAAAAGTCCCTCATTAGTCTCAACAGGCAAATCAGGGAACTAACCAAGTCTTCCAAAGCTAAATATAAGACCAAAATAGCCTCCCAAGAAAGGACAACCACAAAGCATTTTTTAATTTTGTCCGAAATCTTAAAGAAAACACTCAATGTTCTCAGTTGACTGTAGATGGCACTAACAATTCTCGGCCAGAAGAAACAACAAACCTGCTGGATGATAAATTCAACTCAGATTTCATCCCCTCATCACCTCCGGTCAATAAGAGTTAATATCCCCTAGCATTCCTTTGCCTGTTATCACAAATGAACAAGTAGTCATTCCACTCTCTAAAGCTAGACACAGAGCATCAATGGGTCCTGACAGAATCTCAGGGTGCCTACTAACAGCTTGAATCATGACCTAGTAGACCCACTTGGATCTCTATTTAACCACAGCTTCCAGACAGGCTTTGTTCCAGTAAAGTGGAGGACAGCAACAATCATCCCTCTACACAAGGGGGAACCATCAACTGATCCAGAAAACTACCAGCCTATGAGTCTGACTACCCTCATATGCAAGGATATGGAAAGAATAATCATGGATCTGATTAACAACATGGAAAATATCCAGACTCTAGACTCAACCCAGTTCAGTCTCATCAAAGGCAGGTCTTGCCTGCTTAATCTGGTGGACTTCTTTGAGAAGATCACCACGGTCATGGATGAGGGTAAGGCAATGCATACAGACTACCTTGACCTGGCAAAGGCATTTGACACAATAGCAAAGGGGCGGGGTTTTGAGTCTCTGGCGTTATAATTGACTAAGCTTAAAATGGCTCGCAAGGGCAGTTAGCTTAGTACTAATCTATGAACCTATGAACCCCACTCGGGTATTATAGATACACTCGCAACATTGGGCATAAACCTCTACATCACCAGATCATGGATAGGAACCAGGGTTGCCAGATTTCTGAATGGACAGATAGGGAAAAAAAAGGTCTTTCACAGTAAGTGAAGAGCAAAAAAAAAAAGTATTTCACAGAATATACAGAGTAACACAATAATAACAATAATATTAACAATGCAGTAGTATACTTTGAATGAACATTCACAGGAATCACAATTATACATTAAATACAGTCACATATTGATTAGATACCTTCTAAACATTTTAAATTCTAATTATAAACGTACAATCAAACCATATATATGGAAATAACTACATATACAGTACAGAATACTCACACAATAACAATATAGTACTACACCTTTGAATAAACATTTTGATTTAAATACACAAAGTTATACAATAACAATTCAAGTATTTTTCACAGCTTTTAGCTTGTTTCAAAATATGTTCACCAGCTTTGGTCGATAAAAATTTTCTGAAGTCTTTACAATTGTAATTAAAATTTTGTTTGACCATTAATTCAGCTTCCATAGTCTAACAATAATTTCTCTCCTTTCTCCAGGCTGCACCCAGACTAAATATTCTCACAAATTGCAGTGGAATGAGGAATTGAGAATATATGGGATGCAATTTTATACAAATTATTGTAAGCAGGATGATTTTTAAAAAATATTATCCTTTTCTCATTTGCTTTAGTCATATTCAGTATAAACTTGTTTAATAAACAGATATCTTAATATAGAAGGTCAGTATTGCAAATATTAATTCTTCAATTGATGAAAATTTGATTTTTACATTTGGTTTTAAGGACAAGACATTAATGCATTGAAATTTGTTACTTTTAAAGTCAAACCGTTTCTGTAAGTTTTTTATCGCTGTGTCAAAAAATTTGTGCATGTCATTTTTGAAACAGGTTACTTTGGTGTCGTCACTTCATTGTAGTAACATTGTTCTAGCAATGCTTCCATAAAAGGCATCATCTTTTCTTCATCAATTATTAAAACATCATTGCTCTGAAGTTCTGTCAATGCATTCTGAATAATAGTGTACGCATATGCAACAAACCCCAGGTATGCTAATGCTAATTCATCATTGAAAAAACAATTCAATAATTTCAGATTTGGATTTTTGACTCAAAAAGAACAATCGTATTGGCTCAAAAGTTTTTATTATTCGCTCAGTTGCAGGAGTCAAAGTGAGCCATCGGGTCAGCACATGGTATAACATTTCAGATCACTCTACTTCTAGCCATTCAAACAATTATTTTAGTTGTAAGACTCTTGGTCGACGAACTAAGTTCATTACAAATTTTACAACGATTGACTCTATATCAAAAGTTAAAGTTTGTGCAGCTTTTTTAGCAGTATTGTGGAGTATGTGACAATTACACCCAATTCCAATTATATTTGAATTAAGGTCTTTTAATTCCATAAAGACACTTTGCTTTTTACTGAAACTGACGTTGGTATTGTCAGCACAGAAAGCTGTTACATTTTGTATTTTTAAATTATCGTCTTTTAAAGCTGTTGTTATAGAATCTGCTATACTAACTGATGTCTCTCTTTCCAGTGACAAAAAGTTTAATAATTTTGTTTGAATGCCCTGTTCTTTGTTCAAGTACCATACAATTAATGGGAAGGTTTTTTATATTGCCTTTATTTGAGGCATCGGTAGTCAGAGAAAATGGCTGGTCATCTTGCAAGTCTTTCAAAAAATTATTTTTGATTCAGGTGCAAGCACGTGTGTAATAATTTTTGTTGCTTTAGTTCTGCCACAATAATACTTTTTTTGATATTGTTAAATCTGAGAACAAACAAGAAAAGAGCGATCCTGCACAATAACTGGAAATGTAACTGTGGGAATCCTTCACAGTGTGGAAACAAAAAGCTGTTTCTGCAATAATAATATTTTCTTCCTTTGAAATTTTTGCCATGAAAAATGTTATTTTGGTGGACGTTGAAGCACCTAAAATACTGTTGGTGTGTGAGGTCGACTTCATAATTCATTTGATGTCATTTTCACCACCATGTCCAAATGAAAACGACATATTATTGCACATCGAACATACAACATATCCTTCTCATCCTTCTCATAACCGGGAATATTTTTTTTTTGTCCAATCAGTGTTAAATTTCATGAGGCTTTTTATTTTCTTTGAAGGAGTACTGTCATCTTTGGAAGTATTCATTTATATAACGATGAAATAATATTTTAATAGAATACAGAAAGCAGCAGTGATGGAATGTGGTTTAAAATTATTTTAGCTTGTGAACTGCTTGCTAATTAACTGGCCCATTATATGTGACATAATATAATGTTAACATATTAGACACCATCTGCAGCAGTCATAAATAAAAACATTCAGAACTTAACTGGTGCTTTATGAGTTTGCCAGAATTTTTTTTTTCCAACAAAGCATCACATGGGAAATAGTGCTACATTACACTCACACAATTTGAACAAATCTGGAATGTCCTCCCTGATCAATACCTGCAGAATCTCTCTAGGACCCTAAAAATGATAAACGTCCAGAGCAGATGAATATGAACTCTAGGTAGTAAAATAAAATACAAGACCAGGAAAAGTAAAGTAAAAAAAAAAACAAAAAAAAACGGCACATGTGGTGTTGCTAAATATTCAGTACAGCAACAAGGTGTTCAAACCAACGGGCAAAAATGGCGTTTGACCTTGCGTCACCTTTCATACCCACAATCTCTCTCCCCTATTTTACCTCTTGGGGGAAATAAATGTGATTGTAGCATCATGAAGTAGTACAGTAATTCATTCAAAGCATTTTTCCAGTAATTTACCTCAACTTTTATACACGCTGCTTTGTGTGGTTAGTTCTGTACGTTTTGCTTTCTTTCAAATTACATAAAGTACAGTTTTGTACCTACCATAAATGTAGATGTCCGAGAGGTATGCATCTGCAGTCCTAACAAATGGGTTGTCCTATCGTCAGCCAGCCCTTCGGTCGGCCGGATTCCAAAGTCTGGGTCTGGCCTCGGCTGATGTCGCACTTCACCCGACGTCATAGCTGCAGTTCTTCGGGTATAAAGGTATCAGCCGACGCCATTTTCCTCAGTGTTTCTTGCCCCAGATGCCAGGTGCCCTCTAGTAAGGCTAAATTTGGATAAATGTAAAAGTTTCCAAATAAAAGAGAGCAAATAAAAATAAACATGTATATACATATATACAAACAAATACACCATAATAGATTCCCCCAGCTAGCTAGAAGATGGGCAAATACCCTAGGAGTACCACAGAGGGGAAGGAGGGAGGGTAATCCTGACTGCAGATGCATACCTCTCGGACATCTACATTTATGGTAGGTACAAAACTGTACTATGTCCTTCAAGGATGCATCTGCAGTCCTAACAAATGGGTAGAATACCATAGCCAAACTGGGGGAGGAGGAATAATAAGATTATGGTGTAGTTAAGATCCCTTGCAAAACAGCAGTGGCAAAACCTGCTCGGGATCTGGAGTATAAGGGTAGATTATAATGCTTGGCAAATGTATGCACGGAGCTCCAAGTAGCAGCCTCTAAAATGTCTTTGGTAGCCACTCCTCGTAAAAAAGCTGTAGTAGTGGCTGTAGCCCTTGTGGAGTGAGGTCTGATGTTTTCTGGAGTTGTCTTTCCATGGTAAGAGTAACAAAATCTAATGCAATTTCCTATCCACTTAGAGATTGTCTGTTTTGAAATTGCTTTTCCTTCCATTCCTGTTGCATATGCTACCAGTAGCTGGTCAGTTTTTCTATTGCTCTTGGTCCTGTCCAGGTAGTAGCGCAATTGCCTATGTACATCAAAGGTATGTAATAGTCTTTCTCCCCTGTTCTGTGGGTTGGGGAAGAATGTAGGTAGGTGGATAGCTTGGTTTAAAGATACCCTGGAGACCACCTTTGGCATAAAAGTAGGATTAGTTCTCATGGACACTCTATCTTGATGGAAGATAAGGAAGGGCTGTACTGCCATTAATGCCTGTAGTTCAGAAACCCTTCTTGCTGAAGTGATTGCAAGCAGGAAAGCAGTTTTCCATGATAAGTACTGTAATTCTGCTGTTGCTGCTGGCTCGAAAGGAGGGAGTGTCAACTTTTCTAGCACAAAGTTCAAGTCCCATGCGGGCAATGGTGGCTTCCTTGGTGGTTTTACATTTTTAATTCCTCTCAGAAACTGCCTGAGTAGAGGATGTGAGAAGACTGAAGGGTCCATGTTGTATTCTGCTGAAATAGCTGATGCATGAATCTTAATGGAAGAATAGGACAGGCCATTGTGGAAAAGCTCTGCCAAGTATTCCAGGATGTTAGCTATGTTTACCAGTGACACATTTTCTCCTTTTGCTGCACTCCAAATGAGATATCTTTTCCATTTTGCTGAATAAGTTTTCCTTGTTGAGGGTCTGCGAGCCTCCAAGATAATGTCCTTAACCCTTTGAGATAAATCTGGGTTATTTTGTCTTATGCAATGTTCCAGGCAGCCAGCTGCAGTGTTTTTAGGTTTGGATGCAGGGTTTTGAAGTTGTTCTGTGTTAACAGTAAGGGAACTAGGGGCAGAGGCCATATTTGTTCCCGAGACATGCTCCTCAGTAATGGGTACCAATGCTGCCTCGGCCAGTCTGGAGCTATCAGGATGATCCTTGGACGGTCTTCTTTGATCTTCAATAGCACCTTGTGCATCAAAGGAAGAGGTGGGAATGCATATGCTGTCAGGTTTTTCCAACTAAAAGATAGGGAGTCCACCTTCCAAGCAAGTGGGTGGTATGCCCTCGTGCAGAATTTTTTCAATTGGTGGTTGTGTGGGGATGCGAATAAGTCTATTTCTGGTAGCCCCCATTTCCCTGTAATGGATTTGAAGATGTCTGGATGCAGCATCCATTCGTGGGCATCCGTGGTAGTTCTGCTTAGGATGTCTGCTAGTATATTTTCTTTTCCTGGTACAAATATTGCTTGTAACTGAATGTTGAAGCTCAGGGCCACATTCCAGAGGTCCATTGCCATCCGGCATAGAGGGTATGAATGTGTGCCTCCCTGTTTGTTGATGTACCACATAACTGTGGTGTTGTCCGTCCTTATTAGCAATTGACCCTGTCGAAGAAATGGTCTGAATGTCTGAATTGCCAGTTTTACTGCCAGCATCTCCTTTTGATTTATGTGTAGGTTCAGCTGGTCCTGAGTCCATAAGCCTTGTATGCACTTGTCCAGCATGTGTGCCCCCCAACCGAGGTCTGAGGCGTCCGTTGTGATAGTCTGGCTTGGTTGAGTGCTGTGGAAGGGCAGCCCTTTGTTCGATTGACAGGCCTGAGCCCACCATTGGAATTCTTGCTTCAGGCATGGAATTATTGGAATTTGGGTTTCTAGGCTGTGCTTGTGCTGAGACCATAAATTCCTTAGGTACCACTGTAACTTTCTCATATGTAGTCTGGCATGTGGAATCAATATTATGCAGGATGCCATGTAACCCAGGGCTTGCAGGACTTTCCTTGCTGTTAGCTGGTTCTGCTTTGTTAATGCCATGAAATAGAGAGGAAGGTGCTTCTGCTTTTCTGCTGTGAGGGATGCCATTTGGTTTGATGTGTCCAGCTCTGCACCCAAGAAAGTTATCCTTTGGGATGGTATCAGCCTTGACTTTTTTATATTGACTGTGTATCCCAGGGCTTGCAGCAGATGAATAACCTTTTTCAAATCTTTTGCTAATTTGTTTTTGTTGTCCGCTTGTAACAGGCAGTCGTCCAGGTAAGGGTAAATTTGAATTCCCTGAAGCCTGCAATGAGCAATTACTGATGCCAGGCATTTCGTGAATACTCTGGGCGCAGTAGATAAGCCAAAGGGCAATGCTGAGAATTGATAATGCTCTGATCCTGCAAGAAATCTGAGGTATCTTCTGCAATTTGGTCGTATGGGGACGTGCAGGTATGCCTCCTTGAGATCTAGAGTTACCAGCCAAGACTCCTTGCCCAGCATGGGAAGAAGCTGCTGTAGGGTCAGCATTTTGAATTTTGGAACAATGAGGTATGTGTTTAGAGCGGACAGGTCGAGAATAGGTCTCCATTGGTTTTCTTTTCTTGGCACCAGGAAAAGTCTGGAGTAAAATCCTTGCCCTTGTTCCATAGACGGTACCCTTTCTATAGCTCTCATCCATAGTAAGTGGTGTATTTGTTCTAGAGCTTTTGTCTTCTGATTTGGAGGTAGGTTTGGCATTCCGCTCTTCCTTGGTAGAGTATGGAAGTGAAACCTGTAACCTTGGTCTATTGTCTGTAAAATCCATTTGTCTCCTGTGATGTGATGCCAGTTTACTGAAAATAAGGCTAGCTTTCCGCCTAAGGGTGCTTCTAGTTGTTCCCTGGTAGGCGGTCTCAGAGCCAAGTCACTGTGATTGTCCTGTGGAAGTGGTGGTGGCTGGATCTGTGGCAGTACTTCGCTGGTTGTTAGGCTGCCACTGACGCCCCCTGTAGGCACCTCTGGATTGACCCCTGCCTCTTGGGCGCCTATTCCTGCCTCTCTGAGCTCTGGAGGTGTCTGGAAAGGACCAATTCTTGGAAGGCCAGTTCCTACTAAACCTTGGAGGCTGGACCTGTAAGAAATCCTTGACTGTCTGGACAGATTTTGCTTTCTCTTCCATCTTCTTCAGCACCTGCTGTGCAGGAGAGCCAAACAAATTGAGCTTATCCATGGGAGCATCTAGGAGCTTTGATTTAACATGGTCTGGTAAGGACTGCTCTTTTAACCATGCATGCCTTCTGATCACTGTACCAGTCATAGCTGATCTAAAGGAAGCCTCCAGTGCATCATAGTCGCATTTTAAGGAATGATTACTGACCTGCTGAATGTTATGTACCATTTCCTGAACAGATTTTTTGTCTAATGGTTCAGACGAGGACAGTTTTTAGTTAACTGATCTAACATAAATTCCTGATACTGAATCATGTGGAATTGACAGTTTAAGGCCCTAGCCGAAAGAGTAGCAGAAGTGTAAACTTTTTACCCCATCTCTAAGGCCCTAGATTCCCTTTCAGAGGGAGGGTTTTTGGCAGAGGTAGCTGCTACAGCCTTGGGTCCCTGGGAGATAGTTTCAGGATCTGCAAAAGGAGCCTTATACAAATGATAATGTGTGTCCGAACCCTGTAGTACCTGTCGGGCTTAGCAGGGGCTGGAGGAAGAGAATCAGGAGCAGTACAAGCATCAGTAAATGCATCATCCACAACAGTAAGTACTGGAGGAATGGCTAAAGGCCTATGCTGTGGCAAATGCAAAAGGTCCTAAGCCTTTTCCTAGAGTCTGAAAAATCCTGGCCCTGCCATTGAAATTGTTCCCTCATAGCATGCAAGGTTTCCCCAAAGAAAATTCCTCAGGCAGAGAGGCAGAAGGAATGGAGTCTTCTGCATCAGAGTCCTCATAAGGAGAATAAGGGCCCTCTGGAGGGTTTGTATTATCTGAATCATCAGAGGAGTAATCTGAAGAAACTGGCTCAGGGGCTCTGCTCTAGGCCTCTTCTCTGGAGGTGGGTGAGAGGCCCTGTCAGGGTGAGGTTGGGATCCCCGGATCAAAGAAATGAGATCCTCTGCTAGACTAAGCATTTGAGAACTAGAGCTAGGCCTGTGAGAGGGGGTCTTAGCAGGCACAGTTTTGGTAGATTTTGCTGCTTTAGCCCTGGCAAAAGCCTTAATCGACATGGATGCAGGGGGCCTAGCAGCTCCACGTGCAGGAGTAGATATATCTAAAGGTATAGTATCAGATAAATCCTGTGAACCTGCAAGAGCAGGTGGGATTTCAGTAGCAGATTCAGCCATGCTGGATGAGGCCTCGGTAGGAGGCAAGCTTTCGGCCGAAGGAAGAACCGTGGACTCGGTTTCAGCGAAACCGAGACACTTCATGTTGACTTAACCGCGGTTTCGGCTGAAACCGCGGACCGCGAGTGTTGGTCCTTTTCCTGCGCTTTTAGTTAATTAAGTCGGAGTTTCCGGCGGCATATTGTAAGCAAAAGCGGGCGAAAAACTCCTCAGCAAATTCCGACCGACGTCTAAGCGTCCGTCGGTTGAAAGAAGCACAGGCTAGACAAGCTGCTACGTCGTGGTCTGGGCCTAAACAAGGTAGGCAGTAAGAGTGGAAATCTTTATGAGGTATTTGTTTCCCACAAGTTAAACAGTTATTAATTTTTTCTGACATCGGCTGAGGCAAGAAAGAGTCCCCAACGGGGTACTTAGCTTTTTAGAAGTCTTCGGTAGTAGTAATCTCTGGTTCTGACCGACCGACACTTGCGAACAGCTTCTGCTTCGGGCGCCACGCGGCAAGAAAGACTGAGGAAAATGGCGTCGGCTGATACCTTTATACCCGAAGAACTGCAGCTATGACGTCAGGTGAAGTGCGACATCAGCCGAGGCCAGACCCAGACTTTGGAATCCGGCCGACCGAAGGGCTGCCTGACGACAGGACAACCCATTTGTTAGGACTGCAGATGCATCCTTGAAGGACATCTTATTTTCTCTCATGCTCTAACTTTTCGATGCTGCTCTGTATAACTCATTTACAGCATGAGCAAGTGCTTCAGTATTTCCATCTGTGCGGCATGGTTTCCATCATGGGTATCCTTCCATTAAATATATCTAATAGGTACTCAGCATGTTAATCAGCTCAACTTATTCAAGAAACAGACACCTTAACCCTCATGTTCTTACCAAAGTCATTGTAGGGTCCACAATCACACTGACAGATTTCATATAAACTAAGTGGATTTATTCAAGCATACTGATAAAAGCAGCATCAACAAAGACAATGACATTGTCAACTTTCTTTTCTGAAACAGAATTAATTCATGAGCTTCATATTCTACCAACACCTGGTTTTACAGCAGATCTTCTCATGAGCACCTAAGTACTGAAGATCAATAAAGTACAGTTTTGTACCTACCATAAATGTAGATCTTCGCAGTCATTACACTTGGGGTTATCCTGCCGTAAGGCAGTCCCGCAGTCGGCCAGAGTTCCAAAGTCTTGGTCCGGCGTCGGTTGCTGTCGCTTCTTCCCTGACGTCAGTACGCCAGGGGTGTATAAGATGCATCCGACACCGTTTTCTTCAGTTTTTCTTGCCCCAGATGTCAGGTGCCCCCAGGTAGATAGGCAATACATATTGCTAATAAAAAATGTACATAAAAAAAAAAATAAAAACAATATCTTCAGTTACAAGCAAATACACCACAAAAGTTGTATATGATAGAAAGGTATAGATAAGTCCAGCTAGTTTAGAGGGGATGGAGGGAGGGTAACCTGGACTGCAGCAGTGTTAACACTCGAACATCTACATTTATGGTAGGTACAAAACTGTACTATGTTCATCGTGTTACACTGCTGCAGTCATTACACTTGTGTAGAATCCCAAAGCTAAGGTTGGGTGACTGGTCTATAAAGAGTTAGGACTGGCTATGAGGCCCTGCAGAACTGCAGTGGCAAATCCTGCTCTGGATTTAGAGTAAAGAGGCAGGTGGTAATGCTTGGTAAAGGTGTGCACTGAACTCCAAGTTGCAGCCTCCAAAATTTCCTTGGTAGGTACTCCTCTGAGAAAGGCTGTTGAAGTGGCTGTTGCCCTGGTGGAATGTGGCCTAATGTTGAGATTGATTTTCCATGCTGTGTGTAGCAGTAACAAATACAGTGCCCTATCCATTTGGATATAGTCTGCTTTGGGATAGCCTTGCCCTGTGATCCTGCAGCATATGCTACAAACAGTTGCTCAGTTTTCCTGAAAGCTTTTGTTTTGTCCAAGTAGAAGCGTAGTTGCCTGTGTATGTCCAAAGAATGCAGAAGTTTCTCCCCTTTATTCTGGGGGTTTAGATAAAAAGTTGGCAAATGGATGGTTTGGTTAAGAGACACACTAGATACCACCTTTGGCATAAAGGTAGAGTTTGTCCTTAAAGAAACCCTGCCCTGATGAAACATTATAAAAGGTTCCACTGCCATTAATGCCTGTAGCTCTGAGACTCTTCGTGCTGAAGTTACTGCCAGGAGCAGAGCTGTTTTCCATGATAAAAAATTTTAGATCGGCTGTACTGGCTGGCTCAAAAGGTGGCAGGGTCAGTTTTTCCAAAACTAAATTGAGGTCCCAAGTTGGTGTTGGTGCTCTCCGGGGCGGTCTTATGTTTTTAGCCCCTCTGAGGTACTACTTTAGCAAGGGATGAGAGAATAAAGGAGGATCTGTGTTGTAATGTGCTGAAATGGCAGAGGCGTGGATCTTAATTGATGAGAAGGCTAGGCCTCTGTCCAGCATCTCAGTTAAGTATTGTGAAATCTGAGGAATGTTTGGAACAAGAGGGTCAAGGCTTTGAGCCTGGTTCCAAGCGCAGAATCTCTTCCACACCTCAAGGTTGGTGGCAACGCACGATGCATCGGAGACCATCCAGATGCAATTAACCATAGGCAAGACTGCTCTGCAATTTGTAGCATGTTACAGGCCACCCTCTCAAACTCAGGAACCTCACATGGCCTTCCTGAAAACATTGGAGGGGATAAATGTATCTCCAAACACCATCATACTAGGTGACTTCAACTACCCTAATATAGACTGGGAACACTACTCAAGCCCGAACACTCTAACCCAAAGATTCCTGGAGTTCATAAACTCAAATGCCATGGAACAACTAGTCACCATCCCCACAAGAGGAGAAAACATACTTGATCTCATCATCACGAACATGGGATCAAAATGTTCAACACCGGAAGTATACCCCTCACTGGTGAGATCAGATCATAAACTAATCTCGCTGGAAGTCCTCATCCCGCCCCCACCTGAAACAAAAAAGACCACAGTGAAAAACTTCTCAAAAGCCGATTTCACAATTCTAAAAACTAGTGTGGTCTCCTTTAAGGCCCCTGAGCCAGTGGTAAACATTACTCAAACCGCTGAATCACTTACAAATGCCTTCTACCAGCACCTACAGGACTGCATGCATCAGGCAATCCCAAACAAAACTAAGACTCTCTGTACCAAAGGCAAGCGTCCAGTCTGGTGGACCCCAGCCATAAACAAGCTCTACAACAAAAGGAGGAAGCTACTACAAGATAGAGCAAAATCCTTGAAAGGTAAGACACCTTTGATCATTATAAGTAAAAACTAAGAGCTCTCATAAAATCATCCAAGGCAAATTTTGAGAGAAAAATCGCCAAGGACTCTAAAGACAATCATAAGGCCTTCTTTAGCTATGTTAGAAACCTAGGAGGAAACTCCCAGATATGCTCAGAATTAGTTCAAAATGATGTGAAAATTACTGAACCTACACACATTGCTAACATACTGGCTGACAGGTTCAGTGCAAACTTCTGCCCCTCCCCAAAAGGAGAGATATCTATTCCATAGGACTGTAGCCCCCAAACATCTCCAACGCCCAGGTGAGAACTGCCCTCACTAAGGCAAAAAACACAGCATCCATGGGACCGGATGGTGTCCCCGGCTGTGTGCTTCACGAACTCAACGAGGAATTAAACCCACAGTTAGGACAGCTGTTTAATCTTAGCCTCACCTCAGGATACGTACGCAAGGAGTGGCGCACGGCGACTGTGGTCCCACTTCATAAGGGCGGTGCCTCCACAGACCCTGGAAATTACCGCCCCATTAGCTTGACAAGCCTCATCTGCAAAGCCATGGAGAGGATCATAATGGAACTCATAAATAAAGACATAGGGAACTTGCAGACTTTGGATCCAACCCAGTTTGGCTTTGTCAAAGGCAGATCCTGCCTCTTAAACTTGGTTGACTTTTTCGAGACAGTCACCAAGGCCATTGATGAGGGAAAGGCAGTCCATACAGCCTACCTCGACCTGGCAAAGGCCTTCGACACAATACCCCACTCAGGTATCATCGAAAAACTCATCAGCTTGAATGTAAACCCATACATCACAAGATGGGTTGCAAACTGGCTAAGTGACAGAACCCACAGGGTCAGAGTTGCTGGAGCCATGTCAGACTCAAAAGCCTGTCACAAGTGGTGTCCCACAGGGCTCAGTCCTGGGTCCACTCTTGTTCGGCATCTACTTTTCTGAAGTACAAGCAAACACAGGAGGGTTATGGCTGACAAAGTTTGCAGATGACTGCAAACTGGGCCATAGTCGAAAACCCATCTGACACAGATATCCTCCAGAAGGGCCTCACAGAAACGGATAACTGGTGCCACAGCCATGGCCTGAAGTTAAACGCCAAAAAATGCATAGTCATACCCTTGGGAAAAACAAGGTTACCCCTAGCTACCATATAGGTGGCAATCCACTGAGCACAGAAAAAGTCATCAGGGATCTGGGGACCCAGGTTGACAGTAGCCTTTCATTTGACACTCATGTTGCTAAAGTAGTTAGGAAAACCTTCTATATCGCCCACCTGATCATGAAGGGATTCACATCTAGATCAAGGGAGGTCATCGTCCCCCTGTACTCATCACTCATTAGACCTATGATTGAGTACAATGCCCTGTTCGGAATGTATCTGACCAGACACCTGCTGCAGCTTGAAAGGCCCCAAAAGTTCCTCACCAAAAGGATAAAGGGTCTCAAAAATATGTCTTATGCTGTCCGACTGAAAGAACTCCAACTCTATTCAGTCTCATACCGCTTGCTCAGAGGTGACCTGTGCCTGACATATAAGGCCATGTCAAACCCAGATTTGATGAATATGCTTCACCTCAAAAATCTAGATCCCTCAGAACCACAAGGGCGGGAGACTTAAACCTTGACACGGTTATAAATAGAACGTGCTGGAGGGACAGATTCATCACCCAGAGACTCCCTATGCTGTGGAACAAAATCCCGGTACATGTGAGGCAGAGCACCTCGCTGGCCTTGTTCAAGAGGAATCTTGACCAATGGATGGGAGATCGCAGATATACCCCAGGGATTACTTCAGTGTCACTGCTTGACAGAGGCACAGCAAAATGATAGGCATAGTTTTTATTCAAACTAAAGGGGTGGCGAAAGCCACATAACTATGGGCTAGGCTTATAAATGTCCTTGGGCAGATAGCCTAGTATGAACCTATGAACCTATTCCATTTTTCTGAGTAAGCTTTCCTGGTGCTAGGCCTCCAAAATGACATCCATAACAGCTTTAGAGAGAGGTGTTGCCTGTTTGACCAATGAATCTGCCATGCAGCCAGGTTTAGGGTTTTGAGCTGACCGTGCAGGATCTGATTGTTTTGTTGAGTCAGAAGGTGTGGAATTTGAAGCAAAATCCATGGTGGGCCTTGAGCTAAGTTCCTTAAGATAGGGTACCAGTGTTGGCGTGGTCAGTCTGAAGCAATCAGGATCATCTATGGTTTTTCTTGTCTGGCTTTTAGGAGTACCTTTGAAAGGAGAGGTAGTGGCGGGAAGGCATAAACTTTTAGGTTTTTCCAGCTGAACAAAAAAGCATCCACTTTCCATGCTTGTTTGTGATAAGTCCTTATGCAGAATTTTTGTTGGCAATTCAGTGGGGAAGTAAAAAGATCTATGTCTGGGCATCCCCATTTTTGCGTTACCATGCTGAAGATTTGTGGATTCAATTTCCATTCGTGAGGGTCCATGATATTTCTGCTTAGATCGTCTGCCAGAGTATTTTTCTTTCCTGGCAGGAATTGTGCTTGCAGGTGAACTTGATACGTTAGAGCTGTGTTCCACAAGGTCATGGCTTGCCTGCATAGGGGATAAGAATGAGTGCCCCCTTGCTTGTTTATGTACCACATTACTGTGGTGTTGTCGATCTTTAATAATAATTGTCCTGGATGCAGAAGGTCCTTGAAAGCTGTTAGGGCATTCTGAACAGCCAACATCTCTTTTTGATTGATGTGAAGATGCATCTGGTCTGTGGTCCACTTGCCCTGAATGCATTTTCCTGCCATGTGTGCTCCCCAGGCGTAATCCGAGGCATCTGTTGTTAGAGTCTGCCTGGCTGTGGGTAGGGTAAAAGGCTGACCCTTGTTTAGGTGACATGCCTGTGCCCACCATCGAAACTCCTGTTGTAGGCAGGGAATCAGTGGTATTACTGCTTCTAAGCTGTGAGAGTGTTGAGTCCAAACACTTTTTAGGTACCATTGTAATTTCCTCATATGCAGTCTGGCATATGGTATTAGTAGTATGCAGGATGCCATGAATCCCAGGGCCTGCAGAATTTTTCTTGCAGGGAGATGGGACTTTTTTGCCAGTAATTGAAAATATTGAGTTAGTTGAACTTGTTTGTCTGGCGTGAGGTAAGCCATCTGGGCTGTTGTATTTAAGCTGGCACCCAGGAATATAATCTGTTGTGAGGGCACTAGTTTTGACTTCTTTTCGTTTACTGTGTACCCTAGAGAAATTAGCAACCTTTTTACAAACGCCAGATGCTGTAGAAGAATGTCCTTTGTCTCTGCTTGAATGAGGCAGTCGTCCAGGTATGGATATATTTGAATTCCTTTTTATCTGCAAAATGCAATTACTGGTGCCAGGCACTTTGTGAAGACCCTGGGCGCAGTAGATAAGCCAAAGGGCAGTGCAGAGAATTGGTAGTGCATTGTACCAGCTTTGAATCTGAGGTATCTTCTGCAATTTTGTCTGATAGGGACATGCAGGTATCCCTCTTTGTGGTCCAGAGTAACAAGCCAAGCCTTTTTGCCCAGCATGGGTAGAAGTTGCTGTAATGTCAACATTTTGAATTTCAGAAAATCCAGGTAAGTATTTAGAATTGAAAGGTCTAGTATGGGCCTCCAGGCCTTGCCCTTTCTGGGGACCAGGAAGAGTCTTGAGTAAAATCCTTGTCCTTGTTCCTGTTGTGGTACTTTCTGAATAGCTCTCATGTCCATGAGGGCTGAAATTTGTTTTTGTGCCTCTGTCCATTGATTTTGTGGCAGGTCTGGCATTCCTTTTAGCCTTCGTAAAGTATGAAAGTGGAACCTGTAACCTTGAGACACAATATTCTGAACCCATTTGTCTTGGGTGATCGTTTGCCAGTTTTGAGAAAAAAGTGCTAGTTTTCCCCCTAAGGGGGCTTCCAAAAGGGAAGTGCTTGGCGTACGAAGTGGAAAGTCATTGTGACTGTTTCCTGTAAGGTTGAGACTTGTCCTCACCTCCTTTTGGAGTTGGTGCGCCCCACTGTCGTTGTCTGTTTGAGCCTTGGGGTTCAGATCTGCCTCTTGGGCATCTGTATCTGCCTCTCTGTTGTCTGTCTGACACTGGAAAGGACCAATTCTTTGTTGGCCAATTCTGCTAAATCGAGGTGGCTGGACCTGTAAGAAATCCTTGACTGTTTGCATAGATTTAGCCTTATCCTCCATTTTCTTTAACACCTCTTCTGCCTTAACACCAAACAAGGTATCATGCTGTAAAGGAGCATCCAATAATTTTGCCTTAACATGATCAGGTAAACTCTGTTCTTTTAACCAAGCATGTCTTCGAATCACAGAACCTGTAACTGCGGCTCTACAAGAGGCCTCTAAAGAATCAAAACCACATTGCAGAGTATGTTTTCCCACCTGTTCAGTTGCATGCAATAAATCCTGCATTTCTTTATAATCAGGAGCTTCTGAGCTTGCAAGCATTTTCTGTTTTAACTGAGCCATTAAATATTGTTGGTACTTAAGCATGTGAAACTGGCAATTTAAAGCTCTTACTGCTAAAGTTGCGGAAGTGTATACTTTCTTCCCCCATCTATCCAAAGCTCTGGAATCTCTGTCAGAGGGTACTGGATTTTTTGCAATGGAAGCCTTAACCCCTTTTGGACCCTGAGAAATAGCTTCTGGATCAGAAGGGTTTTTATAAAGAAACTTGTGAGAGTCGGGGACTCTGTAATACCTATCTGGCTTGGCTTGTGCAGGGGGCAAAGAATCAGGAGATAAGCTGGATTCAGAGAACACATCATCCACAATATCTAGCACAGGTGGAATAGCCAGGGGCCTGTGCTGAGGTAATAAAAGGAAATCTCTGAGCCTTTTCTTAGATTCTGAGTAATCCTGACTTTCCCAATGGAAATGCTCCCTCATGGTATGTAAAGTTTCCCCAAAAGAATAATCCTCAGGAGGAGAGGCTGAAGGGATAGATTCTTCAGCATCAGAGTCCTCATTGGGGGGGGGGGGGGGGAGTATCCCTGGTCTGAAGAGGAATCAGAGGAAATGGAAACCTGATCAGAGGAATCATAGTCTGTATCCTGCCTAGGCCTTTTCTCAGGAGGGGGATGGGAACCCCTGATTAGTGTAATGAGGTCTTCGGCCATTTTAAGCATCTGTTTCTTAGGCGTGGAGGACTGTCCAGGTGAATGCTGTACTTGTTTCTTTGTCTTTAATGGTACTTTTGTCTTGGCTGTTGTTTTAATGGTAAGTTGTGAAGGTCTGAAAACACCCTCAAAAGCCGAAGCCTGCTCAGCAGCTCCAGACCCATCTGAGGGATTAGTTTCCGTAGGCCCAATACCTTGAGTTTCCAGAGGCCTTGTTGTCTCCACGTGGGAGTCAGAGGCAGCCTGTGGCTCTGAGGTAGCGGGTGTCAGGGGCGGCAAAAGCGCCTCACTGAGAACCGGCGACTGGCCTAGAAGAGGTTTTGTCGTCGGTTTTGGACATCGGATGCCTGTCTTTAGCCTTGTCTTTACATTTTTTTCTGTATTGCGGTCGTCGGTTGATCCGACGGCATAGTATAATTGAATCTTCGGCCAAAGTAGTGCAAAGCAAAATCAAAACATCTTTTTATAGTGCGTTTGTTAAATCTAGCACAAAACCGACAACTAGTGACGTTGTGATCAGGGCCTAGGCATGGAATACAGTAAGAGTGGAAGTCCTTATGAGGTATTTGCTTCCCACAAGAAATACAATTATTAACTTTTTCTGACATCGGTCTGAGGCAAGAAAAATGTTTCCCCAACGGGGTACTTAGCTTTATTGAAGACTTCGGATCTGAAATTCGACTTTGAAAATCTCAGGTGTCGGCCGACCGGCACTTGCGAGCTGCTTCTGCTTCGGGCACCGTGCGGCAAGAAAGACTGAAGAAAATGACGTCGGATGTATCTTATATACCCCTGGCACACTGACATCAGGGAAGAAGCGACAGCAGCCAACGCCGGACCAAGACTTTGGAACTCTGGCCGACTGCGGGACTGCCTGACGGCAGGATAACCCCAAGTGTAATGGCTGCAGCAGTGTAACACGATGAACATCTATGACATCAGAAATTTAATCAGTGTATCAACAAAATGTTTCAACTATTATATACAAGGCACGGATAACAGAGTTTGCGCAATGCACAAACACGAGGCTTTTATAGCAGAGGATGAAAAACATTTACACAGGTAAGCCCTCAGGCCAATCAGATAAACACACAATAAACCTTCCACCAGCAGTTCCCAACTTGGATGGATTGAATCAGTCTTCTGCTCCCACCAGAGTGCAGAATAAAACCCTCGTAATGTAAAACAAACTGATTTTGAGCTCAAGTGTAGTAACAAATGCTTTCCAACAAACTCAATGTAAAACAAACTGGTTTTGAGCTCAAATGTAGTACCAGATGCTTCCTGCAGTATCAGGAATCCTTGGAAATAAGTTCACAAATTTCTACAAACAAAGAAAAACTCAAATATTTTGGCAAACTCAGAAAGTACAGTTGTGTACACTTACCATAAATGTAGATGTTCGAGTGAATCACTGTTGCAGTCCTCACATATGGGTTTTCTGGCTCCCGTAGCCCTCAGTCTGCCCGAAAACCAGAGTCCATGGTATATGATGTCAGCTGCCGCCGGTTGTAAAACTGATGTCAGTACGTCAGGTATAAAGGGAGGCAGCCAACGCCATTTTCTCAGTTTTTCTTGCCTTAACTGTCAGGAGCCCACAAAAGAAGGCTAACCCAGGAATGGTAGCACCCTGGACATATGTCATACAAAAATAAAAATCTGTAGTCTGTGCCTTAGGAAAAAAGGGGGAATGGAGGGTGGGAAACCAAGACAGCAATAGTGAATACACTTGAACATCTACATTTATGGTAAGTGTACACAACTGTACTATGTTTTTCGGGTTTCACTGTTGCAGTCATCAAATATGGGTTGATTCCCAAAGCCCAGTAAGAAGACAAGGGGGGGGGGGGAGGATCACAGATTAAGGGTTGGTAAGGAGGCCCTGCAAAACTGCACAGGCAAAACCAGCCCTGGATTTAGAAAACAAAGGTAGATTGTAATGCTTTGTGAAAGTATGGACAGAAGACCAAGTAGCTGCTTCTAGAATGTCTTTAGTAGGCACACCTCTCAGAAAGGCTGCAGAGGTAGAGGCTGCTCTAGTAGAATGGGTCCTAATACCCTGAGAGGGAACCTTCCCATGCTGCAGGTAACACAAATGAATACAATGAGCAATCCATTTGGAGATGGTTTGTTTTGAAATAGCTTTACCCTGAGCCCCAGGAGCAAAACTAACCAATAACTGTTCAGATTTTCGAAAGGATTTAGTCCCAAGTAAAATCTCAGCTGTCTATGCACATCAATAGAGTGCAGAATCCTTTCCCCTTTATTTTGGGGATTGTTGAAAAATGTAGGCAGGTGAATAGACTTGGTTAAGGGTTAAAATGGAAACCACCTTAGGCATAAAGGAGTGGTTGGTTCTCAGAGAAACCCGATCTGAGTGAAAAATAATGAAAGGTTCTACTGCCATTAAGGCTTGCAGCTCAGATACCCTTCTAGCTGAAGTAATAGCTAAAAGAAAAGCAGTCTTCCAGGATAGAAACTTCAAATCTGCAGAGGCAGCTGGTTCAAAGGGAGGCAGAGTAAGTTTTTCCAGGACAAAATTAAGATCCCAAGCAGGAGTAGGAGTTCTTCTGGGAGGTCTAAGATTACTAGCTCCCCTCAGAAACTGCTTCATCAAGAGGTGAGAAAAAATGGGTTGCTCAAAAGAACAATGAGCCGAAATTACTGAAGCGTGAATTTTGATTGAGGAAAAGGAAAGTCCACCATTAAGCAATCCTGCTAAGTAGTCAAGAATGAGTAAAAGAGAAGGATGAGAAGAGTCTTCTCCTTTAGCTAGCATCCAAGAGCAAAATCTCTTCCATTTATCTGCATAGGATTTTCTTGTGCTAGGCCTCCTGCCCTCATGAAGAACTTCAACCACCTGTTGGGAAAGATTTAAAGTATTAGCCAGGCAGTTAAATGTAGTGTTTGAAGTTGAGGATGAAGGAACTTTTCCCCTCCCTGAACCAACAGATCTGGTACCAGGGGAAGATGCCAAGGCTGAGCCTGGGAAAGGCTGCGAAGGGGGGGATACCAATGCTGCCTGGGCCAATCTGGAGCTATCAGAATAGCCTTTGGTTTTTCATCCCTTATCTTTAGCAGCAATCTGGGAAGAAGAGGCAGAAGAGGGAATGCATAAACTGAGAGATGTATCCATGGGAAGGCAATGCATCCACCCTCCAAGCTTTGTTGTGAAACTCCCTGGTGCAGAAGGTTGGAAGGATATGATTGGTGTGAGAGGAGAAAAGATCCACTTGTGGGGTGCCCCAATGATGAGTGATGCGATGGAAAATGTGATCTGCCAAGGAGTTCAGCCTCCCTGGAAGATACTGGGCTATTAGATGTAAGCCCATGGATGCTGCTATGGACCAGTCTCATGCTTTGTCTGCACAAGGGGTAAGAGTGAATCCCCCATTGCTTGTTGATGTACCACATGACTCTGGTATTGTCTGTCCTGATTAGCAGAGTCCCAGGGTAGAGGAGGTCCTTGAAAGCCAGCAAGGCCTGCTGCACTGCCATCAATTCTTTTAAGTTTATGCGCAGATGAATCTGCTGGGTGCTCCAAGTCCCCTGTATGCTCCTGCCCTCCAGTTGAGCCCCCCATGCAACATCTGAGGCATTTGTGGTGAGAGTCTGACTGGCAGGCGGTGGGCTGAAAGACAGAACCTTGTTCTGAGAACAGGCTGTCGCCCACCAGAGGAACTCCATTTGCAGACAGGGAATCAGGGGAAGAATCAAGTCTAAGTCCTGTGTGTGTTGACACCAAAGATTATTGAGGTACCATTGAAGTTCTCTCATATGCAGCCTTGCATATGGGATCATCAAAATACATGAAGCCATGAACCCCAGTGCTTGCAGGAATTGCCTTGCAGAGAGCTGGGTCATGTTTGCCAAGTTCATGAAGTAAGTGGAAAGATCTTGCTTCTATTGAGGGAGGAATACCATCTGGGTGGCTGTATTCAGACTCGCTCCCAGGAAAACAATCTCCCTTGAAGGAACCAACTTTGACTTCTTTTCGTTGAGAGTGTAACCCAAAGACGTGAGAATGTTCAAGAAATCCAAATCCTTTCCTAGTTGTTCTGGGGAATTTGTTGAATGAAACAGTCATCCAGGTAAGGATAAATTTGAATGTTTCTCTGCCTGCAAAAAGCAATGGCTGGAGCCAGGCACTTCGTAAAAACTCTGGCAGCAGTAGATAAGCCAAAGGGCAATACAGAAAATTGAAAGCGTTGCTCCCCAGCCCTGAAGCGAAGGAACTGCCTGCAACTTTCCCTTATGGGGATGTGCAGACAAGCCTCCTTGAGATCCAAAGTTACCAGCCACGAATCCTTCCCCAGCATTGGTAGTAATTGTTGAAGGGTGAGCATCTTGAATTTGGGAATCACCAGAAAAGTGTTTAGAATGGACAGATTCAGAATAGGGCACCAGGTGCCCCCTTTCATGGGTACCAGAAAAAGCCATGAATAAAACCCTAGGCCTCCCTGATTTGCAGGAACTGGCTCTATAGTCCCCACAGTCAGTAGAGAGGAAAATTTGAGTTTGTACCTCTGCCCTGACAGTTCTGGGTATTCTTGTAAAACAGGGAAGGTGTGAAAGTAAAACTTGTAACCTTGGTTTACTATATTGAGCACCCATTTGTCGTCTGTGATGGTAGACCATACCTCTGCGAACCTGGCTAACCTTCCCCCCAAAGGAAACCCAGGGTCTGCAGAGGTAGGCACAAGAAGACTGGAGTCATTGAGAATGTTTGCTTTGGGAAGCTGGCTTAGAACTTCCAGATTTAGCAGAAGAAGAATGCCATTGTTTAGCCCTTTGAGGGGCAGAAGCCTGCCCTCTGGAAGATCTGAAACCCCTAAGCCTAGAGCAACCCTGATTACCAGGATCAGGGAAAGACCAATTCTTGGAAGGATAATGCCTACTAAACCGAGGAGGCTGAACCTGAAGGAAATATTTTACAGTTTGCATAGATTTTGCCTTACCCTCCAACTTCTTTAGTACCTCCTCAGCCTTATTACCAAAAAGATTGTCCTTGTGCAAAGGAACATCCAGCAATTTAGATTTAACTGGTTTAGAAAGAGGCTGCTCCCTGAGCCAAGCATGCCTTCTAATTATGGAACCAGTGGCTGCTGCTCTGCAGGAAGCCTCCAAAGTGTCAAAACCACAATGAAGTGAATGCTTATTAACTAAAGTGACGGAATACAGTAAGTCTTGTAAATCTTTGTTCTCTGTCATGGAAGGAATATCATCTCCAAGTTTAGCCGTAATAGCCTCCAAAGTATGCTGCTGATACTTAAGCATGTGAAAAAGACAATTCACGGATCTAATGGCAAGAGTTGCAGAGGTATAGACTTTTTTACCCCACCTGTCCAAGGCCCTAGATTCCTTATCAGAAGGCACAGGGTTTTTAGCAATAGTAGTCTTAACACCCTTGGGGCCTTGAGAAATAATTCCTGGATCCGCAGGAGGGTTTTTAAAAAGGAATTGATGAGATTCAGGAACCCTGTAATATCTATCTGGTTTTCTGTGGGCAGGAGGAACAGAATTAGGAGTTAAAGAATTTTCCATGAAAACATCATCCACAACTTCCAAAACTGGAGGTATAGCCAGAGGCTTATGCCGTGGCAAATCTAGGAATTTCCTGATTCTTTCCTTAGACTGTGGAAAATCCTGACATTCCCATTTAAAATGCTCTCTAAGAGCACTCAAAGTATCACCAAAGGAAACATTTTCTGGAGGGGAGGCAGAAGGGATGGAGTCCTCAGCATCAGAATCCTCAAAGCCAGAAAAAAGTTGAGAATTTCCTTCTTCACCAGCAGACATACAGGAAATCTCAGAATCTGACATAGACAAAACATCAGGAGATAAGTGCCTAGCCCTCTGAAGGGGGGGGGAATAAGAGTCCCTAATCAGGGAAAGAAGATCACCAACCATCTTTACTAACTGGGACTAAGGTACAGGAGGGGAGGCCAACGCCTGCTTGTGAGTAGGTTTGCGGCTGGAAGGTTTACTAACAATACGGAGGGACTCGGGAGGCCTAGCAACTGTAGAAGTCTGAATTAAGGTAGTCAATCTGTTTCTGGTCTCATGTCAAAAAGAAGACGTGTCAGAAGCCAGTGTTTGCAAAGCGGCTCAGGGCCCATCTGAGGTGGTGACAGGCGGCGGGTCTGAAGACAAAATAGCAGCCTGTGGCATGGAGAAAGGTCTCGGCAGAGGCTTGCAGCTGAAAATCTGGACTACAGGGGCTGCGAAAGCGCCTCACTGACTACCGCTGTGCTGACGACCAATTTCACCGGTGCATCGTCAGTAGATTTAACCCTAGGCCTGTCGCGGTCCTTGTCTTTGCGTTTCCTAGGTATATCCGAAGTTGGGAGACCAAAAGATGTCATACCGATGAACTTAGGCCAGACTCCGAAATGCTTATACAAAATCTTAGCTCTACGGCGTGTGGTACGTGGGTTAAAGGAAGCACAGAGATCGCATTTAGGGACGTCGTGCTCAAGGCCCAAACAAGTTATACAATAGGAATGGAAATCGCGGTGTGGAATCTGTTTTCCACAGGCAAGACAGTTATTAACTTTATCTGACATTCGTTAAAGCAAGAAAAGAGGATCCCCAATGGGGTACTTATCTGAAGGTGTCTTCAACTTGGTAGTCAGAAAGTGAAATGAAGGTAAACGGCCAACCGGCACTACTGCGAATTGCATCCGCTTCGGGCTCCACGGCAAGAAAGACTGAGGAAATGGCATCGGCTGCCTCCCTTTATACCTGACGTACTGACATCAGTTTTACAACCGGCAGCAGCCGACGTCATATACCAAGGACTCTGGGATTCGGGCCGAATGAGGGCTACCGGGAGCCGGATAACCCATATGTGAGGACTGCAACAGTGAAACATGAAGAACATTAGCTTTTGCAGTATCAGAGGAGGTTAGAGAGTATAAGAATACTGTTAAAACAACCTAAAAGCAGTACAGTAATAAACAGATGTCATCTCTTTAACAAGTGCAGGCTGAAAAACAGTGATAAATTCAACAAATCAATAAATGCAGCAAAAAACTGTTAAATAGCACTGAGGCAGTTACAGCAAGTGTAAAAAAATACTTATATCGGTTTTACACATTCAAAGATGGTTTTAGATGCAAACCAAGTTCTTGTAGTCACAGGTGTCCAAGCCAGGAACAGGGAAGTTCTGAATAAATGAGCACAGTCTCACAAAAATGTAAGGCTTTTATACCAGCAGGACAAAATATTTTTATACAGTTAAACCCTCAGGCCAATCAGACAAACATCAGTCTGCAGATTATTAAAAACTTAGTCAATAAGCTGGGGTCATAATCAAACCCTGTACCTTGTGCTTGTGGGAGTTAAGATCTTAACCATTATACCAACTTTCCCGTTTTAACATTTTTCCTGCTGTAAAAACAAAATAAAAAAAGAATCAACTTACTGAATGTCTCTAACTTCTAAATAACTCTCTTGTGCATTATTGAGCTCCAACATATATCTGCCACCAAAGCTTATCTGGTTTATGTTCCATGAATAACTGCTATTACCAAGAAGGGCACATTCCTATACTACTGTATTTTTGAAGTATATATTCATCTAATTTTATCTCCTTGAGCAGATAGTTTGCATATTACGACCACCACTTAAGCAGCACTTATTTATTTGTTGATATATATTTTTTTTATAGGTCAAAAGTTTGAGCGTTACCTGGTGGCACCTTTTAAGTCACACAACTGAATTAATGAAGGAGACAGACAGTAAATAGCACATGGCAAGAGTTGTAGATTCTATCATGATTTACCACAGGCAGTATGTCAAATGTGCCTTTACTGATGTAACTTCAAGTCTACCTTTTATAGAATTATAGTTTTGTCAACAGCAGAACACTGTAAGCTCACAGAAATGCATGTTAAGTATATTGTTACTAACCTGCATACAAGTACATATGCGGTAGTACAGCAGTTAGTGTTGTCACCTCACAACAAGAGGTCCTCCAGTTCGATTCTCCACTGGGGTGCCTTCTATGCAGAGTCTATATATCCTCTCTGCAGTCGTGTGGGTTTCCTCTGGGTGCTCTGGTTTCCTCCCACATCTCAAAGACATGCTGCAGGTGGATTGGGCACTCTAAATTGGCCCTAGGTGTGAGTATGTGCATGTGTGTGTGCCTTCTGTGGAAGGTTGGGCTCCGAGCTGGTAATTTGACACCATAAAACTCCACTGCCAATTGTTCTGTGGACCACTGTTGCACTGTGGTGACCCCTAATGGGAAAAGCCGAAAGAAGAGGTGAAGCTCAAGGAGGGCCTGTAGCTGTGATTTATCATTTTAACAGACTAAGAATAGACAGACTGTTCACAGACTCAATACACGAACTACAAACATAGGAATTACCCTAAGCAATTGATCACTGAGATCAAAAGATGCCTAGCCATAGATATGCCTTTGAGCAGGGACATTTACATGTTCTTGCCTCCCATTTCAAACAGTTATTAGTGCTCACCTCCCAAATTGAGCAGCGTTGTATATGATAAACCTGGCGTTAATCTGTGTCTACCCATCCAGTCAAGACTAGCCTTAAAAGTAGCCGAAGTAGTACTTTGTTTGACCCGTAGTGGTAACTTACTCTACAGGCTAGGAATACATTGATTTAGAAGCCTAACACTCCAGCAAGTCTTGTTTATTTGTTGTTGTTCAAGGCCTTACTGAAGGCGATTGCATACCAACTCTGTGATCACACAACAGAGGGAAATAGGACAAAGTTCCACATCCTTGCTGTATCTCCTTTATGAAGGTACTGTTAATATATCTTAGGTAAGCAGTAGTCTAGCTGCCCCTATGGGCCATTTTAAGCCTAGCTAGTTTCCCTTTATTGAAATAACTTATCCCATTTGGTTATAGCTTGGTCTTACCCATCCCATTGTCAATAATTACATATTACCCCAAATGACAATAACTAGGATCATACCACAGATAATCTGAGGGGATCCATGCATTGGATAAAGCATTTAGGAGCTGTGTCTGTCCATTAGTAGCACAGAGGGCAGTCCTGGGGTAAGTTTTCTGTTTCCCATCCACAGATCTAAGTAGCACTTGAATACAGACAAGGATGACATTTGTTTTATGTTGACGGGAGTCTGTTCCACAGCAGTGGTATCCTCTGCAAGATATACTTGTTCATCCAAATCATTCTGTTAATGTTGCAGAAGAGATTTAGGTCCCTAGACCAAATATTTCTGATACCATTTGACTTGCTGATGTGCAGCAAATAGTACAGTTGTGTACACTTACCATAAATGTAGATGTTTGAGTGTATTCACTGTTGCAGTCATTACATTTGGGGTAATCTGCTGGCAGGTTGCCCTCAGTCGGCCTGAATTCCAAAGTCTTGGGTCCTGCATCGGTTGCTGTCTTCTCTTCCATGACATCAGATCGTCAGGGGTATAAAACCTGCAGCAGACGCCATTTTCTTTAGTTTTTCTTGCCCCGATGTCAGGTGCCCCCAAAAAGGTAGCAATATTATATATATATATATATATATATATATATATATATATATATATATATATATATATTATTCAAGCATCAATATAAACTTTACCTTCATCTACAAGCAAATACATCACATAGGTTGTAGAAGATAGAGAAGGAAAGATAACTAGAATGACAGGGGGTGGCGGGAGGGTAACCTGGACTGCAACAGTGAATACACTCGAACATCTACATTTATGGCACGTGTACACAACTGTACTACGTTCTTCGTGTTTCATTGTTGCAGTCATTACATTTGGGTAGAATCCCAAAGCTATGGTAGGGGGGCTGGAGCTAAACAGCACTAGGTGCGGCTATAAGGCCCTGCAACTCTGCAGTGGCAAAGCCTGCCCTGGACTTAGAGTAGAGAGGCAAATGGTAATGCTTTGTAAAGGTGTGAACAGAACTCCAAGTAGCAGCCTCTAGAATGTCTTTGGTTGGTACTCCTCTGAGAAAGGCTGCTGAAGTAGCTGCAGCTCTGGTGGAATGAGACCTAATGCCCTTGGGCACAGGTTTACCATGGTGTAAGTAGCAGAAACGGATGCAGTGGCTTATCCACTTTGAAATTGTCTGCTTTGAAATAGCCTTTCCTTCTGATCCTGCAGCATATGACACTAGTAATTGCTCAGTTTTTCTTAGAGCTTTAGTCCTGCTCAAGTAGAATCTTAGCTGTCTGTGTGCGTCCAAGAGATGCAGAATTCTCTCCCCTTTGTTCTGCGGATTTGGATAAAAAGTTGGCAGATGAATTGTTTGGTTAAGAGCCACACTGGAAACCACTTTAGGCATAAAAGTGGGATTTGTCCTCAGAGACACCTTGTCTGGGTAAAATATGATAAAAGGCTCTACAGCCATGTCGGCCTGTAGCTCTGAAACTCTTCTTGCTGAAGTAATTGCTAGTAGCAGAGCTGTCTTCCACGATAAGAACTTTATATCAGCTGTAGCAGCTGGTTCAAATAGAGGCAGGGTGAGCTTTTCCAACACATAATTAAGGTCCCATGCAGGTAGTGGTGATCTTCTAGGAGGCCTTAAATTTTTGGCTCCTCTAAGATATGGCTTTAGTAAAGGATGAGAAAAGATTGGTGGCTCTGTATTGTAATAAGCCGAAATGGCAGAGGCATGGATTTTGATTGATGAGAAAGCTAGGCCTTTGTCAAGCATCTCAGTTAAGTATTGTAATATGGAATATGTGGTTCTGCTGTATCAGTTCCTTGTGCTTGATTCCAAGCACAGAATCTCTTCCATTTGTCAGCATAAGATTTTCTAGTACTAGGCCTTCTGGCTTCCAAAATGACATCCATCATAGCTTTACTGAGAGGTGTCGCTTGTATGATTACATGATTAGCCATGCTGCCAGGTTCAGGGTCTGTAGCTGATTGTGCAGGATCTGATTGTTTTGCTGGGACAGTAGTTGTGGTCTTTGAGGCAAGGCCCTAGCTGGGTATTGAGATAAGTTCCTTAGGATTGGGTACCAGTATTGGCGGGGCCAGTCCGGGGCAATTAATATCATCTTTGGCTTCTCTTGTCTGACTTTTAGGAGGACCTTGGGTAGAAGAGGCAGAGGAGGAAAGGCGTAAACTGTAAGGTTTTTCCAACTGAAGGATAGGGCGTCTACTTTCCATGCTTGTCTGTGATAAGTCCTTGTGCAGAATTTGTCCAGTTGATAATTTTGAGGAGAGGCAAATAGATCTATGTCTGGGCTCCCCCATTTCTCTGCTATCATGCTGAAGACTTGGGGATTTAGTTTCCGCTCGTGAGGATCCATGAGGTTTTCTGCTTAAATTGTCTGCCAGAGCGTTTTGTTTTCCTGGCAGGAATTGAGCTTAGAGATTTATTTGGTAGGTCAAAGCTGTATCCCACAGTGCCGTGGCTAATCTGCAAAGGGGGTATGAGTGTGTTCCCCCTTGCTTGTTTATATACCACATGACTGAGGTGTTGTCCGTCTTTATCATTAGTTGTCCTGGATGAAGTAAGTCCTTGAAGGCTGTTAGTGCATTTTGAACAGCTAGCATCTCTTTCTGGCTGATATGTAGATGCCTTTGTTTTGGTGCCCATATGCCCTGAATGCATCTTCCTGCCATGTGGGCCCCTCAGGCATAATCTGATGCGTCTGTTGTTAAGGTTTGGCTGGCAGGGGGTAGAGTGAAGGGCCGTCCCATGTTTTGGTGACAGGCCTTTGCCCGCCATAGAAACTCCTGTTGCAGGCAGGGAATGACATGAATCATTGTTTCCATACAGTGTGAATGTTGACTCGATAATTTTTTTACGTATCAATGAAGTTTCCGCATATGCAGTCTTGCATATGGAATTAGTAGGATGCAGGATGCCATGAAGCACATAGCTTGCAGAATTTGTCTTGCAGAAGACTGGGTTTTTGTTGCCATCAGTCTTGAAATAAGTAGTCAGTTGCCTTTGCTTGTCTGGCGTGAAGTAAGCCATCTGGGCAGTTGTATTCAAGCTTGCACCCAGGAATTTTATCTTTTGAGAGGGTATCTATTGTGATTTATTTTCGTTTATGTGTACCCTAGGCATGTTAGAAGCCTTTTCACAAACGCCAGGTGTCGAAGAAGAGTGTCCTTGTTCTCTGCTTGAATGAGACAGTCATCCAAGTAAGGATATATCTGTATACTTCTTTGTCTGCAAAATGCAATTACTGGTGCCAGGCACTTTGTAAAGACCCTGGGCGCAGTAGATAAGACAAAGGGCAGTGCAGAGAATTGGCAATGCATTAAGCCAGCCTTGAATCTGAGGTATCTTCTGCACGATTGTTTTATTGGGACATGCAGGTATGCCTCTTTTAGGTCTAAAGTCACCAGCCAAGCATTCTTGCCCAGCATAGGCAGAAGCTGCTGCAAAGTCAGCATTTTGAATTTTTGAATGTCCAGGTATGTGTTCAAAATCGATAAGTCCAGTATTGGCTGCCAGGCCTTGTCCTTTCTGGGTACCAAGAACAGTCGGGTAAAAACCTTGTAGTTTTTCCTGTTCTGGTACTGTCTGAATGGCCCCCATATCCATGAGGGACATAACCTGTTTCTGTGCCTCTGCCCATTGATTTTTTTGGCAGATCGGGCCAACCATTTGTCATTGGCAGAGTGTGGAAATGGAATCTGTATCCCTGTGATACGATGTTTAGTACATACTTGTCCTGGGTTATTACCTGCCAATTTTGAGCAAAAACTGTTAATTTTCCCCCTATGGGTGCTGCCAAAAGATAAGTGCTTGGTATAGGCAGAGGGAAGTCATTGGGATTGCTTTCTGTAGGTTTGCGCTTTATCTCCTCCAGATTTGGAGGTGGATGCGCCCCACTGCTTTGACCTGTTTGAGTCTTGAGCCTGGTAACTGGAGCTCTTAGGACATCTGGATTTGCCCCTTTGAGCTCTGTCTGACACAGGAAAGGACACATTTTTTTGTAGGCCAGTGTCTACTGAATCTTGGTGGCTGCACTTGTAAGAAGTCTTTAACAGTCTGTATAGACTTAGCTTTGTCTTCCATTTTCTTTAAAACCTCTTCTGCCTTAATACCAGAGAATCATGCTATAAAGGTGCATCTAGCAATTTAGCTTTAACATGATCAGGCAAATTTTGTTCCTTTAACCAGGCATGCCTCCTAATCACAGATCCAGTAACTGCAGCCCTGCAGGAGGCCTCTAAAGAATCAAAACCACATTGCAAAGTATACTTTCCAAATTGTTCAGCTGCATGCAATAATTCCCGTAATTCTTTATTTTCTGCACATTCTGAAATCAACATCATTTTCTGTTTCAGCAATCCCATAACATGTTGTTGGTACTTAAGCATATGAAATTGACAGTTTAAGGCCCTGATTGCCAAGGTTGCAGATGTATACACCTTTTTCCCCCATCTATCCAGTGCCCTTGAATCTCTGTCAGAGGGGCTAGGATTTTTTGCTGTTGAGGCCTTAACTCCCTTTGGACCCTGTGAAATAACTTCAGGATAATCAGCAGGGTTTCTAAATAAAAATTTATGTGAGTCAGGGACCCTGTAATATCTGTCAGGCTTACTGGGAGCCGGAGGTAAGGAGTCAGGGGTCAAGCTTGACTCCGAAAACACATCCACGATGTCTAAAACAGGGGGATTGGCTAAAGGCTTGTGCTGAGGGAGAAGAAGGAAATCCCTGAGCCTCTTTTTTGATTCTGAGAAGTCTTGACTCTCCCAGTGAAAATGCTCCCTCAAAGTATGCAAGGTTTCTCCAAATGAATAATCCTTCGGAGGAGATGCAGACGGAATAGACTCCTCAGCATCAGAGTCCTCATAGGGAGGCATAGATAATTCCTGATCAGAAGAGTAATCAGAAGAAATAGAAACCTGATCTGAAGATTCATAATCAGTGCCTTGCCTAGGCCTCTTATCTGGAGGGGGATGGGTTGGGTACCCCTGATCAAGGTAATGAGGTCTTCAGCCATTTTGATCATCTGTTTTTTTAGGCATAGAGGCCTGTGCACATGGCTCATGCGTCGCTTTTTTAGTTTTAGAAGTTGCTTTTGTCTTTGGTTTTGCAGCTGTCGTCTGTTTGATATAGAAATGTTGAGGCCTGAAAACACCCTCAGAAGCTGGTGCCTGCTCAGCGGCTCCGTGCCCATCTGAGGGAGATACATCTGTCGGTAAAATACCTTGAGTATCTTGCTGCATGCCGGACTCCACATGGGTGTCGGTAGAGGCCTGCGACTTGAAGGTAGCGGGTATCAGGGGCTGCGAAAGCGCCTCACTGAGTACTGGCGAACCAGCGACTGGCTTAGGAGAAGCTTCGTCGTCGGTTTTGGATCTCGACTGCTTTTCTCTGTCCTTTTCTTTGCGTTTTTTATGTACTCCGGTAGTCGGATTGCTATCTGACATTTCTGGGTAGTTAAATCTGTTTCCAAAATACTTAGATGCAAAAATATACCGACGCTTAATAGTGCGTTGGTTAAATCTAGCACAAAACCAACAGCCAGGCACGTTGTGATCAGGGCCTAAGCAAGGAATACAGTACAAATGGAAATTCTTATGAGGTATTTGCTTCCCACAAGTAATACAATTATTAACTTTTTCTGACATCGGTAAAAAGCATGAAAAAAGTTTCCCCAATGTGGTACTTAGCTTTAGTTGAAGACTTCAGTTCTGAAACTCAGACTCGAATATTTCAGTAGTCGGTCGACCGGGACTTGCGAAATGCTTCTGCTTCGGGCACCGCGCGGCAAGAAAGACTAAAGAAAATGGCATCGGCTGCATGTTTTATACCCCTAATGAACTGACTTAATGGAAGAGAAGACAGCAACCGACGCAGGACCCAAGACTTTGGAATTCAGGCCGACTGAGGGGAACCTGCCAGCAGATTACCCCAAATGTAATGACTGCAACAGTGAAACACGAAGAACATCCATAAGTAATTGGTAGGAAGGTGCCATGTATGCCAGATACAGGTCACCTCTTACCAGTCTGTATGATACTGAATATCGTGACAGGGCTTTAGGTCGGTCCACGCAGAACATATTGTTTTGGCCTTGTATCCTTTTAGTAACATATCTTTGTGGGTATTCCCAGTTATTCCATGTGTCTGGACAGATGCATGCCAATAGAGGTATTACATTCAATGACTAGCCTAATGAGGGCTGAGTTAAGTGGAACAATGACATCCCTAGATCTAGACAATCACTTTGTTTATAATCTGAGCAATATATTCAGGCTGTATTAACACTAAACTTAGCCAAGTTGGACTAATTTTGTTTTCTACTGCTTTTTGCAAACGTGGGCTTTCAGTGTTTTTTTAATTCTTACAGTATAGTTAATTAAATGTCTATTAATCTAAGTCCATGTATGTTGAAGTCTGTTCTGCCAACCAATAAATACTGAACTGCACTTTTATCACCCAGCAAAGCAAAGCAGGGATCCCAATACACCACCATATCAGACAGACTGGACCTCAGTTTTGTATATCATCCAAAGAAACACACCTCATAAATATACACACACACACATGTACACGTGCACATTTGTGCCCTCTCAGCTTCATTTGGTATTGCCCTTTAGTCTCCTTTCTGCACTTATCTCTGCAATAGCTTAACAGGTTGGACATTCATTTTTTAATTCCGAAAGGCCAAAAGACTGGGGTTTCTTTTCCTACATAAAGCACCTGAAACTATGCTACAATACTAACACTGTGTGTGTGTGTGTGTGTGTGTGTGTGTGTGTGTGTGTGTGTGTGTGTTGCATTTCTGAGGAAATTTCCTTTAGATAATGTATAGATACTGTGCTATACGTATTCATTTGTTATACATATTTGTTAACAGAGTAAGCCCATTCAACAAAATTGTCCCTTTTCAGAGATGGAGCAGTGGCTGGTCAAGTGACTTTTTCTCAAGATCACACACACCAGACAAATGGAGGTGGAGGAAATCATACCCTGTACCCCTGACTACAGGAAGCAGTTTAACAAATCAGAGCTTTAATCCTCTGTGCTATCTGCCAGAAGTAGACATTAAAGAGCCCAGGGAACTTGGTAATAAAAAGTGGGAGTTTTCTGCTCTCTGGTCAGATGTCCTTACTAATCAATATAAATAATGAGCCAACTCTTTAAGCAGCTCCATTGCTAAAAATGGAACTTTAGGATTAATGAACTGAAACATGCCAAGTCAAAGACTGGTGAAAAAAGTCAGCAAAGGATTTTGCCCTGGTTTACTCATTATACAGCTTCAGGTCAATTGTAATTCCTTAAGAAGATATGAATTATGGGAAGCTTTGCCTCATGAAAAAAGACTGTTCTTTTATGCATCACAATTCTCTGTAATTCACTTTTAGCAGTCTGATTTAGAACCAGCTTTGCTTCAAATCTTGATAAGAAACCAAAAGGGTGGAAAAATTCAAACCCTTGTAAACTGTAACTTCAGAAACAGAAGTCAGCCCCAGTCAGTAACATTTCAAGAAATATAAAACATATGCACGCACATTATAACCTGTACAATGTACTGTTCGGAAATTACAACTACTCATTTTGAAACTTCTGTATTTAGAGTGCATGTGCATCATACATGTTTAGAGAGCAAGACTTTTCTTAGAGAAGAAAAAAAAAAAAATTAAATGTGCAACAGATAAATGTCATAATCCAGGGAATGAAACATGAAAAAAAACATACTGTTTTTCAAAAATGTGACATACTGTTGCTGTATTTACCACCAAGACTGATTTTTTTTTTTTTTTTTACAGTTGCAGAAGTATCTTTTGCAAAACCTCTCTGGGCACAGTATTCAGAAGTTTCTCCAAAGAGAATTAAGACAAGTATGCAGTTTCCAGCATGTATAAGGCTACTTTTATGTATCCTTTATGCATGAATGATGATAAATTAAAAAAAAAAAAAACACTAGAACATAAAACATTTAAAAAAAAAACAGTATAATGCTGTTTCATTATATTTAGGATAAGAAGCATGTGGTTTCTGAACTGATAAATGTAAGGTTATTTTAAGGATTCTGCTAGTGGAAGCGTTGATAACAGAGAAAGTACAGTTTTGTACCTACCATAAATGTAGATGTCCGATAGATATGCAACTGCAGTCATAAAGTACAGTTTTGTACCTACCATAAATGTAGATGTCCGAACTGGATAGCATCTGCAGTCATAACAAATGGGTTGTCCTGTCGTCAGGCAGCCCTTCGGTCGGCCGGATTCCAAAGTCTGGGTCCGGCCGCTGATGTCGCACTTCACCCGACGTCATCTCTGCTGGTCTTCGGGTATAAAGGCATCAGCCGACGCCATTTTCCTCAGTGTTTCTTGCCCCAGATGCCAGTTGCCCTCTTGGAAGGCTAAATTTTGGATAAATGCCAATGTTTCCAAAAAAGTCAAAGGCAAACACAAAAATAAGCATGTATGTACATATATACAAACAAATACACCATAAGAGACTCCCCCCCAGCTAGCTATTAGGAGGGTAAATACCCTAGGAGTACCACAGAGGGAAAGGAGGGAGGGTAATCCTGACTGCAGATGCTATCCAGTTCGGACATCTACATTTATGGTAGGTACAAAACTGTACTATGTCCTACATGGATGCATCTGCAGTCATAACAAATGGGTAGAATACCATAGCCAAACTAGGGGAGGAGGAAGAAAAATTATGGTGTAGTTAGGATCCCTTGCAGTACAGCAGTGGCAAACCCTGCTCGGGATCTAGAGTATAGAGGTAAATTATAATGCTTGGCAAATGTATGCACGGAGGTCCAAGTAGCTGCCTCAATAATGTCCTTGGTTGCCACTCCTCGTAAGAAAGTTGTGGTAGTGGCTGTAGCCCTTGTAGAATGAGGTCTTATGTTCTGTGGAATTGGTTTTCCATGGTAGGAGTAACAGAATCTTATGCAATTTCCTATCCATCTGGAGATTGTCTGTTTGGAAATTGCTTTTCCTTCCCTTCCTGTTGCATAGGCTACAAAAAGCTGGTCAGTTTTTCTGTTACTTTTGGTTCTGTCCAGGTAGTAGCGTAACTGTCTATGTACATCCAAGGTATGCAGCATTCTTTCCCCTCTGTTTTGTGGATTGGGAAAGAAGGTAGGTAGGTGGATTGCCTGGTTTAAAGACACTCTGGATACCACCTTAGGCATAAATGTAGGATTAGTTCTCATGGACACCCTATCTTGATGGAAGATTAGGAAGGGTTGCACTGCCATTAAGGCCTGTAGTTCGAAACCCTCCTTGCTGAGGTAATTGCCAGTAGGAAAGCAGTTTTCCATGACAGGTGTTATAGATCTGCTGTTGCTGCTGGTTCAAACGGAGGGAGTGTCAACTTTTCTAGCACAAAGTTCAAGTCCCATGCTGGTAATGGTGGTTTCCTAGGAGGTTTTACATTCTTGATCCCTCTGAGGAACTGCCTGAGTAGAGGATGTGAAAAGACAGGTGGATCAAAGCTGTATTCTGCTGAAATAGCTGATGCATGTATCTTGATGAAGGAATAGGACAGGCCTGTATGTAGAAGCTCTGCCAAGTACTCCAGAATGTTAGCAATATCTATGTTCGACACATCTTTTCCTCTTTCAGTACTCCAAATGACAAACCTTTTCCATTTTCCTGCATAGTTCCTTCTTGTTGAAGGTCTGCGGGCTTCAAGGATAATGTCTTTAACCCTTTGGGAAAGGTCTGGGTTAGTTGCTGCTATGTGATGTTCCAGGCAGTCAGTTGCAAGGTTTTTAGGTTTGGATGCATGATGTTGTAGTTGTTCTGAGTTAACATCAAAGGCATCAGGGGTATTGACCACATTTTCTCCCGAGACATGCTCCTCAGCAATGGGCACCAGTGTTGTCTTGGCCAGTTCGGAGCTATCAGGATTATCCTTGGACGTTCCTCTTTGATTTTCAGTAGTACCTTGTGCATCAAGGGAAGAGGTGGAAATGCATATGCTGTCAGGCCTTCCCAGCTGAAGGCCTGAGAGTCCACCTTCCATGCAAGTGGGTGGAATGTCCTTGTGCAGAATTTTTTGAGCTGGTGATTGAGTGGGGAAGCGAATAGATCTATTTGTGGCATTCCCCATTTCTTTGTGATGGCCTTGAGGATGTCCGGGTGTAGCATCCATTCGTGAGCATCCGAGGTGGTTCTGCTTAACATGTCTGCTAGGGTGTTCTCTTTTCCCGGTACAAATATTGCCTGTAACTGGATGTTGTAGCTGAGAGCCAGATTCCAAAGGTCCAAAGTCATTCTGCATAGGGGGTATGAATGAGTGCCTCCCTGTTTGTTGATGTACCACATGACTGTGGTGTTGTCTGTCCTTATCATCAAATGGCCTTCTTTGAGGAATGGTCTGAATTTTTGGATTGCCAGTTTTACTGCCAGCATTTCTTTTTGGTTTATGTGCAGGTGCAGCTAGTCCTGAGTCCACAATCCTTGTACGCATTTGTCCAGCATGTGCCCCCATCCTAGGTCTGAGGCGTCCGTTGTGATGGTTTGGCTTGCTCGAAAGTTGTGGAAGGGTAAGCCTGGGTTTGACTGGCATGCTTGAGCCCACCATAGGAACTCCTGTTTTAGGCATGGGATTAGTGGTATTTCTGTTTCTAAGCTGTGCCTGTGTTGAGACCATAAATTCTTTAGGTACCACTGTAGCTTTCTCATATGCAGTCTGGCATGTGGGACCAAGATTATGCATGATGCCATGAAGCCCAAGGCCTGCAGAACTTTTCTTGCTGTTAGTTTGTTCTGCTTTGTTAATGCCAAGAAGTAAAGAGGGAGCTCTTTTTGTTTTTCTGCAGTTAGGAATGCCATTTGTTTTACTGTGTCCAATTCCGCGCCCAAGAATGTTCTTGTTTCGGATGGTATCAGCCTTGACTTTTGTAAATTGACTGTGTATCCCAGGGCTTGTAGCAAGTAAATGACCCTTTGTAAATCTGTTGTCAGCTTGCTTTTGTTGTCCGTTTGTAACAGGCAGTCGTCCAGGTATGGATAAATTTGGATTCCCTGTACTCTGCAGTGAGCGATTACTGATGCCAGGCATTTTGTGAATACTCTGGGCGCAGTAGATAAGCCAAAGGGCAATGCTGAGAATTGATAATGCTCTGATCCTGCAAGAAATCTGAGGTACCTTCTGCAATTTGGTCGAATGGGGACATGCAGGTATGCCTCCTTGAGATCTAGAGTTACCAGCCAACACTCCTTTCCCAGCATGGGAAGAAGTTGCTGTAGGGTCAGCATTTTGAATTTTGGGACAATGATGTATGTGTTTAAGATGGACAGGTCGAGAATAGGTCTCCAACTTTTCTCTTTTCTTGGCACTAGGAAGAGTCTGGAGTAGAATCCTTTGCCCTGTTCTGTTATTGGTACTCTTTCCACAGCTCTCATCTTTGTTAATTCCGCTATCTGCTGCAGAGCTTCTATTTTTTGATTTGGAGGCAGGTTTGGCATTCCCCTTTTTACTGGTAAGGTGTAGAAGTGGAACCGGTAGCCTTGTTCTATGGTTTGCAAAATCCACTTGTCTTTTGTGATATAGTGCCAATTTTTCGAAAATAAGGCTAACTTTCCGCCTAATGGTGCTGCTATTTGCTCCCTGGTAGGCGGAGTCAGAGCCAAGTCACTGTGACTGTCTTGTTGCAGTGGCAGTGGTTGTGTCTGTGCCTCGGTTATTGCCTTGCCACTGTCGTCCTCTGTAGGCACCTCCTCTGGATTGATTTCTGCCTCTAGAGCGTCTATTCCTGCCCCTTTGGGATCTTGTGGAGTCAGGAAAGGACCAATTTTTGGCAGGCCAGTTCCTGCTAAACCTTGGGGGCTGAACCTGTAAGAAATCTTTAACTGTTTGTACAGATTTTGCCTTTTCTTCCATTTTCTTCATTACCTGCTGGGCAGGTGTACCAAATAGACTGGCCTTATCCATAGGAGCATCTAATAGCTTTGCTTTAACATGATCCGGTAAGACCTGTTCTTTCAACCATGCATGCCTTCTTATCACTGTGCCAGTCATGGCTGATCTAAATGAAGCCTCCAGTGCATCATAGCCACATTTTAAGGAATGGTTACTAACCTGTTGGATGTTATTCACCATTTCTAATACATATTTCTTATCTAAAGATTCATCAGAGGACAGTTTTTTAGTTAACTGATCAAGCATAAACTCTTGGTATTGGATCATGTGAAACTGACAGTTTAAAGCTCTAGCTGACAGAGTAGCAGAGGTGTAAACTTTTTCCCCCATCTCTCTAAGGACCTGGATTCCCTTTCAGAAGGAATAAGGTTTTTTGCTGTGGTCGAGGCTACTGCCTTAGGCCCGTGGGATATAGTTTCGGGGTCTGCAAGTGGGGCCTTGTATAGGTGGTGATGAGTGTCTGGCACCCTGTAAAATCTATCTGGTTTGGCAGGGGCTGGAGGTAAAGAATCAGGAGCAGTGCAGACATCATTAAATGCATCATCCACAACAGGCAGAACAGGAGGTATAGCTAAGGGCCTATGTTGTGGTAAGTGCAGAAAAGTCCTAAGCCTTTTTCTTGAATCTGAGAAATCTTGTCCCTGCCATTGGAATTGTTCTCTCATGGCATGTAAGGTTTCCCCAAAGGAAAATTCCTCTGGTGGAGAGGCAGCTGGAATGGATTCTTCAGCATCGGAATCTTCATAAGTAGAAAAAGGAGCCTCTGGCTGGTCTGTAATGTCTGAGTCATCCGCAGAATCATCAGAGGACACTGGCTCGGGGGGCTCTGCTCTAGGTCTCTTTTCTGGGGGCTGAAAGGCCCTGTCTGGGTGAGATTGGGATCCCCTAATTAAGGATATTAAATCTTCTGCCAGAGTAAGCATTTGTGAACTAGAAGTGGGACTGTGTGAGGGGGGGTTTAACAGGCACTGATTTAGCAGATTTGGCTGCTTTAGCCCTGGCAAAGGCCTTAATAGACATGGCTGCAGGAGGCCTAGCAGCACCACGTGCTGGGGTAGAGACATCCAAAGGGATGGTGTCTGATAAATCACTAGGAACCACAGTTGTAGGCAAAATTTCTGAGGCCGATTCAGGTAAGGTAGCAGGAGCCTCAGTAGTAGTCATGGATTCGGCTGAAGATTGACCAGTTTTCTCGGTTTCGGCTGAAACCGAGACACTCGCGGCTTGCTTAACCGTGTTTTCGCGAAACCATGGACCGCAGTGTCGGTCTTTTCTTTCGTTTTAACAATTTGGGTAGTCGGAGGATCCGGCGGCATAATGTACGCAAAATCTGAGCGAAAAACTGTTCAGCAAACTCCGACCGGCGCCTAAGCGTTCGGTTGAAGGAAGCACAGGCGAACAGGCTGCTACGTCGTGGTCTGGGCCTAAGCAAGGCAGACAGTAAGAGTGGAAATCTTTATGAGGTATTTGTTTCCCACAAGTTAAACAGTTATTGACTTTTTCTGACATCGGCTGAGGCAAGAAAGAGTCCCCAACGGGTACTTAGCTTTTAGAAGTCTTGAAATAGCATTCGGTAGTAGTAATCTCTGGATCTGACCGACCGGCACTTGCGAACAGCTTCTGCTTCGGGCGCCACGCGGCAAGAAAGACTGAGGAAAATGGCGTCGGCTGATGCCTTTATACCCGAAGACCAGCAGAGATGACGTCAGGTGAAGTGCGACATCAGCGAAGCGGACCCAGACTTTGGAATCCGGCCGACCGAAGGGCTGCCTGACGACAGGACAACCCATTTGTTATGACTGCAGATGCATCCATGAAGGACATCATATGGGTTGTCCTGCCTCAGGCAGCCCTCGGTCGGCCGGATTCCAAAGTCTGGGTCCGACGTCGGCTGATGTCGCATTTCTCTCCAATGTCAGAGCGGCTGGAGTACATAAGCATCAGCCGACGCCATTTTCTTCAGTGTTTCTTGCCCCAGATGCCAGGTGCCCTCCAAGGAAGGCTGTAATCAAATTGGAAGACAAAAACAGGATTCCAGACAAATAAGTAAGCAATAAACAGATACACCATAACAGATATCCCCAGCTAAGAGAAACAGGGATAGGAGTGGACCCAAGGCATAGAGGGGTATGGAGGGAGGGAAAATCCGACTGCAGTTGCATATCTATCGGACATCTACATTTATGGTAGGTACAAAACTGTACTATGTCCTTCAAGAATGCAACTGCAGTCATAACATATGGGTTGAATACCATAGCTTAGCTGGGGAGGAGGAATGCTCTAGGAAAGAGATGGTGTGGCACTCAAACCCTGCAGGACTGCAAGCAAAGCCTGCTCTGGATCTGGAATATAAAGGGAGATTGTAGTGTTTGGAGAATGTATGCACGGAGCTCCATGTAGCAGCTTCTAGAATGTCTTTTGTAGGCACCCCTCTTAAGAATGCTGTAGAGGTGGCTGTAGCTCTGGTGGAGTGTGGTCTGACATTGGCTGGAACATTCTTCCCATGGAAGGAATAACAAAATCTGATGCAATGTCCTATCCATTTTGAAATAGTCTGTTTGGAAATTGCTTTTCCTTGTACTCCAGGGGCGTAAGCTACAAAAAGCTGATCAGACTTCCTACTGGTCTTGGTTCTGTCCAGGTAGTAGCGAAGTTGTTTGTGAATGTCCAAGGTATGCAACAGTCTTTCCCCTTTGCTCTCAGGATTGGGGAAGAAAGTAGGCAGGTGAATAGCTTGATTTAAAGAAACCCTAGATACCACCTTTGGCATAAAAGTAGGGTTGGTTCTTAAGGAGACCCTGTCTCTGTGAAAGATTATGAACGGTGGTGTTGCCATTAGGGCCTGTAGTTCAGAAACCCTTCTTGCTGAGGTAATTGCCAACAGTAAAGCTGTCTTCCATGATAAAAATTGTAAGTCCACTGAAGCTGCTGGCTCAACGGGAGGTACAGTCAGTTTTTCTAGGACAAAGTTGAGGCCCCAAGCTGGCACTGGAGCCTTTCTTGGTGGCTTAATGTTCTTGATTCCCCTGAGGAATTGCCTTAACAAAGGATGTGAAAACACAGGCGGATCAGTGTTATATCTAGCTGAGATAGCTGAAGCATGTATCTTTATGGAAGAATATGAGAGTCCATTCTGTAGCATATCTGCCAAATATTCCAGGATGAGTGGGATATTCAATAATGATGCATCATGTCCCTTGCTGGTATTCCAAATGCTGAATCTCTTCCATTTTGCTAAGTAAACCTTTCTGGTGGATGGTCTTCGAGCTTCTGTTAATATCCACTGAACTTCCTTGGAGAGAGATAGATTGAGGTTATTCATGGGATCTCCCAGGCTGTTAGCTGCAGTGTCTGAAGGTTTGGATGCACTGTTTTGAAGTTGTGTTGAGTCAAAAGTAGGGGCCATTGGGGAAGGGCCCACTTTTTGTTGTGACATATGCTCCGTAGTAGTGGGTACCAGTGTTGTCTTGGCCAGTCTGGAGCTATTAAGATCCCCTTGGGCCTCTCTGCTTTGATATTTAGTAATACTGTGGTCATCAGTGGCAGAGGTGGGAATGCATAGATTTTTAGAAAGTTCCAGTTGAATGAAAGAGCATCTATTTTCCAAGCTTGTGGATGGTATGTCCTTGAACAGAATTTTTGTAGATGATGGTTGAGGTGGGAGGCAAATAGGTCTACTTCTGGCCTGCCCCATGTCGAGGTGAGTTGTGTGAAGATTTTCGGATGTAACCTCCACTCGTGTGGATCTATGAAATTCCTGCTTAAGCTGTCTGCCAGCACATTGTCTTTGCCTGGAACAAACTGGGATTGCAACTGTATGTTTAGGCTCAGTGATTTTTCCCAAAGATTCATTGTCAGTCTGCAAAGGGGGTAGGAATGGGTGCCCCCTTGCTTGTTTATGTACCACATCACAGTGGTGTTGTCTGTCCGTATCAGTAGATGGCCGTGCTGAAGTTGTCGAAAGGCCTCGATGGCATGCATTACTGCCAGCATTTCCTTTTGGTTTATATGCAGATGTGTTTCCTTTGGAGACCATTGTCCTTGTATACATCTGCCCTCCATGTGCGCCCCCCATCCAAGGTCTGAGGCGTCTGTGGTCATGGTCTGTGTTATCTGAGGTTTTTTGAATGACATACCTGTGTTTGCCTGGCTTACCGAGGCCCACCATAGGAATTCCTTTTGTAGGCATGGAATGAGCGGTATGGTTGTCTCTAGGTTGTTGCTGTGCTGAGACCATAGGCTTTTTAGGTACCATTGAAGCTTTCTCATGTGTAGTCTTGCTAATGGAACCAGGAGAATGCAGGATGCCATGTAACCCAGGGCCTGTAGGAATCCCCTTGCAGTCATCTGGGTGAGTTTTGCCAAACCTTTGAAATAATGAGTTAACTTCTCTTGCTTGTCTTCTGTCAGGTAAGCCATTTGAGAGGCTGTGTCTAGATTGGCTCCTAAGAAGGTTATTTGCTGGGATGGCTGAAGTCTTGACTTTTGGAAGTTGACTGTGTATCCCAGAGCCTGTAGCAATTGTATGACATAGTTCAAGTTTTTGTCAAAATCAATTTGTCGTCCGCTTGTATGAGGCAGTCGTCCAGGTATGGGTAAATTTGGATCCCCTGGAGCCTGCAATGAGCAATTACTGAAGCCAGGCATTTTGTAAATACTCTGGGCAGTAGATAAGCCAAATGGCAATGCTGAGAATTGATAATGCTCTGGCCCTGCAAGAAATCTGAGGTATCTTCTGCAGCTGTGTCTGATAGGGACATGCAGGTATGCCTCCTTGAGGTCCAGAGTAATCAGCCAAGACCCCTTGCCCAGCATGGGAAGGAGTTGCTGTAGAGTCAGCATTTTGAACTTTGGAACTATGAGAAAAGTGTTTAATGCGGACAAATCCAGTATTGGTCTCCATTGAGTTTCTTTTCTTGGAACAAGGAACAGTCTTGAGTAAAACCCCTGGCCTTGTTCTTGTTGTGGAACTCTTTCTATTGCTTTGATCTGAGCAAGCAGAGAAATTTGCTTGATAGCCTCTGCCCTCTGATTTTGTGGTAGGTTTGGCATGCCTTGTTTTCTTGGTAAGGTATGAAAGTGGAACCTGTAACCTTGGTCTATAATGTCCAAAATCCATTTGTCCTTTGTCAATCTGTGCCAATTGTCTGAAAACAGAGATAATTTTCCGCCCAAGGGAGCTTCTATTTGCTCCTTGGTCAGCGGAAGTAGAGGAAAGTCATTGAGATTGTCCCTGTGGGGCAGGGGAGACCCCTGTGTTACTTCTTTGGTTTGCTGGTTGCCATTGTCGTCCCCTGTAAGAACCTCTGTATTGTCCTCTTCCTCGGCCACGCCTGTTTTTACCCCTTTAAAATCTTTCATGATTAGGAAAGGACCAGTTTTTACAAGGCCAATTCCTGCTGAATCTGGGTGGCTGAACCTGGAGGAAATCTTTGACCATCTGAACTGATTTTGCTTTTTCCTCGATGGACTTTAACACATCTTTAGCATTAGTACCAAAAAGCTTGTTCTTTTCCAAAGGTGCATCAAGAAGTTTTGCCTTAACATGATCTGGTAGAGGTTGTTCTTTTAACCATGCATGTCTACGAATGACCGCCCCTGTCATAGCTGCCCTACATGAAGCTTCCAATGCATCATATCCACACCGCAGAAAGTGATTGCTGACTTGCTGAGAATTATGTACAGCTTCCTGCAAAGACTTCCTGTCCAGGAGAGGCCAATGTTTTCTGTAAATCATCTAACAGGTAATCCTGATATTGAAACATATGAAAGAGGCAATTCAGAGCTCTCATAGATAAAGTAGTGGAGGTGTAGACCTTTTTCCCCCCATCTCTCTAATGACCTAGCTTCCCTGTTGGAAGGCAAGGGATTTTTGGAGGTGGATGCTGAAACCCCTTTAGGTCCCTGAGAAATAGTTTCTAAATCAATAGCATGGGCCCTAAAGAAATGAGAATGTGTTTCTGGGACCCTATAATATCTGTCTGGCTTGGCTGGGGCAGGAGGAAGAGTATCCGGGGTAACACTGGAGTCAGAGTATAGGTCATCCAAAACATCAAGCACAGGAGGTATAGCCAGGGGCCTGTGTTGGGGCTTTTAAGGAAGGTTCAAGCTTTCTGGAATCAGAATATTCCTGGCCTTGCCACTTAAAATGTTCCCTCATGGTATGCAGAACTTCCCCAAAAGAAATATCCTCAGGAGGGGAGGCCGAGGATGGAATCCTCTGCATCCGAGTCCTCATAGGTCTGGAAGGGCTCTTCCTGGCCATCGGAGTGAACAGAGTCCTCAGAATCTTCATCTGAAGGGATATGGTCAGAGGGTTCAACCCGGGGCCTCTTATCAGGAGGAGGCTGGGATCCTCTCTCAGGATGGGCCTGTGAACCTCTAATCATGGAAATTAAGTCTGCCATAGTCATGATTTGTGTTTCAGGAGTAGGCTGAGGTAAGGCCTTAACAGTAAGGTGCTTGGTCTTGCTGGCTGCCTTAGCACGTGTGTAGGCCTTAATAGACATGGCCATAGGAGGCCTAGCAGCTCCACGTGCAGGAGTGACCTTATCTACAGCAATGGTCTCGGGCATTTCCTCGGTTTCAGTATCCGGAGGAAAATCTATAACTGGCGTCGGTGTGGCCTCCGGTATCGGAGGTGTTGGTAAAGCAGTGTCTTCGGTTCGGAGCGGTGAAATAACCGTCTCAGGGGGAACCGGAGCACTCGCGGTAGGTTTTGGCGTGGAGTCGGTGGAAGATGCGGGCCGAGGATGTCGGTCCCAGTCTTTTCGTTTCTTAGGAGTCTGCGATGTCGGAAGTTCCGACGGCATTGTATAAGCAAATCTATCGCCGAAAAAGTCTTCAGCGAACTCCGCCCGGCGCCTAAGAGTGCGCTTATTGAAGCGAGCACAGGCGACACAGGCCGAGACGTGGTGGTCTGGGCCAAGGCAAGGAAGACAGTAAGAATGGAAATCCTTATGAGGTATTTGTTTACCACAAGACAGACAATTGTTAACTTTTTCAGTAATTTCTGACATCGGCTGAGGCAAGAAAGGTCCCCAACGGGGTACTTAGCTTTTTTGATGACTTCGGATTCGAAGAATACAGGAGCTGACCGACTGGCACTTGCAAACTGCTTCTGCTTCGGGCACCGTGCGGCAAGAAAGACTGAAGAAAATGGCGTCGGCTGATGCTTATGTACTCCAGCCGCTCTGACGTCGGAGAGAAATGCGACATCAGCCGACGTCGGACCCAGACTTTGGAATCCGGCCAACCGAGGGCTGCCTGAGGCAGGACAACCCATATGTTATGACTGCAGTTGCATTCTTGAAGGACATCACTAAATTATGAAGGGCTAAAAGGAAACAAACAGAAAAAACAGGAAACAAAAATACTTCAGCAATGAATCTTAGTATGAGGATAACTTGGGCCAGTGAAATGCATTATGTCACATGCGCTCTGTTGATTTATCAGAGGCACAGCACTGCCTTTTTTTCTTGTCCTCTAACACCAGTCATAGAAAAAGTACAGTTGTGTACACTTACCATAAATGTAGATGTTCAAGTATATTCACTGTTACAGTCATCACCTGTGGGTTATCCCTGCTGTGGTAGCCCTCGGTTGGCCCGAATACCAGAGTCAATGTTTTTGTCACCAGCTGCCAATCACCTGTAGTCTGACGTCAGGTTGTCAGTGCTATAAAGCAAGGCAGCCAACGTCATTACTTCAGTTTTTCTTGCCCTAACCAGTCAGAAGCACAAGGGAAAAAAGGAAAGTGGTCCTGGTGTCTAAAAGCCACTTTGGGAAGCTTATGTCCCCCTAGGGGAAGATGGAGGGAGGAAAACCAAGACTGCAACAGTGAATACACTCAAACATCTACATTTATGGTAAGTGTACACAACTGTACTATGTTTTTCGTGTTTCAGTGCTGCAGTCATAACCTGTGGGAGGATTCCCAAAGCTGAGGAAAGGGGTGGAAGGATAGGTTAAGTCCTATGTATGGGTCAGGAGGCCCTGTAGAAAAGAGAGGTAGATGGTAATGCTTTGTAAAGGTATGGACAGAGGTCCAGGTGGCCGCTTCTAAGATGTCCCTGGTGGGTACTCCTCTGAGGAAGGCAGGGGAAGTGGAGGCTGCCCTAGTGGAGTCGGTACGGATAGACTTAGGTATGGCTTTCCCATGTAATCTGTAGCAGAAATGGATACAGTGTGAAATCCATTTGGAAATGGTTTGTTTGGCGATGGGCTTCCCCTCTCTGCCCATGTGGCAAAGCTTACCAGTAGTTGGTCTGTTTTTCTGAATGGCTTAGTATGGTCCAGATAGTATCTGAGTTGTCTGTGCATGTCTAGTAAGTGTAGAAGTCTTTTCCCCTTGTTCTGAGGGCTGGGAAAGAAGGTGGGAAGCTGTATGGCTTGGTTAAGGGTCACATCAGATACCACCTTGGACATAAAGGAGGGTTTAGTCCTCAGAGAGACGGTCTGCGTGGAAAATTATGAAGGGCTCGACAGCCATGACAGCTTGAAGTTCCGAGATCCTTCTGGCTGAGGTGATACCTAGTATGAAGGCATTCTTCAATGAGAGGTATTTCAATTCTGTAGAAGCAGCAGGTTCGAAAAGAGGTAAGGTTTGTTTTTCTAACATATAATTCAGGTCCCAGGCCTTCTGGGAGGCCTGATATTAGAAGCCTCTCTGAGGAATTGCTTAATTAAAGGATAAGAGAAGAGAGTGGGTCTGAATCATAATGGGTAGAAATGGCCAAGGCATGAATTTTATTAGGGGAGAAAGAGAGGCCACTATTGAGCAACTCTGCTAGGTAATCCAGGATGAGAGGGATGGAAGGTTGGGAGGTATGGCCCCTTTTGGATCATTTCCAGGAGCCAAATCTTTTCCATTTTTCTGCATATGACTTTCTTGTGCTGGGCATTCTGGCCTCTGTGATGATGTCCAGGACCTGTTTGCTTAACAGGGACTCCTTGTTAGTTTTTAGTGTATAAGCCATGCTGAAAGACTGAGTCCCTGTAGGTCTGGGTGCAGTACCTTCCCTCTCTCCTGGGTCAAGAGATCTGACATCAGGGGAAGCAGCTTTGGGGGCTGTAAGGTCAGGCTGCGTAATAAGGGGTACCCCAAAGCTGTCTGGGCCAATCTGGAGCAATGAGGATGGCCTTTGGTCTCTCCTCTCTTATTCTGATCAGAACCTTGGGAATAAGGGGCAGCGGAGGGAATGCGTACACAAAGAGGGAGTTCCAGGGGAAGGTCAAGGCATCCACCTTCCACGCTAGGTGGTGATACTCCCTGGTACAGAACTTTTGCAGTTGGTGGTTGAGATGCGAAGCAAAGAGATCCATTTCTGGAGTCCCGCACTCCTGAGTGATTTGCAGAAAGATTTCTCTGTGGAGCCGCCATTCGTGGGGGTCCAGTAAGTTAGGTGAGTACATCAAGCAATGTCTGAGGCGTCTGTGGTGACGGTCTTGTCAGAAAGGCAGGGGATGAAGGGAAGACCCTTATTCAAGGCACAGGCCTCTGCCCACCAGAGAAATTCGGCCCTCATACATGGGATCAGAGGGAATGTTGTCTCTAAAGACTGAGAGTGCTGACACCAAAGGTTCTTTAAGTACCACTGACGTTTTTTCATGTGAAGTCTGGCGAGAGGGATAAGAAGGATGCAAGATGCCATGTATCCCAGGGCTTGCAGGAACTTCTTCGCAGTGAGGTGACTCCTGGAAGCCAGCTGGGTGAAGTAGAGAGGCAGAAAGCTGGGGATAGGAAGGTCATTTGGGATGCCGTGTCTAAGCACAGCTCCCAGGAAAATATTTTTTTCTGGTGGGGTTTTGTTTTGATTTTTTCTCATTGATGGTGAACCCTAGGGAAGTTAGGAATGATTTGACAAAGAGAAGGTCCTGGGGCAACTTTTCTTTGTACTCTGCTTGAATGAGGCAGTCATCCAGATAAGGGTAAATCTGTATATTCCTCTGTCTGCAGAATGCTATAGCCAGGGCCAAGCATTTGGTGACTACTCTGGAAGCAGTAGATAAGCCAAAGGGCAGCGCTGTAAACTGAAAGTGCTGATAGCCTGCTCTGAAGCGCAGGAATTTTCTGCACGATTCCCTCATGGGGATGTGGAGGTAGGCATCTTTTAGGTCTAGCATTACTAGCCAGGCATCTTTTGTTAGCATAGGCAGGAGCTGCTGCTGCAAAGTTAGCATTTTGAATTTGGGGACCACCAAGGAGGTGCTCGGTTTAGATAGATTCAGGATGGGATGCCAAGTGCCTTCTTTTCTGGGAACAAGGAATAGTCTGGAGTAAAAACCTTTTCCTGTTTGATCTGGAGGGTCAGGTTCTACTGCCCCCTGGGATATTAGAGTTCGGACCTGTTTCAATGCCTCTGCCTACTGGTTTGGGGGGAGGTCTGGGTACCCTCTTGGAACTGGGAGTTCGCTGAAAGAGAATCTGTATCCCTGAAAAATTATTTTTAAGACCCACTGGTCCTTGGTTATAGAAACCCAATTGTCTTTGAAGAAGGTGAGCCTTCCTCCTAGTTTTTGATGAGGGAAGGGAGGTCAGAGGGGGGAGGAAGAGTCATTGTGAATGCCTGCCATATAAGCTTGGCTTAGAACTCCCTGCCTTAGACGGAAGTCGTCCGTTGTTTGCTTCATTGCTGGCCCTGGGATAGGGGCATGGATGGGCTGTCCTTGTGGGGTTTACTTCGCCCTGCTTGCTAGGTGCAGGGAAGGCCCACTGCTTAGAGGGAAAGTTCCTGCTGAATCTGGGAGGCTGAACTTGAAAGAAATCTTTTACTGTTTGCATAGATTTTGCTTTGTCTTCTATCTTTTTAAGCATTTCTGCTTTTCCCGAAACAGGTGCTCCCTATCTAGGGATGCATCAATATGTGTAGACTAGACATGATCAGGGAGAGGTTGTTCCTTCAGCCATGCATGTCTCCTAATAACAGATCCTGTCACTGTTGCCCTGCAAGAGGCTTCTAGGGCATCATATCCACATTGTAATGAGTGGCCATTTGACAATCAGAGTGTAGTAATTCTACCAGCTCTTTTGAGTTGGCACAGTCAGGAGAGGTAGCAATCTTCTGTTTTAATTGTTCCAAAGTGTGTTGTTGATATTTTAACATATGGAACTGACAACTGAGTGCTCTGACAGCTATGGTTGCAGAGGTGTATACTTTTCTTACCCCATCTGTCCAGAGCTCTGGAGTCTGTCAGAAGTAAGAGGGTTCTTGGCAGAACTAGTCTTAGCTCCTTTGGGCCCCTGTGTAATGACCTCAGGGTCTACAGCAGGATTCCTGTACAGGTATTTGTGGGAATCCAGTACTCTGTAGTACCTGTCAGGTTTACTTGGAGCAGGAGGCAGGGCATCCGGGGCTAAGCTGGATTCATGGAAAACATCATTCACCACTTCCAAAATAGGTGGGATGGCCAGGGGTCTGTGCTGGGGCAGGTCCAAAAACTCTCCAAGTCTTTTCTTAGACTGTGGAATGTCTTGAGATTCCCATTGAAAATGTTCCCTGAGGGAGTGAAGGGTTTCCCCAAATGAGAGGTCCTCTGGAGGGGAAGCAGAAGGGATGGATTCCTCTGCACCTGAATCCTCAAACAAATAAGATATGTTGTTCCTCTTCAAAAGCAGAATAATCAGATTCCTCAGACTCTTGGTCTGTAATAATTTCTGGGGAATGATGCCTTTTCCTATTAGGAGTGGGGGCCTGAGTACCTCAGATAAGGGAGATGAGATCCTCCACCATTTTAAGCATTTGAACTTGGGGTGGGGAGCAGTAGCAAGATGGTGGCTAGAAGCAAATTTCCTAGGAGTAGCCTAGCTTCTAGGCCTGAGTGAATCCGTCTGTCTCTGAGAAGTGGTAGTCGGATGCAAAGATGTCGTTTTTTGTCTGGATTCTGTAGTGTGAAAGGCCTACTCGGAAGCCGGTGCCTGTGTCGCGGCTCCCGACCCAACTGAGGCAGAGACAGCCAAAGGTTTGGAAGACGAAGTAGATTTCTGCTGCATACCGGACTCTGAAAGGGTCTCGGCAGAGGACTGCGTAGATAGCGAGTCGGGCATCAGGGGCAAAGCACCTCGCTGAATTCTGGAGAACTGACAACTTGCTTAGCAGTAGCATCGTCGGAAGGCTTAGCCTTGTGTGGCCTGTCTCTATCTCTACGTTTTTTTCAGAATGTCCACAGATTGTTGGCTAACTGACACCATATTGGAATTCAAAGATGGAACACAAAAGTAATTGTCTACAAAAAGAGCTCTACAGCGAATGCTTCTCGCATTAAAGAGGGCACAGAACCGGCAACGAGTGACGTTGTGGTCTGGGCCTAAACAAGTCGTGCAGTAAGAATTGAAGTCTCAGTGTGGGATCTGCTTTCCACAGGCAAAAAGTTCAGTTTTGTACCTACCATAAATGTAGATGTTCGAAGATCCACATTGCTGCAGTCCTTACACTTGGGTAGTCCGCTGTCCTCGGTCGGCCCGAATATCAAAGTATAAGGCTGACGTCGGTCAAGGCGCATTTGACTGACATCAGGACGTCAGGGTACAAGTGCGCATGACCGACGTCATATCCTCAGTCTTTTCTTGCCCCAGATGTCAGAAGACCCTAAAAATAAAGGTCAAAACCAAAAGACAGCAAACAACCAACCCACCACCCTTGCACTAACTATATGTACAATATATACAAAATACACAATATGTACAACCCAACCCACACAACCACCTCTAACTACAGAGGGAAGGAGGGAGGTAAATTGGACTGCAGCAATGTGGATCTTGAACATCTACATTTATGGTAGGTACAAAACTGTACTATGTTCTTCATCTCACATTGCTGCAGTCCTTACACTTGGGTAGAATCCCAAAGCAGAGGCAAGGGAGGATGGCTAACTACAAGGAAGCAGGAGCTGCCAAGATGCCCTGCAAAACAGCAGTGGCAAAACCAGCCCTGGATTTAGAGTAAAGTGGCAGGTGATAATGCCTAGAGAAAGTATGCACTGAACTCCAAGTAGCTGCCTCCAAAATATCCTTGGTTGCCACCCCTCAAAAAGCTGTTGAAGTGGCAGTAGCCCTAGTGGAATGAGGCCTAATCCCAGCTGGAATCTCCTTGCCATGATGGGAATAACAGAAAGCAATGCAAAACCCAATCCACTTAGAAATAGTTTGTTTTGACACAGGCTTGCCCTGAGAACTCAAAGCAAAAGAAACAAACAACTGCTGAGACTGCCTTATCCCTTTAGTTCTGTCCAAATAATATCGCAACTGCCTGTGTACATCTAAAGTGTGCAAAATCTTTTCCCTTTATTTTGGGGATTTGCATAAAAAGTAGGCAAATGAATAGTTTGGTTTAAAGCCACACTAGAAACCACCTTAGGCATAAAGGAAGGATTAGTACGTAATGATACCCTATCCTTATGGAAAATCAAGAAAGGCTCAACCGCCATAAGGGCCTGCAATTCAGAAACCCTTCTTGCAGAGGTAATTGCCAACAAAAAGCAGTCTTCCATGACAAATATTTCAACTCAGAAGTAGCTGCAGGCTCAAAAGGTTGTAGAGTGAGTTTCTCCAACACAAAATTGAGATCCCAAGCAGGAGTAGGAGCTCTTCGTGGGGTCTTATATTCTTTGCCCCTCTAAGAAATTGCTTGAACAAAGGATGAGAAAACAATGGTGGGTCACAATCATAGTGAGCCGAAATTGCTGCAGCATGAACCTTAATAGAAGAGAAAGACAAACCTTTGTCCAGTAACTCAGTAAGATATTGAAGAGCCACACTCAAATTAGGCTCAGAAACATCAAAATCTTTGCTGCACTCCAAAATAAAAATCTCTTCCATTTATCTGCGTACACTTTCCTTGTACTAGGCCTTCTAGCTTCCAAAATCACATTCAAAACTTGTTGTGGAAGTTGAGACCCTCTATGGTTCAAAACAGAATATGCCAGGCTGTTAGGTGAAGAGAGTGAAGTTTGACATTGAGCAAATGGCTGTCCTCCTGTGACAACAGGTGTGGAATCGAAGGCAAAGGCCATGGAGGCTTCCGTACCAGACTTCTCAGTAATGGGTACCAGTGCTGTCGAGGCCAATCTGGAGCTATTAAAATCATCCTTGGCTTGTCCTGTCTGACCTTTAGAAGTACCTTTGGGAGGAGAGGCAGAGGTGGAAAGGCATACACATGAAGATTGCTCCAATTGAAAGAAAGAGCATCCACTTTCCAAGCTGTGGGATGAAACCTTTTTGTGCAAAACTTTGGCAGCTGATGGTTTAGTGGAGAAGCGAACAGATCTATGTCTAGAGTTCCCCATGACACTGTCAATTTCTGAAACACAGGAGGATCCAATTTCCTCTCGTGGGGATCCATAATTCGTCTGCTCAACACATCTGCTAAGGAGTTCTGTGCTCCTGGCAGAAACCTTGCCTGAAGATTGAGTTGTAAACTGAGAGCAGTCTCCCACAAAATCATTGCTTGCCTGCATAGAGGATAAGAATGTTCCCCTTGCTTGTTGATGTACCACATGACAGTTGTGTTGTCTGTTAGAATCAACACCTGCCCTGGAAGAAGTAAATCCTTGAAAGCTATTAATGCAAACTGGACTGCTAACATCTCCTTTAGATTGATATGTAGATGTTGTAGTCTGGCAGGCCACTTGTCTTGTATCCACTTTCCATTTAGATGAGCTCCCCAAGCTTTGTCTGAGGCATCTGTCGTTAAAATCTGACTCGCCTCTGGCCGGGTCACAGAGAGTCCCTTGTTTAGGTGACATTCCTGAGCCCACCACAAAAATTCCTTTTGAATGCAAGGTATTATTTGAATGACAGTGTCTAGATCCTGGCAGTGCTGTGTCCATACATTTTTGAGATACCATTGCAGATTCCTCATATGCAGTTTGGCATTGGGAAGCACCAGAATACAAGATGCCATGAACCCTAAGGCTTGAAGGACTGTCCTTGCAGTCAGCCCGGACTGATGAGATAGCTGATGGAAGTAAAGGGATAGACTCTTTTGTTTGTCCGGGGTTAAAAAGGCCATCTGGGATGCTGTATTCAGTCTCACACCCAGAAAGCACATGTCTTGAGAGGGTACTAGACTGGACTTTATTTCGTTCACAGAATACCCTAGGCATCTTAGCACTGCTATCACATATTCCAAATGACGAAGAAGCTCTTCCCTTCCTTGAGCCAGAATCAGGCAGTCGTCCAAATAAGGATAGATCTGTATTCCTTTCAGCCTGAAGAAAGCTATCACTGGAGCCAGAACTTTTGTGAACACTCTGGGCGCAGTAGATAAGCCAAAGGGCAATGCAGAGAACTTGATAGTGAAAAGTCCCAGCTCGAAAACGCAGATATTTCCTGCAACTTAGTCTGATAGGAACATGAAGGTAAGCCTCCTTGAGATCCAAAGTTACCATCCAATGATCTTTGCCCAGCAGAGGCAAAAGCTGTTGTAACGTCAACATTTTGAACTTGGGAATGTCCAGATAAGTGTTGAGGATAGATAGATCCAAAATTGGTCTCCACGTGTTCCCCTTCTTTGGTACTAGGAACAGGCGAGAATAAAATCCTAGGCCCACTTCTGGCATAGGGACCGGCTGTATGGCCCCTAGTTGAAGTAACAGAGAAATTTGCTTGTGAGCCTCTATTCTTTGTTGAGGAGGAACGTCTGGCATGCCTCTGAAAGGAGGCAAGGTATGGAAATAAAACCTGTAACCTTGGTGTATGATATCCAATACCCATTTGTCTTGGGTAATTAAACTCCAATTTTCTTTGAAAAGTGCCAACCTTCCTCCCAAAGGTGCCACCAGACGAGAAGGCTCTGGCAGCTGAAAAGGTAGGTCATTGGGTCTGTTTACGAAAGGACTGACCCCTGCCCTCACCTGAAGACTGTGCAGGAGAACTCCCTGTTCTAGGCCTGAAAGAGCCCTGAGCTCTGCCCCTACCACGTCTAGATCTACCCCTAGACTGGGAATCATAAGAAGGATACGTCCACCCTTTAGCAGGCCAATTTCTGCTAAACTTTGGAGGCTGAACCTGCAAAAAATCTTTAACAGTCTGCATAGACTTAGCTTTGTCTTCCATTTTCTTTAAAACTGCCTCAACAGGAGGACCAAACAACACGTCAGATTGTAAAGGAGCATCTAAAATCCTTGTTTTAACATGTTCAGACAAATTTTGATCCCTTAGCCAGGCGTGCCTGCGAAGAACTGACCCAGTGGCAGCCACCCTAGACGAGGCCTGTACAGCATCAAAACCACATTGCAAAGAATGCTTACCCACCTGTTCAGAAACATGTACTAAATCTTGCAACTCTTTACAATCAATACCTACTGCCAGAGCATCAACCTTAGACTTTAATTGTGAAAGGAGATAGTTTTGGTATTTTAACATGTGAAACTGGCAATTCAAAGCCCTCATAGCAAGAGTGGAAGAAGTATAAACTTTCTTTCCCCATCTATCCAAGGCCCTAGCCTCTTTGTCTGCAGGAACCGGATTCTTAACAACAGAAGCCTTAACACCTTTAGGCCCCTGGCTAACAGTTTCTGGGTCTGCCCTAGGACTCTTAAAAGATACTTATGAGCTTCAGGCACCCTGTAATACCTATCCGCTTAACAGGAGCAGGAGGCAAAGAATCAGGATTAAGAGAAGCCTCTGTAAAACATCTTCCACTACATCCAAAACAGGAGGTATAGCCAAAGGCCTATGCTGGGGTAAAACAAAAATTCCCTAAGCCTTTTCCTGGAGTCAGAGAAGTCCTGACCTTCCCACTTAAAATGCTCCCTCATGGAATGAAGAGTTTCTGAAAAGAAAAATCCTCAGGAGGAGAAGCAGAAGGAGTAGAATCATCCACATCAGAATCAGAATAAGGAGAGTACTCCTGCAAGTCTTCAGCCAAGACTCTGACACATCTGAAGCCTGCTCAAAACCCCCAGCTCAGGCTCCACCCTAGGCCTCTTATCAGGAGGGGCATAGAACCCTAATCAAAGTAATCAAATCTTCTGCCATTTTAAGCATATGCTTCTTGGGCACAGTACCTGAAGAGCTAGGGGTAACACCAACTGAAGCTAAACCTGGCCTGCCCCTGGGAGAAGCCTTAGAAACAGAAGGAGAGGGCCTAGCCACCCTAGGAAGGGAGGGAGTATAGTAACCTGAGAAGCCCCTCAGCTTGACTTGCCTCCTGAGAGGCCACATCTTGCAATACTAAAGTCTCACCCTGGGAACACAAAGAAACCTCCGGTGGAGCCACCGCTCCACCGACACCTCTAAAGAACCGCGTCCGGTACAGACGGTTCTTCCAGCCTAGGCTTAACTGCTTTGTCCTTGCGCTTCTTGAAGAAGCGGGCGCCGGAGCATCCGGCGGCATTTTATAATTGCACCGCTTCCCAAAGACTAACCTTGCACAATCCAACCTCCTCTTTATAGTGCGTTATTAAATCTAGCACAAGAGCGACAGCCAACAACGCCGTGCTCAGGCCCTAAGCAAGGAATACACAAAGTATGATAATCTCTATGCGTATCTGTTTCCCACAAGAAATGCAATTATTGACTTTTTCTGACATCTGGTAAATCACTGAGGCAAGAAAAACTAAAATATTCCCCAACGGGGTACTTAGCCAACTTTGAACTCGGTCTGAAACTTCGAAATCGAAAAATCTCAGAACGCCAACCGGCACTTGCAATGCTGCTTCTGCATCGGACCATGCGGCAAAAAAGACTGAGGATATGACGTCGGTCATGCGCATTTGTACCCTGACGTCCTGATGTCAGTCAAATGCGCCTTGACCGACGTCAGCCTTATACTTTGATATTCGGGCCGACCGAGGACAGCGGACTACCCAAGTGTAAGGACTGCAGCAATGTGAGATGAAGAACATCAATTGTTAACTTTTTTGGACATCAGTTAGTGCAAGAAAAAAGGGTCCCCAAAGTACAGTTTTATACCTACCATAAATGTAGATGTTCGAGTGCTAATACAGCTGCAGTAATCACATATGGGTTCTCTGCTGTCAGGCGGGTCCTCGGTCGGCCGAATTCCAAAGTCTTGGTCTGGCGTCGGTTGTTGTCGCCTTCTTCCCTGATGTCAGTGCGACAGGGGTATATAAGTCACAGCCGACGCCATATTCTTCAGTCTTTCTTGCCCCAGATGTCAGCTGCCCCCAAAAGGAAGGCAATACATAAATTATATAGCTATATGTATAAATATATACAAGCAATGCAATGTTATCAAAAAAGAGTAGTTGCAAGCAAATACACCATAGCAGGAGAACCCAAAATAGGATGTATGAGGAGGAGTTAGCCACTAATCCTTTATCTAGAGGGGAAGGAGGGAGGGAAACCTGTACTGCAGCTGTATTAGCACTCGAACATCTACATTTATGGTAGGTACAAAACTGTACTATGTTCATCGTGCATACAGCTGCAGTAATCACATATGGGTAGAGTCCCAAAGCTACGCACAGGGTGGTAGGCACTAGGTGGAACTGGGATGAGCCAAAATGCCCTGCAACACAGCAGTAGCAAAGCCTGCTCTAGTTTTGGAATATAAGGGCAGGTGGTAGTGTCTTGTGAAGGTATGTACAGAACTCCAAGTGGCTGCCTCCAAAATATCCTTGGTAGGAACTCCTCTGAGGAAGGCTGTAGAGGTAGCTGTGGCCCTGCTGGAGTGGGATCTGATGCCTACAGGGACAGGTTTCCGATGACAGGAGTAACAGAATCGTATGCAGTGGCCTATCCATTTTGAAATAGTCTGTTTGGTAACAGGCTTTCCTTGAGCTCCTACAGCATAGGACACAAAAAGTTGTTCAGATTTCCTGAAAGGCTTTGTTCTGTCCAAATAATAACATAGCTATCTATGGATGTCTAAGGAATGTAGCAGCTTTTCCCCTTTGTTTTGAGGATTGGGGTAGAAGGTAGGTTAAGTGTATGGCTTGATTTAAAGCTACCCTGGATACCACTTTAGGCATAAATGACGCGTTGGTTCGAAGGGAGACCCTGTCCTGATGGAAGATGACAAAGGGCTGTACAGCCATGAGGGCTTGTAGTTCCGAAACCCTACGGGCTGAGGTAATGGCCAGAAGGAAAGCTGTTTTCCAGGACAAATATTGCAAATCTGTTGAGGCAGCTGGCTCAAAGGGAGGCAATGTTAATTTTTCTAGAATGTAATTAAGATCCCAGGCTGGCACTGGTTGTTTCCTTGGGGGGTCTTATATTTTTAGCCCCTCTGAGGAATTGCCTTAAAAGTGGGTGAGAGAATAAAGGTGGATCCGTATTGAATTCTGCAGAAATGGCTGAGGTATGGATTTTTATGGAAGAAAATGAAAGTCCACTGTTCAGCAGCTCAGCTAGATACTGTAATACCTGAGGCAAATTCAGTTTTCTAGGGTCCTGGTCTTTTTTCTCATTCCAAGAGCAAAACCGTTTCCATTTTGCGGAGTAAGTCTTCCTAGTAGATGGCCTCCTGGCCTCCAGAATGACATCCTGCACCTCTTTGGTGAGTAGGGTCTGTTGTGGTGTTAAGGAATTTTCCATGCATCGAGACTGAGTGTTTTCAGCTGACTGTGAAGAGTTTTGTAGCTGTGCTGAGTCAGCAGAAGAGGCATTAGAGGTAGTGGCCAGGGAGGATTATGTGTTAGGCTCCTCAGGAGTGGGTACCAGTGCTGTCTTGGCCAGTCTGGAGCAATCAGTATCATCTTCGGTCTGTCTGCTCTTGCTTTCAAGAGCACCTTGGGTAGAAGAGGCAGAGGTGGGAAAGCGTAGACTGTCCATCCTGTCCAACTGAATGAAAGGGCGTCCACTCTCCAGGCCTTTGGGTGAAAGGTCCTTGAACAAAACTTTTCCAGTTGATGATTCCTGAGGGAGGCGAAGATATCTATGTCTGGCCTTCCCCACGCTTGTATTATCTTTGTAAACACCTGTGGATGCAACTTCCATTTGTGTGGATCTGTCATTTCTGCTTAGATTGTCTGCCAGCGTGTTTTCCAAACCTGGCAAGTACTTTGCTTGAAGTTCGATTTGCCATTCCAGAGTCGAGTTCCAAAGTGTCATGGCTAGTCTGCACATGGGATATGAATGTGTCCTCCTTGTTTGTTTATGTACCACATTACTGTGGTGTTGTCTGTTCTTATAAGCAATTGTCCTGGATGCAGGAGGTCCTTGAAAGCTGTGATTGCATTTATCACTGCTAGCATTTCTTTTTGATTGATGTGAAAGTGCTTTTCCTTTTGTGACCATTTGCCCTGAATGCACCTGTCTGTCATGTGCGCCCCCCAGGCGTAATCTGAGGCGTCTGTTGTGATGACTTGATTTGCTTGAGGCTTGCAGAATGGGAGGCCTGTGTTTGTTTGGCATGCTTGGGCCCACCATAGAAATTTCTTTTGCAAACAGGGAATTATTGGTATTATTGTTTCCAAGCTGTGGCTGTGTTGAGACCATAGGTTTTTTAGGTACCAATGAAGTTTCCTCATATGCAACTTTGCACATGGGATTAAAAGAATGCAAGATGCCATGAAACCCAGAGCCTGCAGGATTTTCCTTGCAGTAAGCCTGGTACAATTTGCTAATGTTTTGAAGTACTGAGTTAGTTGCCCCTGTTTTTCTGGCGTAAGATAGGCCATCTGGGTGTTTGTGTCCAAGCTGGCACCCAGGAAAGTTATGTTCTGAGATGGTGTTAGCCTGGATTTCTCTTTGTTGATTGTGTATCCCAGAGAGTTCAGTAACCGTGTTGCATAAGCCAGATGTTCCAGAAGTGTGTGTTTGCTGTCCGCTTGGATCAGGCAGTCGTCCAAATAAGGGTAAATTTGTATCCCTTGAAGTCTGCAGTATGCAATTACTGATGCCAGGCATTTCGTGAATACTCTGGGTGCAGTAGATAAGCCAAAGGGCAATGCAGAGAATTGATAGCGGATTGAACCTGCAAGAAATCTGAGGTATCTTCTGCAGCTTTGTCTGATTGGGACATGCAGGTATGCCTCCTTGAGGTCCAATGTTACCAGCCAAAACTCCTTGCCCAGCATGGGAAGAAGCTGCTGTAATGTGAGCATCTTGAATTTTGGTACTAGTAGAAATGTATTTAGGATGGATAAGTCCAAAATGGGTCTCCAGTCGGTTCCTTTTCTTGGTACCAGAAAAAGTCTGGAATAAAAACCTTGACCTTGTTCGTGAGTAGGAACCTCTTGAACAGCTTTCATTTCCATGAGTTTTGAAATTTGTATTTGCGCCTCTGCCCTTTGATTGTGTGGCAGGTTTGGTATGCCTCTCATTTTTGGAAGAGTGTGAAAATGAAATCTGTAGCCTCGGTTTATAATGTCCAGGATCCATTTGTCCGTTGTGATCATGTGCCAGTTTCTTCTAAATAGTGCCAGCTTTCCTCCTAGGGGAGCTGCCAGCTGGGAATTGCTGGGCAGAAAAAGAGGAAGTCATTGGGTTTGCTTTCTGTATTGTTGTGCACTGTCTTCGCCACCTCTTGGTGCTGGAGATTGCCATTGTCTGCCTCTATATGATCCTTGAGATTGTCCTCTGCCCCTTGTGCGCCTGTATCTACCTCTTTGGGGCTTGTCCGTGGCTGGAAAGGACCAGTTTTTAGAAGGCCAATTTCTGCTAAAATGTGGTGGCTGTACCTGTAGAAAGGCCTTGACAGTTTGCATAGATTTAGCTTTTTCTTCCATTTTTCGTAGTATCTCCTCTGCATTAGTACCAAATAACACATCCTTTTCTAAAGGAGCATCTAGCAGTTTAGCTTTAACATGATCAGGCAAGCTTTGTTCCCTAAGCCAGGCATGTCTACAAACAACTGATCCTGTAACAGCAGCTCTACTTGAGGCCTCTAAGGCATCATAGCCACATTGTAAGGTGTGTTTACCCACTTGTTCTGCACTATGCATCATATCCTGCAATTCCTTTAAATCTGGTTGTTCAGGCTGAGACATTTTGTTTCTTAATTGTGATAACAGAAACTGCTGATATTTAAGCATATGGAACTGACAATTTAACGCTCTCATGGCTAGGGTGGCCGAGGTGTATACCTTTTTTCCCCACCTTTCTAAGGATCTAGATTCTCTTTCGGAAGGTAGTGGATTCTTAGCAGTAGAGGCCTTCATTCCCTTGGGGCCTTGAGAAATGGTTTCAGGGTCAGCATTATGGCTTTTGAACAGAAATTGGTGGGAAATAGGAACTGTATAGTACCTATCAGGTTTGACTGGGACAGGAGGCAGGGAATCCGGATTAAGACAAGCCTCCAAGTAAACATCATCAAGAATGTCCAGGACAGGAGGTATAGCCAGAGGTCTGTGCTGAGGTAACAAAAGAAATTCCCTAAGTCTCTTCTTGGAATCAGAAAAGTCTTGGCCTTCCCAATGGAAGTGCTTCCTCAAGGTGTGCAAAGTTTCCCCAAAGGAAAAATCCTCTGGGGGAGATACAGAAGGAATTGACTGTTCTGCATCAGAATCTTCGTAAGGGGAGTACGAGTGTTCCTCTACATCAGAATGTTCTGAGATAATGGAGCCTTGTTCAGAAGAGGGGGAATCTTCCTCCACTCTGGGTCTCTTTTCTGGAGGGGGCTGGGAGCCCCTGATAAGGGTAATTAAATCCTCAACCATTTTAAGCATCTGCTTTTTAGGCATGGGGCCTGCAGATGGGCCCTGTGCAACAGGCCTCTTGGGATGCATGGCTGATTTGGTCTTAGTAAAGGCCTTAATGGAAAAGGAAGAAGAGGGCCTAAATACACCCTGGGAGGAAGTGGACCTGTCCCCATTAGGAGGTTCAACACTAACAGTGGTTTTGGTGGTTGTAGTCTGAGTAAGGGCCGAGGTACCTGCCGTCTCGGGTACAGAAGACACCGCCAAGGAAGTGTCGTCGGTAGTCAGGGACTGCATAGGCGTCTCGCTGAGAACCGACCACGTGTAGCCGGTTTTGGCATGGTGTCGGTGGAGACCACGGACCTCGCGTGTCGGTCTTTGTCCTTGCGTTTTTTGGACAAAACGGTAGTCGGAGTATCCGACGACATTTTACAATCAAAGGTTGTACCAAAATAATGTTGGGCAAACTCCGCCCGACGCTTAATAGTGCGTTTATTGAAAGTCGCACAAAAGCGACAGCCCGAGACGTCGTGGTCTGGGCCTAAACAAGGTATGCAGAGGGAATGGAAATCCTTATGCGGTATTTGCTTCCCACAAGAAATACAATTGTTAACTTTGTCTGACATCGGTCTGAGGCAAGAAAAGTTTCAACGGGTACTTAGCTTTAAAGAAGACTTCGGTTTCCAATTTTTCGTAAATTCAGGAGCTGGCCGACCGGCACTTGCGAACTGCTTCTGCTTCGGCACCGCGCGGCAAAAAAGACTGAAGAATATGGCGTCGGCTGTGACTTATATACCCCTGTCGCACTGACGTCAGGGAAGAAGGCGACAACAACCGACGCCGGACCAAGACTTTGGAATTCGGCCGACCGAGGACCCGCCTGACGGCAGAGAACCCCATATGTGATTACTGCAGCTGTATGAACGATGAACATCAGGTACTTACCTTTACATGTTTTCTGCTGAGATTCAACTTCTGGTAGCGACTGATGGACACTTGTGCAAACTGCTTCTGCTATGGGCTGTACAGCAAGAAAGACTGATGTAATAACGTCGGCTGCCTTGCTTTATAGCACTGACGACCTGACTACAGGCGAAGGCAACCAGCACAGAAAAACATTGACTCTGGTATTCGGGCCGACCGAGGGCTACCACAGCAGGGATAACCCACAGGTGATGACTGCAACAGTGAAACACGAAGAACATTAACATTTGACCTACTTGGTCATCTAACCATTACTTACCTTGTTAGTTGAAAAGTCATCAGTCATTCAGCCAGAAATTAACTTCACAAACACAGTCTTCACTCAGTCTAGAGTACTGAGCACGGTACAACGAACACGCAACTACGTCCACACAGATCGCGATGAGAAACACATGACAATGGTACAAAGCAAGCACATGTAAAATACAGGAAGTCACACACACAAACTCTCGTCTCAGAGTAGGATCGGAACTGGAGGAACTCAAGGGAGCTGATGACCATTAAATCGGCATCAGGATTTTCAGAGATGACAGCGGGACCCGGGATTAGTCTGTTGAACCTGGGGCGGTCCCGTTGAAATAGAGACGTCTAGAAACCCTGAATAGAACACGTTACACATCCAGCAAAAGGCCAGTGATTAGTGCATTACCAAAGTGCTCAGTGCAGAGCCTCCTCCTATTTAGGATATACTTCTTAGATGTCCAGGGAAATGTAGATGGCTTTTGGCTGACCAAGTTTGTTGAAGACTGCAAGGTCAGGGCAATCAATGACTACTCAAATAATGTTGATATCCTACAGAAAGGTCTGATGCACACTAATGATTGGTGCCAGAGCCTTGGTATGGTCTCAAACTAAATGCAAAAAATGTGCATAATAGCAGCCTATGGGAAATCAAATACCCCTTCAAATACAACATTGCCAGCACCACCCTAACAGTGGACCTAGTGGTGAGAGATCTGGGTATTCATATAGATAGTAATCTGAACTTTGACTACCATGTATCGACGGTGGTGAGGAAATCCATCTATGTGGTTCAGCTTATAAGCAAGGGCTGGGCATCCAGATCTAAGGATGTTATAGTACCACTGTACTCTGCCCTTATCAGACCAATAATAGAGTACAATACACCTTTTGGCATGTACCTTACCAGGCACCAGCAATAGTTGGAGCATCCTTAGGGGTTTCTCACAAAAAAACACACAGGGTATAACCAACATGTTATATGTAGACTGATTAAAAGTCCTACCATTGTATTCAATTCTCTAACAATTACTAAGGGGTAATCTGTGCCCGATGACCTACAAGGCAGTCTCTGACCCAGCCCTGATGGAAATGTTGCATATTCACAAAACTAACTGCACAAGGGTTACTAGGTCCAAAAATTTAAACATGATCTCTGATGTGAACAGATCATGCTGGACAGACAGGTGTCCCAGAGATTGCCTTTCTCTGGAATAGGCTTCCTATTCACGTGAAGCAGAGCCTTTACCTGACCATCTTCAAGTCTGGACCGATGGACGGGAAATCACGAATTCACTTCTGAGGTGGCACCCATGTCCCTTTTGGACAGATAGTCTACAAAAAACAGTCAAAGCCCCACTTGCTGACCCTTGTTATCTTTCCCCAAGGAACAGAAAATTGGGTAAAATCCAGATAAAATTGTATAGGCTTGTAAGAGCTCGAGACATTAGCCTAGTAATCTCCTATAAGCCTATGAACTCCTTTTTCATTTACTAATATACGATTTTCTAGTAGCAGGCTTTCTTGTTTCCCTTAGCACCTTCTGCATACCCTTAATAACAGGTGCCTTAAAGGAATTAAGACCTTATCATTTAGGCAGTTAAGTGACGTGGACTGAGGTCAGGGTTTAGCAAACAGCCTTGTTGTGTGAGTAGATCCAGTCTGTGAGGAAGCTTGTGGTAATATTGCCCCTAGCCAATTCAAAAAGAAGGGAGAAACATGGTTGCCTGGGCCAGAAGGGAGTCACCACAGCAATCTTGGGAGATTCCTTCTGAATCTTCAGAAGTACTCTGGATATCAGGGGAAAGGGTGGAAAAGCATTCCTATTCAAGGAAAAGAAAAGGCATCTGTATTCCAGACCTTCTTGCATGGAGTTCTGCAGCAGAAACTTCCCAGCTGATTCTTCAGAGAGTAGGCAAACAGCTCTATTTGAGGAACTCCCCCACAAGTTGGCTCATATCTTGGAAGACCCCCTCTCCACTATAGTTTCCATTCATGAGGATATATCCTTGTCCTCCTTGGCTTGTCTGCCACACAATTTTTCTCTGACAGAATGTAGAATGTCTATAGAGTGAGACTCACTATCATACCTCTCAAATGCCCAGATTTTTGCCTTATATATTTTATATTAATCCCTACGTCACTCGCTGGATTGTAAACTGGCTTACTGACAGAACCCACACTGTAAAAGTATCTGACTCCAAATCTAGCTCCAGACAAGTGACAAGTGGAGTACCTCAGGGTTCAGTCCTGGGACCACTCTTGTTTGGCATCTACTTCTCTGAAGTACAGGCCATCACTAAGGGATTCTGGCTAACAAAGTTCGCAGATGACTGCAAACTGGGAGCCATTATTGAATCCCCAAATGATGTGGATATTCTACAAAACAGCCTTACAGAAACAGATGCTTAGTACCAGAGCCATGGGCTCAAGCTCAATGCCAAGAAATGTATAGTTATCACCTTTGGGAAAAAAACATGTACCCGTGAATTACCACATAGGTGGCAGTACACTAAACACCGAAAGTGTGATAAGAGACTTAGGGACAAAGGTGGACAGTAGTCTCACCTTCGATAACCACATCGCCACAACAGTCATAAAATCCCTCTATGTGGCACACCTCATCACTAAGGGCTTTTCATCCAGAAAAAAGGAGGTTGTTGTTCCACTGTACTCATCCCCCATTATACCCATTATAGAATACAAGGCCCGTTTGGTATGTACCTTTCAAGACATCTGCAACAACTGGAAAGGCCACAGAAATACCTCACTAAAAGAATCACAGGCCTAAAGCAGATGCCCTATGTTGACCGTCTAAAAACCTCCACCTATACTCTGTCGCATATTGTCTACTCAGAGCTGATCTCTACTTAACATACAAGGCCATGTCAAACCCAGAGCTGTTGGAAATGCTACACTTAAAGAAATCCCAATCCCTCAGAGCCACACGCTCCAGGGATCTAAACTTTGTCATCACAATGAACAAAACATGCTGGAGGGATAGGTTCCTGACCCAGAGACTCCCCAGACTCTGGAATAGACTGCCCATACATGTCAAGCAGAACGCCTCTTTGGCCCTCTTCAAAAGGAACCTTGATGACTGGATGGGAGATGGGAAATTCACTCCGGGGATCACGTCCTTCGCCCTGCTAGACAGGGGTCCAGGGAAGTAAATATTGTGGGAAGAAATAGCCAGGGAATATGGCTAGGCTTGTATAGGCCCTAGGGTCAATAGGTTCATAGGTTGGTACTAAGCTATGTTTATCATAAAATTATGATTTTTCTGAACTGGTCTCTGTAAACACCCTCCCTGAACTCTTTGCACCAATCCTTCCCACTCTTCCATCTCTCTCTGCCACGCTCCCCGTCTCTTGCCACAACCTCTCTAACACTACACTGATACTCCCCCATACCTTGATTCCTTTCCCATTCTGCTGTCTAATCCTCATGATTAACTATATTCCTCTCATTCTTCCTCTCCCAACCCAAAAGCTGACTACTTATCTCACCTTACATTGAGCCTCTACCCTACCTTTTTTTCCATTTGTATATATTCTAAATTCTATGTAACTAACTTGACAAACAGCTTTCTTCGCTCACCAAGAACTGCTTGTACTACCTAACTGCTCCATCCCTGTTACTGGAAGCATGCTCTATGAATTGCCTGTATCAAACGAACAGCTCCTTGCCTTCTATTGCACATACGCCTACTACTGCAAATATACGTTTGTTCATGTAATTAGTACATCAACCTGCATTTATTTTGTACCGCTTAGTACTATGCAACTCCGCTTAAACTGAAAATCTCTGTGACCTAGATATGTACCACAATGTTTTATACTCTTCTGTGATAACATATAATATTACTGGGTACTTATCTTCATAGGTTGACACTAGGCTATCTGCCCTAGGGCATTTATAAGCCTAGCCAGAGTGTGTTTGGCTTTCGCCACCCTTTTAAATTAGTTGACTGTGCCTCTGTATAGTAGGTCACAGAAGATAGCCCTTTTAAGGTTAGTTTACAGTGCCTCTGTCTAGTAGGGACACAGAAGAGATCCCAGGGGTAAACCTACGATCTCCCATCCACTCGTCAAGATTTCTCTTGACGAGGGTCATTGAGGGGCTCTGCCTAACATGATTGGGATTTTGTTCCAGAGTGAGGGGAGCCTCTGGGATATGAATCTGTCCCTCCAGCATGTCCTATTTATTTCTGTGCTGAGGTTTAAGTCCCTGGAGCGTGTAGCTCTAAGGGATTTGGATTTCCTGAGGTGGAGCATGTCCATTAATTCTGGTTTGGACATGGCTTTATACGTCAGGCACAGATCGCCTCTGAGTAGGCGGTAAACAACTGAGTAGAGCTGGAGTTTCTTTAGCCTAACTGCGTAGGGCATCTGTTTGAGTCCCTTGATCCTCTTGGTGAGGTACTTTTGGGGTCTTTCCAGTTGCTGCAGGTGTCAGGTAAGGTACATCCCAAATGGGACATTGTATTCAATTATGGGCCTGATGAGTGATGAGTAGAGGGGCACAATAACCTCTCTTGATCTAGATGTGAACCCTTTTGTGATAAGGTGGGCTATATAGAAGGTCTTTCTAACCACTTTGGCAACGTGATTGCCAAAGGAGAGATTGCTGTCTACTTGGGTCCCCAAATCCCTAATTACTTCTTCCGTACTTAATGGATTACCACCTATGTGGTAATTTGTGGGCACTTTGTTTTTCCCAAAGGGGATGACTATGCACTTTTTGGCATTTAGCTTTAGGCCATGGCTCTGGCACCAGTTATCCGTCTCTGTGAGACCTTTTTGGAGGATGCTTGTGTCAGTCGGCGAGTCGATTATGGCACCCAGTTTGCAGTCATCTGCTAACTTGGTCAGCCATAGTCCTCCCATGTTAGGCTGTACCTCAGAGAAATATATACCGAACAAGAGAGGTCCTAGGACTGAGCCTTGTAGGACGCCACTTGTAACTGGTTTAGAGTCTGACATGGCACCTGCAATTCTGACCATGTGGGTTCTATCCCTGAGCCAGTTTGCAACCCATCTTGTGACATAGGGGTTGATATTTAAGCTGGTGAGCTTATTTATGATGCCAGAGTGGGGTTTTGTGTCGAAGGCTTTTGCAAGGTCCAGGTAGGCTGTGTAGACTACCTTCCCTTCATCTATGGCCTTGGTGACTGTTTCAAAGAAGTCGACCAGGTTCAAGAGGCAAGATCTGCCCTTAAAGCCGAATTGGGTAGGATCCAGTGTTTGGAGGTTCCCAATGTCTTTGTTTATGAGATCCATGATGATACGCTCCATAGCTTTGCAGACCAGACTAGTCAGGCTTATAGGGAGATAGTTTCCGGGGTCCGTTGTGGCACCACCTTTGTGGAGTGGGACCACTGTTGCTGTACGCCATTCCTTGTGTACATATCCTGTAGTAAGGCTGAGATAGAACAATGACTTTATGTGAGGGTTCAGTTCTTCTTGGAGCTCGTGTAAGACGCAGCCCGGGACACCGTCCGGTCCCATTGATGCTGTGTTTTTTGCTTTGGAGAGGGCAGTTTTCACCTGTGCATCTGTCATGTCAGGGAGGCTACACTCTGTTGGGATAGACATTTGCTCTTTTGGGGGGGAGAAGTTTGCACTGAACCTGTCTGCCAGGATGTTGGCAATGTCTGTGGGTTCAGTGTATTTTTTGTCATTTTGCACTAACTCAGAGCATATCTGGGAGTTGCCAACCAGGTTCCTGACATAACTAAAGAAGGCCTTGTGATTATCTTTAGCGTCTTGTGCAATTTTTCTTTCGAAGATGGCCTTAGATGATTTTATGAGGGATCGTAGTTTCTTGCTAGTACTGATCAGAGATGCCTTCCCTTTTTGGGATTTTGCTCTATCATGCAGTAGCTTCCACCTACTGTTGTATAGCTTATTTATGGCTGGGGTCCACCAGACAGGTCTCCTGCCCTTGGAGGAGTGAGTCTTGGTTTTATTTGGGATAGCACAATCCATGCATTCCTGTAGGTGTCTATAGAATGCATTCGTAAAGGATTCTGCGGTTTGGGCCATATTTTCCACTGGCCCGGGGGCTTTGAAGGATTCCACCTCGGTTTTGAGAAGTGTGAAGTTTGCTTTTGAGAAGTTCTTCACCGTGGTTTCCTTGGCTGGGGGTGGGGACGGGATATGGATGTCCAGTGAGATTAATTTATGGTCAGATCTTACCAATGAGGGGTATACCTCTGGTATGGAACATAGAGACCCCATGTTGGTGATGAACAGGTCCAATATGTTTTCCCCTCTTGTGGGAGTGGTGACCAGTTGTTCCATAGCATTTGAGTTTATAAATTCTAGGAACCGTTGGGCTAGGATGTTGGGGCTTGAGTAGTGCTCCCAGTCTATGTTTGGGTAGTTGAAGTCACCCAATATAATGGTGTTTGGAGAGACCTTCATATTCTCCAGTGTTCTCAGGAAAGCAGAGTGGGGTTCCTGAGTTTGGCAGGGTGGTCTGTAGCAGGCTACAAACTGAAAGGCAGTTTTGCCCACTGTTAGTTGCACATGGATGGTCTCCGATGCTTCATGCAGTGCCACTAACCTGGAGGTGTGGGTATCTTTGATGAATATGGATACTCCCCCTCCTTTTGTGGTTCGGTCCGAGGTTTGGGGCCGAAAAGCATGGTATGAGGTATAACCTGGTAGTGCTGGGGTGCTCTCGGGAGCCTTGAACCAGGTTTCTATTACTGCACAGATATCTATATTCTCCATACTGAGGAGAGCCTCGAGTGCGTGCATCTTGAGGTTTAGACTTCTGGCGTTGAGCAGCATTACCCTTAGTTTCTTTTTCCTTGTGTTGTCTATGGAGATGGGTTTGCCTTTTGAGCCTTGCCTAAAAAAGGCACTATGGAGGTGGCAAGAGCCTTAGCCAGTATTCGAAAGCCCAGGGGTGACAGGTGCAAGCCGTCCCTAGTGAAGCAACGTGGCTTGTTGAGCATGTCATCCCAGGCTGACAGACAGTGGATCCCCCTTTGAATCACACCAATACTTTAGCCAATTGTTAAAATTGATCATTTTGTCTTTATACTGTGGCATCATTCTTGGTGAGGGTAAGATGCTACTCAAGGTCAGGGTCATACCGGCCTGGGCTACATGATCAGAGAGCTCCTCTATGTCTCTTTTCATGCAGTCCAGGGAGGTACGTCTCAGGTCATTCACACCAGCATGGACAAAATTGGAGTCATATTTGTACTTGCTTTGGAGTGACCTGAGTGCTTGTGCTATGTGGCGGATCCTGGCACCCAACAGGCAGCTTACAGTGACCTTCTCCTTGTTCAGCCTGGTGAGTAGGACGTCAGTGTGTCTGACAATAGAGTCACCTATTACAAGTGTATTAGGTGTGTTGTTTAGCCTTAAGGGCTGTGACTATGTGGCACACTGACTTTGTGAACTTTGTGATACGTGAGTATTGTTGTGAGGTAGCGGTTGCTTGGATGTCTGCTTTGGAGGTCTCTGCTGCTTGGGCAGATTTTTATTTAGAGCCTCCGAGTATGTTTTTGTGCTTTTATGTGTTTGGTTTGCTGTTGCGACAGGTCTAAGTGAGACTGGATTTGTGGTGTGTGTGGTTACCTTATCCTCCTGACTGACTGCGCCAGTACTGGGTTGAGAGAGCTCAGTCTCCAGTTTGGCTATATAGATGCATCGCTCACATATATTTGAGCTTGTTGGGAGGAGGAGAGGGTGGTCTGTGTACATAAGGCAGTTGTAACATTGCCTCAAGATTCCCAGATTCACCAGCTGGACTGGAGAGTAAACCCGAAACTGACTTTTGGACATGCCAGAATAGTATAAGAAACTACATTTTGACTGATCAAAAAGGACTAATAGGGTGCCAAGTACTTAAAGGGAGTATAAGAGGGTGTAGTGCTTTAGTTTATTAGTGATTACTTATACGAGCAACTGCAGGGATTTAGAATGAAACTAGAGTGCTTACTTTGAGATTTAGAACAGTTCTAAGGGAAAACGTGTAGAGCACACTTTGTGAAGCCGGGAATAGTTTAAACCCATTTAAGCGGCGCTGCCCGATGCTGTGCTATGCGCAAAATCATGCAAAACCACGCAAATGCGGGTTTTAAAGCAGGGAAACTGAAAGAGATAGGAATTGACCCAAAACTGCCAATAAGCTACTAGTTTCAGGGCTGAGACCACTCCTCCAAGGACAGATAGGCTGCTCAAAGCTCCCCACTCTCACTGGTGAACAGAGAAGCTTCCTCCTATCCAAGTAAGGATATTGGCAACACAGGAAATTATACCACAGTCCGGAATTCAGCAAAACCTGAAATCTGGACGAATCTAGCTCAGCAAAGGCGGGAAAAGAGAATTTTTATTGTTTTTTTCAGGAAACAACAGAAAAACACAGTAAATGCTATAAACAGGCTAGCGCACTTTAGTGTGTAGCTTACAACAGTTATACAATACAAAAACGACTTAAACTGATATAAAAAAAGTGCAAAAACTGTAAAAAGCAGAAGGCAAATGCAATTTAAACTTTTTAAAGCACAGATCAGTTAGAAATTCACTTTTTAGGCAGGAAAAGGCAGTCGGAGCAAAAAAACTGAGAAAATAATATTTAAATCTGGAGAAGTCTCTCTGTTGCCTGTATCACTCTGCAGGACACCATGAGGAGCTGTGCAGAGTTGTATACTGGTGCAAAACCGCGCAAATGCGGGTTTTAAAGCAGGGAAACAGAGAGAGATAGGAATTGACCCAAAACGGCCAATAAGCTACTAGTTTCAGGGCTGAGACCACTCCTCCAGGGACAGATAGGCTGCTCAAAGCTCCCCACTCTCACTGGTGAACAGAGAAGCTTCCTCCTATCCAAGTAAGGATATGGGCAACACAGGAAACTATAATACAGTCCATAATTCAGCAAAACCTGAAATCTGGACTAATCTAGCTCAGCAAAGGTGGGAAAAGAGAATATTTTTTTGTTTTGTTTTTTTTTCCCAGGAAACAGCAGAAAAACACACAGAAAACACTGTAAATGCTATAAACAGGCTAGCGCACTTTAGTGTGTAGCCTACAACAGTTATACAAAACAAAAACGACTTAAATTGATATAAAACAAGTGCAAAAACTGTATAAAGCAGAAGGCAAATGCAATTTAAACTTTTTAAAGCACAGATCAGTTAGAAATTTGCTTTTTAGGCGGGAAAAGGCAGTCGGAGCAAAAAAACAGAGAAAAAATACTTAAATCTGGAAAAGTCTCTTTTGGGTCTCTCTGTTGCCTGTATCACTCTGTAGGACACCACGAGGAGCTGTGCGGAGTTGTATACTGGTGCAAAACCACGCAAATGCAGGTTTTAAAGCAGGGAAACTGAAAGAGATAGGAATTGACCCAAAACGGCCAATAAGCTACTAGTTTCAGGGTTGAGACCACTCCTCCAGGGACAGATAGGCTGCTCAAAGCTCCCCACTCTCACTGGTGAACAGAGAAGCTTCCTCCTATCCAAGTAAGGATATGGGCAACACAGGAAACTATACCACAGTCCGGAATTCAGCAAAACCTGAAATCTGGACTAATCTAGTTCAGCAATGGCGGGAAAAGAGAATATTTGTTTTTGTTTTTTTCAGGAAACAGCAGAAAAGCACGCAGAAAACACTGTAAATGCTATAAACAGGCTACCGTACCTTAGTGTGTGTAGCCTACAACAGTTATATAACACAAAAATGACTTAAATTGATATAAAACAAGTGCAAAACTGTAAAAAGCAGAAGGCAAATGCAATTTAAACTTTTTAAAGCACAGATCAGTTAGAAATTCACTTTTTAGGCGGGAAAAGGCAGTCGGAGCAAAAAAACAGAGAAAAAAATACTTAAATCTGGAAAAGTCTCTCTGTTGCCTGTATCACTCTGCAGGACACTACAAGGAGCTGTACGGAGTTGTATACTGTATTATCGCAACCAGATTTCGAAGGCACCCTAAGTGGTGAAGTTCTACCGATAGTACTTCATGTTACAGTGAAATGAGGTGTGTGAATGATAAAATGCTTTTTTATATCACTTGGTTTCTGAAACAGAACTAGGATTAATGAAAAACGTCCTCTTCCTGGGTAGCGCTCTTTACCACTGTGAGTGAAGTGTTTTGCTTATTAACGTTCTTGGATTTATTTTATTAACTATGACTTACTTTTGCTAGGTTACTGAGTTTCATTTACAATGCTGCTAGTTCATACTGTATGTAATTTAAGGTTATAGTTGCATACTATAAGATTAGGAAGACTGGAGATTACCAGATGGTGTAGCCCGGAAGATATCATATATTGACAACAGTCCAAACATGAGAAGAGGCCAGAGTTCCGTATTACAATATCAAATGTACTTAATTATGGCAGATGTTTACTTCCATGGATTTTATTTAGAGTACTGTTTCACCGTGCATGTCATACCAACATCTTTTCTGCTACAATGCAATGGACCTCTAGCTTTTTAATGTCATATACACAAAAAATATCACCACGACAAGCAACATTACTTGTTTACAGGTAGTGTGACAAAAAAAGCATGCGATTATTTAGTTACATTAACCGTCGATGAGGACTCAAAGCACAGAATTTGCAACAAATACATTACATATATGAAGCAGAAATCTGGAGACTTGAGAGGTGTCAGTGTTGCCAAGTGCATTCAAGCCCCTGGAGACCCACACATTTTCAAAAAAGGACGGTAAATACAGACTCCCGAAAACAACAGGAGCTGATTCTAAAGTCATTCATCTGTTGTGCTCTGTTGTTTCCAAATGATGATTCACATTTGTGAAAACTGACCGACAAACTAGGGACAGAATTTAAGCATTGCTCTTCAAACTGTGTACAAACTGGAGAAATTGCTACTTATGCATTATTGACTGGTTTGCAATCTGGTTGCGATAAAATGCAAGTACCACTATTATTGTTCTAATTTACTATGCATGTATTTCTGTGGCCCTTTCCTCCCTGGGCCTCCGCTGAAAAAAGGCTCTTGCTCAGTCAGACTATCCCATTCAACAAATGTCAAATAAGTAAATGAATAAATTATTGCCAAATCATTGAGGACTGAAGTCAGAAAATGATGACATACATTTGAGATTCAGAATTAATACCCTTCAGAAAATTCATGCTAATGCAAAACCTGTTATTCTACCAAATTTTAAGTTTGTAAGAGCAATATTTAAAAACTGTCCATATTTTTGGGCCTTTAACCACTCTCCCCATTATTTATGACTTTGTATAGATTTCATGCTCTAAGAGGTTTAGAAATATGCTTAGTACACCAAGCTAACAAGGCTAGTCTGCAAAGGGGGTATTAACCAGATTCCCCTCTTGCTTTTTGATGTACCAGATGACTGTGGTATTGTCTGTAACAACTTGAGGTCCCGAGGTACCAAAGATGATTCAGAGAACTCAGTGCCTTGATCATGGCAAGCATGTCTTATATTTATGTCCTTGTGTCTGTCTTCTGTGTCCCACACACCATGCACTTTTATCCCTCCTGAAACTGTTCCCTGAGCAAAGACTGAGGCATCTGTGGAGACTGACTGCTTTGAAAGAGGGAGGTAGAAGGGGAGACCTGGATTTAAGGAAATTTGCCATCTCCACAAAGTGATTTTTTTCACCTGACAAACCCTAGCACTGGGATTTGAGAAGACAATGGATATTAGTGCTGGGACCCAAAAGACTTCAGATACCACTGCATCTTTCTCATCTACAGTCTCACCAGGAGTATCATGAGAATCATAGATGCCATGACACCCAAATCCTAAGATATTCCCTCAAAGTGACTACAGTCTGAAAGGAAAACTTTAAAAACTGAACTAGATACAGATCTCTTTTCTCTGGAAGAAAAGGTCTTTGAACTGAGGTGTCTAGATCATCAATAACCTTCCCATACTTATCAGAAAGTATGATTGGAACTAAATGTTTAGCATCAGCAGGAGTAACCAAATCTATAGCTGCTGGGTCTGGTTTGGAAAAGTGTATATAAACTTAAAAGAATGAGGAAGTTAGCATATGCATGTATTTCTGTGGCCCTTTCCTCCCTGGGCCTCCGCTGAAAAAAGGCTCTTGCTCAGTCAGACTATCCCATTCAACAAATGTCAAATAAGTAAATGAATAAATTATTGCCAAATCATTGAGGACTGAAGTCAGAAAATGATGACATACATTTGAGATTCAGAATTAATACCCTTCAGAAAATTCATGCTAATGCAAAACCTGTTATTCTACCAAATTTTAAGTTTGTAAGAGCAATATTTAAAAACTGTCCATATTTTTGGGCCTTTAACCACTCTCCCCATTATTTATGACTTTGTATAGATTTCATGCTCTAAGAGGTTTAGAAATATGCTTAGTACACCAAGCTAACAAGGCTAGTCTGCAAAGGGGGTATTAACCAGATTCCCCTCTTGCTTTTTGATGTACCAGATGACTGTGGTATTGTCTGTAACAACTTGAGGTCCCGAGGTACCAAAGATGATTCAGAGAACTCAGTGCCTTGATCATGGCAAGCATGTCTTATATTTATGTCCTTGTGTCTGTCTTCTGTGTCCCACACACCATGCACTTTTATCCCTCCTGAAACTGTTCCCTGAGCAAAGACTGAGGCATCTGTGGAGACTGACTGCTTTGAAAGAGGGAGGTAGAAGGGGAGACCTGGATTTAAGGAAATTTGCCATCTCCACAAAGTGATTTTTTTCACCTGACAAACCCTAGCACTGGGATTTGAGAAGACAATGGATATTAGTGCTGGGACCCAAAAGACTTCAGATACCACTGCATCTTTCTCATCTACAGTCTCACCAGGAGTATCATGAGAATCATAGATGCCATGACACCCAAATCCTAAGATATTCCCTCAAAGTGACTACAGTCTGAAAGGAAAACTTTAAAAACTGAACTAGATACAGATCTCTTTTCTCTGGAAGAAAAGGTCTTTGAACTGAGGTGTCTAGATCATCAATAACCTTCCCATACTTATCAGAAAGTATGATTGGAACTAAATGTTTAGCATCAGCAGGAGTAACCAAATCTATAGCTGCTGGGTCTGGTTTGGAAAAGTGTATATAAACTTAAAAGAATGAGGAAGTTAGCATACCATATCTGCCTTTTTAGGAGCAGCTGGCTTACTATCAGAAAAACAGCAAGCAGCAACAATTCCACCCTCCAAAGCTAAAAGAACTGGAGGAATGGGTGAAGGCTCTGGAAATTCCTTCTGTAACAGTTCACAGTATTTTCACAGGACTAAGAAATCTCAATGAAACAGGATGTTCCACAGGGAGAATCAGAAACTGAGACCTCTTCTGAGTCTGAATCCTAAATCTGAAGATAAAACCTTGCATCTGCACCTTCATCTTCCTGTCCAGATTCAAAATCTTAAATCTGTTCAGGAAAAGAGGTATCCCTCTTTCTTTTCAAAGAAACTACTTTATAAGAAAGATCAACAGCCTGAATTAAACCCTGAGCAAGACCCAATAAACTATTCCTGCCTAAGGAAATTTGAGGAGGAGTAGATGTACATTTAGTTTTCTGTTTCTTTTTGACAGGATAAAATGGGGCCAACAGTGTTTTTAAAATGTCATCAGCAGCTTCCCCAGCACAGAGCATAACATTTTGACAAACCAGGGAAGCCTTCCCAGTTCCCTCTCCCTAGCCCACTGAGGGGACCCAAGCAACCATAGAGGATGTGGCTAACTCCTCTATCCACAGTGGCTATAGGTGCTACACGAGAGGGATCTGGGGTAAAAGATGAGTGATCCGAGCTACAACTAATGGCAACAGCAACGTCATCTATCTGCAGCAAAGGCAAACTGCTAGCCTGCTGTGGTGGGAAAGGCGGTTTGCTTAATTTTTTTTTTTTTTTTTTTGTGGCTGGATGAAGGACCAACATGTGGGACTTGTTACATGGTCAAGACAAAAATCACTTTTCTCTAGGTAAAACCAGCATCAAAAGCTAGTGAAACTTAAAATTAATTTAAGTCTTAAAATGTCATCTTTTCACATAAAAGCACAATAAAAAGCACTTTAAAACACTTTGCCTGCCTGCCCCAAAAATTAAAATAAACACAATTTCTTAACAGAAAAAATGGTCTTCGATTACTTTAAACAACTTTTAAAGTGACAGAAAAAAGTGCTCTAGATACAACACAGTTCCATGACAGTCTGTTAAAATGAAAACTAGCTTTAAAATAACTTTCCTGAACAGGACAGTGTTATTAAACACTTTTTTTTTTAAATGGAAAGTTATTTTCTCCAAAGGAAACTTGCCTAACCAGCAAAGGAACAGTGCAAGCCGAATGTGGATCCTAGAAAACCTCAGAGGAGCATACTATTCAGTGTTAGGAAAGCTCTGAAGGGCTTGGCACCCAAACCTGTCATTTCAGTCAGCTCACCTCTAGCTGACTGACATTTTGGGCGCATGGAGGGTTCCTTGAAGCTTTGGAAGTTGGTTGGCTGTTATAGCCTATGCAGGATATAACCCCACACAGGAAAGGCTACTGCAACATTGATCAATATGATGCACTTCATGAACAATTGCTCCCACTAAAATCTGTACTCAACCACAGCCTTCCAATGGGCTTCGTACCTAATGAATGTAAAACTGCAATGGTTACACCTATGTACAAGGACGGCCAATCCACAGACCTGGGAAACTACAGACTCATTAGTCCGACAAGCATGCTGTGCAAGACAATGGAGAGAATTATGGATATCTTAAATGACCTAGGTAACCCAGAAACATTGGGAACTAATCAGTTCAGGTCTGTCAAGGGCAAGTCCTGCCTGGTAAACCTTGTGGACTTCTTTGAAATGGTTTCCAAAGTGATGGACAAGGACAAATCAGTACAAACTGCTTACCTCAACCTGGCCAAGGCATATAGCACAATACTCCACCTGTGCATTGTTAACAAGCTCACTGAATTTGGTATTAATCTATATGTCATGCACTGAATAGCCAGCTGGTTTACTGACATGACCAAAGAATTTAGAATAGGGGAACTGACCTTCACAAAAAGGTCGGTTACTAGTGAGGTCCCTCAGGTCTCAGTGCTCTGAGCACTGCTGTTTGGCATCTACCTCTCTGAAGTCAAGGCCTCAGGCTGACCAAGTCTGCAGATGACTGCAAACTGGAAGCAGTTATTGATTCCTCCCAAAATACTAATATCCTCCAAGAAGGCTTGACATGCTAATAACTTGTGCCAGAGTCATGATCTAAAACTCAGTGCTAAGAAGTACATATCTTTTCAGCAAGAATGCCACCCATGCAAACTACCACACTGATAATAAACCCCTGAAAGTAGACCCTCTAATCAGGGACTTTGGAACACATGTAGACAGAGATATGACATTTGACCAGCATATTTCATGAGTAAAGGTATGGCATCTAGGTCCAAACAAACAATCATTTGTTGTACTCTGCCCTCATAAGACCTACTGTTGAGTACAACTCCCCTTTGGTATGTACCTCACCAGGCATACGTAGCAATTGGAGCATTCACAGATATTTCTCGCAAAAAGAATACAAGGGTAGAACAACGGTCCTATGCTGACCACCTGAAATCATTGTCCCTACATTCAGTTTTCTACTGGCTGCTGAGAGGTGACGAATGCCTAGCCTACAAAGTTTCCTCAGATCCAGTATTAATGGATCTATTACACATTTGGAAAACAACTAAATTCAGAAACATATGACCTACAGACCTAAACCACACCAGCAACATAAACAGGATGCGCTGGAGGACAGGCATGTGTCTCAAGAGGCTCCCCACTCCAATGTAACAGCCTTCCCATCGATGTAAAGCAGAGTTCTTTCCTGCATTTATTCAAGCAGTCCATGAACCAGTGGATGAAGAACAGCACCTATACCCCTGGTCTGCCTTCATGTCTCTACTAGAGACAGGAATCTTGCATTTGTTTGTCTACCTAACAATATACACCCACCACAAAACATTTGGAAACCATTCTCTACCACACTATTTTGAGGAAGTTGGCTAGGCTTAAAATGGTGCCTTGGCTACTATGATTATATAAAGCTACTCCTACTGTTTTTGCACCTGAGGTTCCTGAGCACCTTAACATATGAAGGATGAGAAACATCCCCTCACTGCTGTAGCTGTAAAATTCCTCTTTCTTCAGTGTACTTTTGCTAGTACACAGACAAGCCAGTGTCGAATGTGAATTCAGCATTGACCAAAACCGCAGCAAGAAAAGATAGCCCATACACAGGCTGGTTTTCATTAAGATCATGGACACAGAGGTTGAAGCCCTAGTTACTCACTGGGACACTGCAGTGGGACCAAAGATGTGTCACAACAGCTAAGATACTTTGTTCAGCTGTTCCAATATGGAGGCAGTTGAGGACACTTCTCCTTAGATGACTGGGCTTGGAGAAGGATCTCCAAGGACAGGTGAATAAGGCAACAATATCAAGATAATTTACATAGCCCTTTCTCTCCCTTTCCCAGTCCATTATTACTCTTGCTAGGCAAAGTCCTGTAGCAAGAGAGTCATCCAGGAGACCCCCACCAGATTTTTGCTGGTGCCAAAGGAAACAAAGGATCTCTCTGCAAGAGAGGTAATACCTCCAGTGCATCCCCAAGTTCCTAGTACCCCTTCCCTCCCCCCTCACTCCTATTCTTCCCAGACTCCTACAGTACTGGGGCCACTAACTGAACCCCAGTCACCTGGGTTAAAGTCAGGACTCCATGCATTTGTGCCACAGAGTTAGGCTCTCCACAAGCTACAGTTACCATAGATGTGTCAGCTCTAGGGTGTAGAGGACAGCAGCTGACAGACTGTCTAGGGGTACCTGGATACCTCAACAGCTCATTCAGATTTCAGAGTTCTGGAAATGCCAGCTGTCCTCCTCTTCCTCCTAATCTTTCAGGACTCTTTCCTTTCAATTAAGCTCCATGTACTCGGATACATCAACAAGCAGGGAAAATGCTTTCTTATCCACTTTGTTGACAGGATGTGAAGACATATAAGTTGTGCACAATCCAGAAGAGGTCAGCTCTGTGAACAACAAACTCCTACCTTGCCTTGTTAAGCCTCATAAGTGGTTTCTTGAATTATTCTGCTGCATAAAGACTCATTCATCTCTGGGGTACTCTTGTATGATACTTACTTTTCTCTCCAGGCAACACCACTCTGAGTAATACTGATATTCTTTATAGTCTATATACTTGCATTACTTATTTAGTTAGTTTTGTTTATAATTTTCTAATGCAATGTTAATTTTTACTTTAAATGTTATTTTCTAAGTTTTGGGTTAGGGCCATAAAGAAAAAGTACAGTTGTGTACCTGCCATAAATGTAGATGTTCGAGTGTATTCACTGATGCAGTCATTACACTTAGGTTATCCTGCTGGCAGGCTACCCACAGTCGGCCTGAATTACAAAGTCCTGGTCCGGTGTCGGTTGCTGCTGCCTCTTCCCTGACGTCAGAGCGCCAGGGGTATAAAAGATGCAGCCAACGCCATTTTCTTCAGTTTTTATTGCCCCAAATGTCAGGTGCCCCCAAAAGGGTAGGCTATAAAAAACATTGCTAATAAAAGCATGCACTAACATACACAATACCTTCATCTACAAGCAAATACACCACATAGGTTGTATAGGATACAGAAGTCCTAGCAAAGAAGGGGGTATGGTGGGTGGGTAACCTGGATTGCAACAGTGAATACTCTCGAACATCTACATTTATGGTAGGTACACAACTGTACTATGTTCATCGTGTTTCACGGTAGCAGTCTTTACACTTGGGTTGAATCCCAAAGCTGAGGTAGGGTGGCTGGGTCTAAATAGCATTAGGAGTGGCTATAAGGCCCTGCAGAACTGCAGTGGTAAAGCCTGCTCTGGATTTAGAGTAAAGAGGTAAGTGGTAGTGCTTGGTAAAAGTGTGCACTGAAGACCAAGTTGCAGCCTCCAAAATATCCTTGGTTGATACTCCTCTGAGGAAGGCTGCTGAGGTGGCTGCTGCCCTGGTAGAATGTGGTCTAATTTCCTTAGGCACTGATTTGTCATGTTGTGAATAGCAGAAACGAATGCAGTGACCTATCCGTTTTGAAATAGTCTGCTTTGAGATAGCCTTTCCTTGTGATCCTGCAGCATATGCCACTAAAAGCTGCTCACTCTTTCTAAAACTTTAGTTTTGTCCAAGTAGAAGCGTAGCTGTCTGTGTATGTCCAAAGAATGCAGAAGTCTCTTCCCCTTTATTCTGTGGGTTTGGATAAAATGTAGGCAAATGAATGGTTTGATTAAGAGCCACACTGGACACTACCTTAGGCATAAATGTTGGGTTTGTTCTTAGAGAAACCCTGTTCGGATGGAAGATAATAAAAGGTTCCACAGCCATTAATGCCTGTAACTCTGAGACTCTTTTTGCTGAAGTTATTGCTAGGAGCAGAGCTGTTTTCCATGATAAGAATTTTATCTCAGCTGTATTGGCTGGCTCAAAAGGAGGCAGTGTGAGTTTTCCCAAGACAAAATTGAGGTCCCATGCAGGTACTGGTGCTCTCCTTGGAGGTCTTATGTTTTTGGCCCCACTGAAGAACTGCCTAAGCAATGGATGTGAAAAAATTGGTGGTTCTGTATTGTAATGAGCTGAAATGGCAGAGGCCTGGATCTTAATTGACGAGAAGGATAGGCCTTTGTCCAGCATCTCAGTCAGATATTGTAAAATCTGAGGAATATCTGGTACAAGCGTGTCAATTCCTTGCGCCTGGTTCCAAGCACAGAATCTCTTCCATTTTTCTGCATAAGATTTCCTGGTGCTGGGCCTCCTGGCCTCCAAAATAACATCCATAACCGCTTTAGAGAGAGGTGTATTTTAAATGGTTACACTATCCGCCATGCAGCTATATTTAGGGTTCTGAGTTGGCTGAGCAGGATCTGATTGTTTTGTTGGGTCAGCAAATGAGAAATTTGAGGCAATGTCCAGGCTGGGCCTTGAGACAAGCTACTTAGGATTGGGTACCAGTGTTGGCGTGGCCAATCTGGGGCAATCATTTGTGGCTTCTCTTGTCTGACCTTTAAGAGTACCTTTGGGAGGAGAGGCAGTGGAGGAAAGGTATATACTGTAAGGTTGTTCCAGCTGAATGACAAGGCATCCACTTTCCATGCTTGTTTGTGAAAAGTCCTAGTGCAGAATCTCTGAAGTTGGCAGTTCTGAGGGGAGGCAAAAAGATCTATATCTGGGCATCCCCATTTCCTTGTTATCATGCTGAAGATTTGTAGATCTAGTTTCCACTCGTGAGGATCCTTGAGGTTTCTGCTTAGTTCGTCTGCGAGAGCATTTGTTTTTCCTGGCAGGAATTGTGCCTGCAGGTGCACTTGGTAGGTCAATGCTGTGTTCCACAAAATCATGGCTTGTCTGCAGACGGGGTAGAAATGTGTGCCCCCCTGCTTGTTTATGTACTACATAACTGTGGTGTTGTCTGTCTTTATCAGCAGCTGTCCTGGAAGAAGTAGGTCCTTGAAGGCTGTCAGGGCATTTTGTACAGCTAGCATCTCTTTTTGATTGATGTGAAGATGCCTTTGGCTTGGGGGCCATGTGCCCTGAATACATTTTCCTGCCATGTGGGCCCCCCCAGGCATAATCTGACGCATCTGTTGTTAGTGTTTGCTTGGCTGTGGGTAAAGTGAATGGCTGTCCCTTGTTGTGATGACAGGCCTGTGCCCACCATCGAAACTCCTGTTGCAGGCAGGGAATGAGTGAAATTAATGATTCCATGCTGTGTCAATGTTGAGTCCAAACACTTTTTAGATACCATTGTAGTCTCCTCATATGCAGTCTTGCATATGGAATCAGCAGAATGCAGGAGACCATGTAGCCCAGAGCCTGCAGAATTTTTCTTGCAGATAACTGGGTCTTTGTTGCCATGCTTTCGAAGTAAGAAGTCAGTTGCCTTTGTCCGGCGTGAGATAAGCCATCTGGGCAGTTGTATTTAAGCTTGCACCCAGGAATATTATCTCTTGAGAGAGTACTAGTTTTGATTTCTTTTTGTTTACTGTGTACCCTAGGCAAATTAGTAATCTTTTTACAAACGCCAGATGCTTTAGTAGAATGCCTTTGGTCTCTGCTTGAATAAGGCAGTCGTCCAAGTAGGGATATATTTGAATTCCTCTTTGTCTGCAAAATGCAAATACTGGTGCCAGGCATTTTGTGAAGACCCTGGGCGCAGTAGATAAGCCACATGGCAGTGCAGAGAATTGGTAGTCCAAGTAGGGATATATTTGAATTCCTCTTTGTCTGCAAAATGCAAATACTGGTGCCAGGCATTTTGTGAAGACCCTGGGCGCAGTAGATAAGCCAAATGGCAGTGCAGAGAATTGGTAGTGCATTGAGCCAGCTATGAATCTGAGGTATCTTCTGCAAGACTGTCTGATTGGGACATGCAGGTATGCCTCTTTGAGGTCCAAAGTTACAAGCCAAGCCTTCTTGCCCAGCATGGGCAGAAGTTGTTGTAGAATCGACATTTTGAATTTTGGTACGTCCAGAAAAGTATTTAGAATAGACAGGTCCAGAATTGGTCTCCATGCTTTGTCCTTTCTTGGTACTAAGAAAAGTCTTGACTAAAATCCTTGTCCCTGCTCCTGTTGTGGCACTGGCTGAATGGCCCTCATGTCCATGAGAGATGTTACTTGTTTTTGTGCCTCTGCTCATTGATTGTGTGGCAGGTCTGGCATACCTTTTGCCTTTGGAAGGGTGTGAAAGTGGAACCTGTAGCCCTGAGAGAATATGTTTAGGACCCATTTGTCCTGTGTGATCGTGTGCCGATTTTGTGAAAAAAGTGCTAGCTTTCCCCCTAAGGGTGCTGCCAAGAGAGAAATGCTTGGCATTAGCAGAGGGAAGTCATTGGGACTGTTTCCTATATGGCTGTGATTTGTCTTCTCCGCTTTTGGAGGTAGAAGCACCCCATTGTCTGGGCCTGGATGAGCCCTGGGGCTGTTGCCGGCCTCTAGGGCGTCTGTATCAGCCTCTATGTGGCCTGTCTGACATGGGAAAGGATCAATTCTTAGAAGGCCAGTTCCTGCTAAATCAGGGTGGCTGTACCTGTAAGAAATCCTTCACTGTCTGCATAGACTTAGCTTTATCCTCCATTTTTTTCAACACCTCTTCTGCCTTAACACCAAACAAAGTATCATGCTGTAATGGAGCATCCAATAATTTTGCTTTGACATGATCAGGCAGAGTCTGCTCCTTTAACCAAGCATAACTTCTAATAACAGAACCTGTTACAGCGGCCCTACAAGAGGCCTCCAGTGAATCATAACCACATTGCAAAGTATGTTTTCCCACTTGTTCATCTGCATGCAATAAATCCTGCAATTCTTTGTTCTCAGAACATTCAGAATTTGTCAACATTTTCTGTTTTAACAAAGACATTAAGTATTGCTGATATTTGAGCATATGAAACTGACAATGTAAAGCCCTTACAGCCAAGGTAGCAGAAGTGTAGACTTTTTTCCCCATCTGTCCAGTGCCCTAGAATCTCTGTCTGAGGGGACAGGGTTTTTAGCAGTAGCAGCCTTGACCCCTTTGGGACCCTGAGAAACAGTTTCTGGGTCAGCAGCAGGGTTTTTATATAGAAATTTATGAGAATCTGGAACCCTGTAGTATCTGTCCGGCTTAACAGGTGGAGGAGGTAAAGAGTCAGGAGACAGGTCGGACTCTGAAAATACATCCTCTACAATGTCTAGAACAGGTGGAATTGCAAGAGGTCTGTGCTGAGGTAGTAGAAGAAAGTCTCTAAGCCTTTTCTTGGAATCTGAATAATCTTGGCTCTCCCATTGGAAATGCTCCCTCATGGTATGCAGGGTTTCCCCAAATGAGTAGTCCTCAGGAGAAGCTGAAGGAATAGATTCTTCAGCATCAGAATCCTCATAGGGAGGAATAGAGTATCCCTGTTCTGAAGAGGAGTCAGAGGAAATGGAAACCTGATCAGAGGAATCAGTATCTTGCCTGGGCCTCTTATCAGGAGGGGGATCGGAACCCCTGATCAAAGTAATTAGGTCTTTGGCCATTTTCATCATCTGTTTCTTAGGCATAGAGTTTGTCATGAAGAATGTTGTACTTGTTTCCTTGTCTGTAAAACTGTTTTAGACTTTGTCTTGGATGCTTAAGTAGGTTTGATATAAAGCTGTGTAGGTCTGAAGACACCATCAGAAGCCGATGCCTGCTCAGTGGCTCTGGACCCATCTGAGGAATTAGTTTCTGAAAGGCCAATACCTTCAGTATCCAGAGGCCTAGTTGTCTCCACGTGGGAGTCGGAGGCGGCCTGTGGCTCTGAGGTAGCGGGTGTCAGGGGCTGCGAAAGCACCTCACTGAGCACCAGCAAACTGGCCTAGAAGAGGCTTCGTCGTCGGTTTCGGACCTCGGATGCCTGTCCTTTTCTTTCTCCTTGCTCTTTTCATGAATTCCGGTCGTCGGTTGTTCCGACGGCATTATATAGTTAAACCTTCGGCCAAAGTAATAAAAAGCAAAATCGTACCAACGCTTAATAGTGCGTTGGTTAAATCTAGCACAAAACCGACAACTAGCAACGTCGTGGTCTTGGCCTAGGCAAGGAATACAGTAATCAATACAACAAAAATCGGGTAGGTACAATGGCAAATGTCAGTCACTCGCATAGATTTCCAAGCGGGTAAAATATTCCAAAGTATGTATAGTCATAGTTAAAGCATTGTAATTACCCTCTGCTGCCTTTCAGTACAACAATAGTATGATTAACAGCTGCTTTCACATCAGAAATAACGCTTTAAATGGATGTAAGTAGCAACATCACCTGCCCTTCGGCACAACAATAGTATAATCCAACTGCAGTTTTCACTTCACCATGGATAAAACAAGAGAGCACTTGTTCTATAATGCTCAAATATTTATTTTATAAAATTTGGCTAGCGTTTTCACCCGTAGGCTTCCTCAGGCCATTATAACATATATTCACAGTTAATACATTTAAATACTATTTCCTACCATAGACACTGAGGTCACTTCCTGCAATTATGCTAATTAAAACACAAACAGTTTCTAATATTATTATAAAAAACTTGATGTAATAATCAATTACATACATATTAACTAAATAAATGTCACTTATGTGCATAGATATCTCGTGATGTATATATATTTAAAAATATTTAAAAAATTTCATATATTCAAAGTCAAAGCATGTACGTGGTTACGTAGCTTATTAATTGTAAAATCAGTTTCTATTAGTTTATATATTACAGCTAGTGACCACTATTTTTCCTATCATAAAGCATTACTTTCTCTCACTAGTCTAAGTGCAAATAATGTCCAGTGACAAAATCTTAAACAATTAATTAGATACATACTTAATTAAATCATTAAATATTTTTAAAAATTTTTTTAAAATATTAAAAAATCATTAAAAAGCTGTAGATATCTGGTGCATATTCTTAATCAATTTGATAGATGCATGCATAATTAAATAAATGGATATTTAAACATATAGATATCATATAATTCTTACCCACTAATGCATGTATTGTTCATATTATAATAGCATACTAAATCAGATTCTCATTAAATACATTATAGAATATACCTAATAATATAAAATAATAAGAAAATGAAAATATAGAAAAAATACATACAAATAGCATACTGTTCTCTCTTAAGAACGTACCTATCAAACATAATATTTTAGATATAAATGAATCATATCAATATTAATATCAAGTACTTAAAAAGTATATATGTAAAGCATATATATAATGAATGCAAATATTTTATACATCACTTTTTCAATTTAACTCTATACAATACAATTATTTATTAATACCTAACTTCCTAGCTTTCAAGGCAGGTTTGATAGGAATTCTATCATTTAAACCCGGTATATGGTCAGCCCTTAGTCTGATAATCCATTTCATTTCATTTTCCTCAGTTTTATTAATTATATCCCCACGTCTAATCGTTATGTTATTATTTTGTAAAACCATAAACTTAAATCCATGGTCTATGGATGTATCTAGAACAGGGCGTTATGTGATTTAAATGTATTAACTGTGAATATATGTTATAATGGCCTGAGGAAGCCTACGGGTGAAAGCGCTAGCCAAGTTTTATAAAATAAATATTTGGCATTATAGAACAAGTGCTCTCTTGTTTTATCCATGGTGAAGTGAAAACTGCAGTTGGATTATACTATCGTTGTGCCGAAGGGCAGGTGATGTTGCTACTTACATCCATTTAAAGCGTTATTTCTGATGTGAAAGCAGCTGTTAATCACACTATTGTTGTGCTGAAAGGCAGCAGAGGGTAATTACAACGCTTTAACTATGCCTATACATACTTTGGAATATTTTATCCGCTTGGAAATCTATGCGAGTAACTGACATTTGCCATTGTACCTACCCGATTTTTGTTGTATTGATTATCTACGTTATCTTTTTTGGGCAAGGTACTAACGAAGCAGTAACAGTCTTTTATATTTTATTTTTCTTATACGTTGGTCTCTGGTACTGCTTTATGGATATGGCAGATTTGCAATTTACAAGTATCGAACTACCCTATAATCCGGAGAATGTTAATAAAAACAAATCCAGATTTGAAGGTGCTGTTGCAGGAGACGTCAATCCGCTATTGACGTATGATGTCACATCCGACCTTTCGAACGAAGGAGTTGCCGAAAAAGACTACAAGGGTTTATCCACGCTGTTGGGGGGAATGGAAGCTAACTTTATTAGACTAAAACGACTTCAGTTGCAACGGCAACATTTTGAAGTCTGTATAAACCATAAAATAATTCCACGAGGACTTCGTATATTAAAGATGCCTACTACAGGTACTGTGTTCCCAGACTTACTATATATGTGGCAGCAGATAAATATAGATACGAGTATATGCTATATGGAACTGTTGAACACTTATTTTAAACTGCAAGAAGCAGCGTTACGAGAGTGTATAAAGGAACAACAACTGTATTTATATGAAATGTATCCTAATACAATATTAGATAGTATGTTAGAGAAATTATTGGATGATGTTTACCTATATGAAAAGAAATTACTAGAGCAGAAACAGAATAAAATTAAAAGGGATATGCAAGACTTTGCAAAAGGACAAGTCTTCACTTGGCCCAGAGTACAAAACAAACAGAGCCAGGATAGAACTGCTAAGGAAGATGGGCGAGATGACTTAGGTACATCAGGTAATAGAAGCAATGGTGTACCAGAGAGAACTGTGAAAAGAAAAAAAGTATCAGAGAGTCAAACGACTGCTAACAAAGATAGTAATATAGTGAGTAATAAAAATAAAGGGAATGTTATGGTTACAACAGCGTTAGTGCATAAAGAAAATATAGTTAATGAAGCACCCCTACAGATATCAGAATGCAGTGGGAAAGAGTTAACACTAATAGATGAAACTGATGTTATTACAGAGATAGTTGAACCAGATGTAAATGATATAGTTGTAAGAAGGAAGGTGATTAATAATAATTTAGACATTGGCAGCCCCAAAGGAAAAGCCCCTTTCCCTATAGTAAATCAATGGAGAAGAGGGAGGGACCGCTCAATGAACAGGGGACGGCAGAAGAAGAGAGCGGCCGACCAAGAGCATGTAGGGCCCACTCTAAAGAAGATGTGGTAAGGAACTTAAACTCCCTAATATGGAATATATCTAAAAGAGATCTTTCCATAGATGAAGAAGTAGTTCTAGAGAAAGGACTTGCATTTATTCCGTCTATCAAAATTGACATTACTCAAACAATAATTGATTTGAAACTTTTTACAAGAAATTTACAACTTAAATGAGACTTTGGTCTGTATACCAAAGAAAGAACTGCTTATAGGAAGCCTAGTACTTTCATACCAGCCTTACATCCTTTGACTGATGCATATACTAAATTAGTTGAGCAAGAGTTATACGCACATGAGAAAAGAAATAGTGAAAGGAAATGGTATGGTAATTTGACATTTAAACAACGGAAGGCATTAAGAAAGCTAATGAATGATCCCAACATAATGATTAAGCCTGCCGATAAGGGCGGACCTATTGTCATTATGGACATGGACCAATATATTACAAGCATGACAGAAATGCTAAAAGATGGACAATATTATAGAACAATTGGATTAAATACGGTTGATAGGGTTATTGAAAGAGTATCGATTGCACTTAATATACTATATAATGAAGGGAAAATAAATGAAGATCTATTTAATTATTGCAGTGTCAATCATCCCACTTTACCTTGTATACAAGGTGTACCAAAAATCCATAAACACCCTTCACACCCACCCATGCGACCTATTGTCGCAGGTAAAGGATGGGTAACCGAGCCAATATCATTAAACTTAGAAACAGTACTACGATCAGTGGTGAATAATTATTCACATATACTTAGAGATTCATTATATATATGCTTTACATATATACTTTTTAAGTACTTGATATTAATATTGATATGATTAATTTATATCTAAAATATTATGTTTGATAGGTACGTTCTTAAGAGAGAACAGTATGCTATTTGTATGTATTTTTTCTATATTTTCATTTTCTTATTATTTTATATTATTAGCAAATTTTATTACTCTCCCCAGTCTGCTCCTGTGTACTTTTGCTCCTCTGTTCTAACTTAAACTGACTTCCACAGTCCCTTTTTTTATACCTTTACTCTTCTGTTCTTAGTTCTGTATTGACTCCCCCTCTGACCACTCTGTTTTTTCTGTCTCTTGCGTCTTTTAGCTGACCTCCTATAATCCTGCTACCTTTTATATTTCTCACTATCTTTGTTTTTCCCCCTCTCCTTTACCTACTGCCTGTTCCTTAGCCTCACTAAGTCCAGAATTCCTATACCTAACAGTAACTGTACTTTATTATTTCCTTTCTCTTTACATCATTTCTGCCTTTTACCTATCTCTAACCTTTTAATATCTTTTACACTACTAACCTGCCTGTTTAACACTATATATTAACCTCTTTTATGCTTTCAGCCAAGACCTATTTGTTGTCATGACTAGCTATTATGGATATTGTTTTAACTTTAAATGGTTTTTGATACTGAAGCTTTTCTCCTCAGCCCCTGACTGAACTTTGATTGTCATCTAGTCAGATTTGTACATGAAAAATGTATTTGCATTTGTATTTTGCCGTATTATACTATACTATACTATATTAGTTTTTAGTTTTATTTGTATAGATAGTATTATTAATGACTTCATATATTATAGTGTATTAGTCTGATAGTGGAGCTTTTCTCCTCGGGCCTCTGCTGAAAATGGACATGTATCCAGCCAGACTAGCCCGGTTAACAAATGTAAAATAAATAAAATAAATAAATAAATGTTCTATAATGTATTTAATGAGAATCTGATTTAGTATGCTATTATAATACGAACAATACATGCATTACTGGGTAAGAATTATATATCTATATGTTTAAATATCCATTTATTTAATTATGCATGCATCTATCAAATTGATTAAGAATATGCTCCAGATATCTACAGCTTTTTAATGATTTTTTAATATTTTAAATTTTTTTTTTTAAATATTTAATGATTTAATTAAGTATGTATCTAATTAATTGTTTAAGATTTTGTCACTGGACATTATTTGCACTTAGACTAGTGAGAGAAAGTAATGCTTTATGATAGGAAAAATAGTGGTCACTAGCTGTAATATATAAACTAATAGAAACTGATTTTACAATTAATAAGCTACGTAACCACGTACATGCTTTGACTTTGAATATATGAAATTTTTTAAATATTTTTAAATATATATACATCACGAGATATCTATGCACATAAGTGACATTTATTTAGTTAATATGTATGGAATTGATTATTACATCAAGTTTTTTATAATAATATTAGAAACTGTCTGTGTTTTAATTAGTGTAATAGCAGGAAGTGACCTCAGTGTCTATGATAGGAAATAGTATTTAAATGTATTAACTGTGAATATATGTTATAATGGCCTGAGGAAGCCTACGGGTGAAAGCGCTAGCCAAGTTTTATAAAATAAATATTTGAACATTATAGAACAAGTGCTCTCTTGTTTTATCCATGGTGAAGTGAAAACTGCAGTTGGATTATACTATCGTTGTGCCGAAGGGCAGGTGATGTTGCTACTTACATCCATTTAAAGCGTTATTTCTGATGTGAAAGCAGATGTTAATCATACTATTGTTGTACTGAAAGGCAGCAAAGGGTAATTACAACGCTTTAACTACGACTATACATACTTTGGAATATTTTACCTGCTTGGAAATCTATGCGAGTGACTGATATTTGCCATTGTACCTACCCGATTTTTGTTGTATTGATTATCTACGTTATCTTTTTTGGGCAAGGTACTAACGAAGCAGTAACAGTCTTTTATATTTTATTTTTCTTATAAAGAATACAGTAAGAATGAAAATCCTTATGAGGTATTTCCTTCCTACAAGAAATACAATTGTTAACTTTTTCTGACTCGGTCTGGAGCCAGAAAAGAGTTTCCCCAACGGGGTACTTAGCTTTATAGAAGACTTCAGATCTGAAATTCAATTTCGAAAATCTCAGGAGTCGGCCGACCAGCACTTGCAAACTGCTTTTGCTTCGGGCACCGTGCAGCAAGAAAGACTGAAGAAAATGGCGTCGGCTGCATCTTTTATACCCCTGGTGCTCTGACGTCAGGGAAGAGGCGACAGCAACCGACGCTGGACCAGGACTTTGGAATTCTGGCCGACTGCGGGTAGCCTGCCAGCAGGATAACCCAAGTGTAATGACTGCAAAAGTGAAACACGATGAACATCAGTATATTCCTTTCTAAGAGGCCAAGGGGATTAACTGTTTCTAAGTTGTGAGAAGAGTTGAGAAAATAGAATTTGTATTTATCACAAAGAAAAATGGTCAGGGGTTCCTTTCAAGAGATGACAGAAAAGTTTGCTCCATGACAAGTTCTGACTTTCTACATCTCACCTACCCTATCTATGTTAAGTCCTAAGACTCTTAAGCTGATCAACCTTCATACAAGTTTTAACTTCAGAAGCCTTCCCACTCATCTTACTTGATCATAGTAGTGAATACATCACACTGTGAAGCCCTTTCTTTCCTTAGACGGCTTAAATTCATCTTACCCCTGCCTTTCATAACAGCTTACCTAGTACTTGTGCACTACAATTTTCACAGTTTTAACCATCCTTTTCCAGCATACGTTTAACATTTTTGATTAATGCCTTTGCTTAGTACTGCCCTACAAAAGATCTCTACTCAGATGAAATCGAGCACATATTTATTTAAAAGTAAACCTTGTTACAAAACTTGCCAATTATGTGGCCATTTTAACCATGGCAGAATTAGTTTTTCACTAACAGTAAACATTTTATTTAAGTTATGTTTTTTGTATAGGAAAGATCTTACTCTGGATCAGGTATGTAGGCACATACCTATCTTTAAAAGACTTGATAAATGACAATTAACTCAGACAGTGTAAAGTGCCTTATATTCAGTGAAAAGGCACTCCTTTTTCACAAGATCAAAAGTATGTTACAGACATAAGTATATCCAGAGTACACAGGTTAACTCTCAATAGCTGCCTCACACTGAGTATGCTGCACATGCACACACATAAATGTACAAAACACACACACACAAACGCACAAAACACACACACCCCTACCTCACCTATGCAAAGTTTCTGAAGAGTAGACAGTACAGTTGTGTAAAATCTTACCACAACAGTAAATGTCTCTCTCGTCAGTGTTCCAGTATTTTTTACCATAGGGATCTCCTGCCTAGGAAAGCCCAACATTCGGCCAGTATAACAAAGTCTTTTCATATTGTATGTGTCAAATGTCACATGTATGCTCCCCACTCGCCAGGACATACAGCATAAAAGTGAAGAACAGACATAGTTGCCCAGAACTGAACTGCCTCAGTAGAGAACAGCCTCCATAGAACAAAGGAAAGCATGCACATCCAGAAGGAGAAAAAAAGGGAAACCCTCAGCCAGAAAAAAAAAACATTTTACACAATCGTATTATGTCCTATATCACTGTTGCAGTATTCCTATCCTTAGGGAGAGTACAAAAGCTCAAGAAACAGAATGGGAGGTGGAAGGCTGAGAACAGCCATTAACAAAACTATGCAAA